>NC_140993.1:177050948-177224139 GCF_052327205.1 Somniosus microcephalus | reverse complement strand
AATGCCAATTAAGATGGATGGTGAATGATTCTGTCACCAGGTTGTTCTACTGAGCCATCTCTTCGTCCCCCACTTCAAGCTGTTCAACTGTTCCTGCAATGTCGAGTACGGCCTCCTCACCGTGGGTGAGCTGTGAGAACGATGGTGGTCCTCCTCCTGTTCTCTCCCTCTCCCTCTTATTGTGGGCTCTCTTTTCCTGCAATGAGGGAAAGAAGTGGAGTTTCAGTGAGAGTGATGGAATGAGTGTAAAGAATGGATAGGATCGATGTTTAGAGGGAGACTATGATAGAGTGGGTTCCCATTACCAAGTTTTCTCCTTTTCAGTTGTTAGTTGTTGTCATTGCATAACATTGAGGGTGGGTGTGAGCGGTGCAGTAAGATGGGGAAGTGATTCTGTACATAGGGAGAGAGGGATGGGTGATGGTGCAAGGAATGTTGAGGTGAGTAAGGATGTGCCGGAGTAGGGTTGGCAATGCAGAGTGATGGGGATGTGATGACAGGCACAGCAGAATTAAGGTAAGTGTGCTTTTATACTCACTTTTCCAGAACACAGGAGATCATTAAACCTCTTCCTACATTGGACCCATTGGTCTGGCTTCTTCCAAGGCTATTGTTC
Source organism: Somniosus microcephalus (assembly GCF_052327205.1). Lineage (NCBI taxonomy): Eukaryota > Metazoa > Chordata > Chondrichthyes > Squaliformes > Somniosidae > Somniosus > Somniosus microcephalus. The sequence goes on along the minus strand of NC_140993.1, from coordinate 177,223,523 downwards.
AATGAGGAACTGTAAGAATCTTTAGGCCAACCTGAACCCATTGAAAATCACCTCATGTGGCATAGGGTTACTTGCACTGTCTTCCTATAATGCTTAACTTGTTGAAATGCATGGCTAGCTCCATAACCTTCAAGATGAATATTTATAAGGACAAAGAATCAAATATGAGGCCAAATTTCTAATTCTTTGATATCATAATGGGGATTTTATCCTATTGCTTTCTTTTAATCCTCCAATTTTTCCAGCCGATTTTTCTCTTATGTTTCCTTTCTTGAAGGTGATATCCCCCCTGGTTGTTCATCCAAATGGCCACTCTTCATGCCTAAACCTTGCCAATGATTGCCAACCTAATTCTCACCTGCATAAAGAAAGTGTTGCAGACTGAGCAGTGGATCAATCCAGACATGATTATACAGTAGTACTTTAACTTTAAGCCCAAGCGATTGCTTATAACCTTCTATATTTTTTATTTTATTTTTGCTCAAAAGCCCTCAATAGGGCCTTCAACCTGTGTAAATATAGCCTCTGGGACTATTTTTGAAAATTAATTCTCCTCATGCAAACTTCAACATGGGTTTCCTAATGGAGATCCCTCTGTTTCTAATTTCACTGGAGGACGAACAAGAGCAGAAAGATGAAAAATAGAAGGAAGCATGCCTGAGAATACATCATAGGAGGATGATAAGACCTACTAACCAATACCCAACTTTACAGACTCCAGCCCGCTTTCCAAGATGCCAGTCAGGAGATACGCATGAAGAGACTACACTTCACCAAAGAAGCTCTGAATGAGCTGTGTCTCAGCCAACCCTCCTACACCACAGGACAGCACTTAAATATTAGTCTGTTTGTGGTGCATTGCTGCATTGGGTACCTGATGCCAAGTCTGCCCAGTTTATAAATTTCAGGATGCTCCCCCCCCCACCCACTCCCTACAACAAAATGAGAGAGCTTTCAATTTAATCACATCGTTAGCTTTCCCAGGATATGAGGGGAATAGATAGCACGCATACATAGAAATACATAGAAGTTACAACACGGAAACAGGCCATTCAGCCCAACCAGTCCATGTCAGCGTTTACCCTCCACACGAGCAAAAAGTTCCAATCACATTTCCCCACCCTGCACCCACATTCCTTCAACCCCTTTTCTTTCATCCACCTAGCCAATCTAATCTTGAATGTTGACAGTTTGTGCCTCAACCACTAACCCTGGAATTTAAAGGGTTGATTCCTGTGTCTGGATTATTCTGGAGGGGCTTTACATTATACTCCCAGCAGAGAGATTAGATGATAATTTATCAGAAATACTTTCTCAAATCAGTAAATGAAGACAAAGATCTCCTTTGTGGCTTCTGAATGTGCCCAACTCCCACATTCCCAACTCCATATAATGCTGCCTTACATCTCCATTGCATCTCTCACACAGATTTCACAAGGCGCTTAGCAACTTCCCCATATTCTGGATAGTTGCCAGGATTACAATGCTACCAACTCACATCTGATGGGACTGAGAATCTATGGGCTCAACATCCATTCTAAGTGCTGGGATGTGCCTGCTGGGAACCTTTGTCACTGACCCTACCAGCTGCCGGGGTCAGGGGAGGTCTGTCATTAGCATGTCAAAGGCAGATACGTACACTACTACAAGTGTATCTCAGGTGCCTGCCAGAAGAAGGGGGTGGGAATTGCAGCACTGGCCAGTCATTCACTGCACCACTGGACCAGGAGAGGACAAAGGTTAGCCCCATCTGCCCACTTTATAAGGGGCTCAAAATATGTTCTCCAAGTGTTCCAGGCTACATTCCAGACTTGCACCCTCAGCTGAGTTCTATCTCTGCTGGCCAGTGTACCTGTTCTCACCTGCATACTAAACTGTCAGTGGATCCCAGGCCAGGTCAAGGAAACTTCCGTCCCTCTGATGCATGTGATGTTGCTTGGAGCGGACACAGGTTCTACCCCAAAACAAGGCACCCTCACCTGGAAACTGGCAATGAAGACCAAGACTCAGAGTATCCAGTTTCAGTCTTGGTTCCTAAGGTTTGTGTGTTCAAGCCTCACCCCATGATTTGAACACAGAATCTAAGCTGACACTTCAGAACAGTATTGAGGAAGTGCCGCATTCTTGGAGTTGCTGTTTTTTCAGATGAGATGTTAAACCAAGACCCTATATGCCTTGTAGCATATATGTAACTGTTGAATGAAGAGCAGGGAGTTTTCCCAGTGTCCTAGCCAGCATTTATCCTTCCACCAACATTACTAAAACGTTATCTGGTTATTTATCTCATTGCTTTTTGTGGGACCTTGCTGTTTGTGAATTGGCTGCTGTGTTTCCCTACATTACAACAGTGACTACACTTCAAAAGTACTTAATTTGCTGTGAAGTGCTTTGGGATGTCCTGATGTCTGAAAGATGCTATATAGATGCAAATTCTTCTTTTCTTTATTCTTATCTCCCAGGCATCTGGCGCATTTGCTTCCAAATTACAGCAGAAGTGCCCTGGAAGAAATGCAGAAATTGGGGGCCAATATTTTAGTAGAAGCAACATCTTACTGTGTTTAATCTACAGCAAAAGAGAAAGAGAGGTTAGAACGGTTGAGGTCAAATTTGATGTGTTGCACTTGAAAGAACATGAAAGTTTGCTTGCAAAGAGTGTGTGTGCTCCCACACTATGAGATGGAAAAGCAGCAAATGGTCCACATGACCTACAGTTGTCACTGGCCCTCCTACTACTTTGTTACCAGCAACTTCTATGGTGTGTTCCCCCCATGCCCCTCAGGAGCTCCAGTGAATTTCCTCATGTGGGATGGGAAGCCAAAGATCAATTATGTCACCACCTGTGGCTTGAGATTTGTAGTCATTATGGGCCATGTTCTCCTTAGAAAAAACACAGGGAAAATCATGGGCAAAGCATGATGTCAGAAGTCCAAGACATAGAAGGAGGTGCTAGGAGCAGCAGGAAAACAAGGAGACATAGAGGGGAATACTGTGAGGAAAGGTGCACTTGCAGGTTGTATCTGGGAAAGAATGGGGCAGTGGGATTAGTATTGGATTGCTGTAGCAAAGAGCAGGAACCAACACAATGGGCCGGATGGCCTCTTTCGATGCTGCACACTTCTAGGGGATTTTTTAGTTTTAATAAGAGAGTGAGGAGTGAAGTTAGGAGAAATTTCTTTATGCAAAGAGTTATTGGAGCAATTATGTGCCACAGGAAGTAGTTGAGGCAGAGACCATTGCATCTTTTAAGGGAAAAGTGGATCAACATTTGAAACAGAGGAAGATAAATGACAATGGGGAGAGAGCCAGATAGTACGCTTAGTTTGATACTTCTCTAGCAAAGAGTAAGTTCAGACACAATAGGCCGAATGGCCTCCTGTGTGGTAAACTTCTATGACAGTCTTCCCATTGCAACATCTGGCTGTTTCTTAATTGATTCCCAGAGTTCTTGCCTCTACTAGCCTACCCAGGAGACCTTTCCATGTGCTCATCATTCTTTGTGTGAAGAACTTCCTGACATCAGCCCTAAATTTACCTTTTGCTGGTTTGATTTGAATTAACATTTAGATTATATTTTCTATGCAGTTTACTATTTTATATGCTTCTATGGAGTCCCCTTTCAATCCTCTTCTTTCAAGATAGAAAAACCCAAGTTTCTTCAGTCTTTCCTCATATATAAGTCTTCTGATGCCAGGAATCTTCTAGCTCTTCTCTGCCGGTCTTTCACTATCTCCCTGTGCCTTAATGATCAGAATCGGACACAATATTCATGGGATCAATAACATGAAGTCATCTTATTTACATAATTTACTGGCACTCCAGATGTGTCTTTCATGGTGGGGGGGATTGCCAGAACCACATTATTGGGGCTAGCATTGATGGGCTGCTGGCTGCCCATGGTGTATCAAGACACTTTCCTGGCATGGGTGTGGGGAGGAGGAGACCAGCTAAGGGGTATATGGTATGGGGTCACTGGTGCTGGGGTGATGACAGAAGTGCTTGAATTTTTAATTTTAATTTGCTGACAGCCTCTCTTTCAGTACCTGTTCAAAACAAGCACTGTGAAACTGGAGGACTGCACAGGCACTGCAGCTGCATCGCTGGGCGAGTGCCTAATTTAAATGAAAGTCAGGACTTAATGGGGGAAAAATTCAGTTGGTAGCGCCACCCGTTAGCGCCTTAAGAGGGCGCTAAGTGGGGCGCAAACCAACTAGCGCCCGGGCGCGGCGATACCTGCGCCTCTCGCGAAATTGACCGGATATTTTGCGGCGGCGCTAAACAATACCGCCCAATCTCCTGCGCACGCAGATCTTGACGTCATTTGAGAGTGCAACGCCTTTGGGGCGCACCGAAGCAGAAATTGAGTGGCGCCCCCCCCTCCTTTCCGCCTGGCGCTACCAGCGACAGGTTGACTGGAACGCATCCCAGTCGCTGTGGGGCTGAGGGGTGCGCTATTTAAAGGGGCCTCTTCCTGGCTTTTGTGTGGTAGCCATTTTTGCACCACTCGTTCTGAGAGAGAGAGAGAGAGAGATTTGGAGAGAGAGAAAGAGACTTCTGCATTGAGACAACGCTGTCTGAGGTAGTTTTGGCTTCTGACCATAACTTTGCTGGTACTTTACTATTTGACCTTCATAACTTTGATTGCCCAGATATTATGGAGGCTGCAATGGATGGGAACGTCGCCCTTCTCCATCACATTCGGAGGGCACAGAGACGCAGCGAGAGAGTGGCAATCATGGCCAGACGGAGGAGGGCCAACAGGCCTCGGTACAGGAGACCTTACCCCCCCAGGGATTTTCGCCAACAGTTCTCCTACATTAATATGTCTGAGGAGCACTGTTTGCGAAGGCTGCGATTCAGCAAGGAGCTGGTTACTGAGCTCTGCCACCTGCTTCAGCCAGATCTGCAGCCTCAACTGAGGAGCAGGACGTCTCTGTCAGTGGCAGTGAAGATAACAGTGGCTCTCAACTTTTATGCCACCGGCTCATTTCAATCAGCTACTGGGACATCGCCAATATCTCCCAGTTCGCGGTGCATTGCTGCATCCGTCAGGTAACAAATGCCCTCTTTAAAAGGAGACGAGAGTACATCTCTTTCCCCATGACCCCGGACAAGCAGCAAGAATGTGCAACGGGCTTTGCGATGATAGCGGGCTTCCCCATGGTGCAGGGTGCCATTGACTGCACGCATGTGGCTTTGCGGGTGCCGCAAGAGAATGCTGAGGATTTCCGCAACCGAAAGGGCGTCCATTCCTTAAACATCCAGTTGGTCTGTGACCACAGACAGCTGATACTCGCTGTCAATGCCCACTTTCCAGGCAGCAGCCACGATGCCTTCATCCTGCGTCAGACTTCAGTGGCAGACCTTTTCCAGGCACCGCATCACCCAGGAGGTTGGCTTCTCGGGGACAAGGGATATCCTCTGTGCACCTGGCTGATGACACCGCTCCGTTCGCCCAGCACCCCTGCTGAGCTACGATACAACAAGAGCCATCAAGCTACCAGGAACATCATTGAGCACACAATCGGCGTGCTCAAGCAACGGTTCCGTTGTCTGGACCATTCTGGAGGAGCCCTGCAGTACTCGCCTGAGCGAGCCTCCCACTTCGTTGTTGTGTGCTGCATGCTGCATAACCTTGCAATCCTCAGGACCCAGCCAATGTCACCAGGCATTGGAGCACCAGCAGAGGAGGAGGAGGAGGAAGATGAGGAGGATGATCATCAGCAGCACCAAGGTGGGAGGGAAGCACAAAGTGGAAGGGCCGTCCGTCAAAGGCGCATAGCAAGTTGCTTCTAGGCCCCCTCTGAGGGAATGGCTTCTGCCGCTCAAACAACCTGAATGAAACCATCCCGCAACCCCTAAACCGGTCAAGGCAACAATGAGTGCAAAGACCAAACATGTACATTTTGAATACAGACACTTTATTTCACAAACTCTGTGTGTCTCATTTCCGCATGACAAAGTAACAGAAAGAAACACAAAAAAAAGCAGTCATTCACATAACTGGCTCTCACAGCCTGGAGACAATGTCCAAAACAGTAACAAAAATTTGACCACGAACCTCAGCCTTCAATAAAACAATGAAAAACATTTTGCCACACCTCCTACTTTTTGCCCTTCGAGGGTGATCTGCTCCCTTGCGAAATTCCCCCCTTCCCACCCTGCAGCTCCTCCGTAATGGGACTGCAGTGGCTGGAGCAAGGCTGGGGGAAGGCTGCTGAATGTCAGAAACTGAGACTGCAGATGCCCTTGAGGGACGGCCTGGACCAGCTCTGGGCCTGGAGGGCCCGGCTGCTGACTGCATCAACTCTGCATGGTGTGATGAAATAACTCTGTGTTCTGGCATTTGTATTGTCTGTTGTTGTTGTACTTGCTAATGTCTGGAATGTTCTACAGATGTAACCACTAATGCTCCTCCCTAGCCCCGCCCCTCTGGATCCTCCGGATTGGTGTGAGTCTTACTCATAAGGGCTGGGTCGGTGATGAATGATGGCTGCCTTGTGTTAACTCGATGCCATGTTCTTACTTAATAAAAGCCTTTCGTTTTAAGCTTTAACCTCTTGGATTCAGGCAGTTATTTGGCACATCACATGGGCGGCAGCAGTCTGTCCTACAGGTGGTGGCAACTGCAGTGGAGAAGTGCCAGTGGTGGCAGCAGGAATGCTGTCATCTTGCGAGAGGACAGCAACTCCCTGCTCAACCGACACACTGGCACTCCCACGGGGCAGCACTTCAGCATCCGGAGCAATCTGATGGAGCACAGATTGCTGGCCTGCTGCGGCGCGGTGAGAGCCCCGGGGAAATGCGCCCAATCCAGCGAGGGTGGCAGCAGTCAGGGCTCACGTGGCCTCAATCTGCATCTGCATGAGACCAGCCACTGACTGCATTGCAGCACTTAGCATTTGCGTGGCAGCCGCCTGTGCTACAGCGAAGTGCTCCACACTTCTTGCCAGTGATTCAATGGATTCGGGCAACCTTGCCACTGCAGCCATGAGCTCAGTGTGCCTTTGCTCCGTCTGGGCACTCATTTCAGCGAGTACCCGCTCCTCGTCTGCGTCCAGTGCAGCAGGACTCGAGGCCATACTCTCCCTCCGGGGAGAAGACCCCCGAGCTTCCCTACCCCCATCGCGTTGCTGCAGCCCGCTAGGTCCTGGAGCTTCACCCTCATCAGACCATTCCCCGCCTGCTCCCCTCCAGGGAAGGCGTGTCCCCAGTATGGGCATGGGCTGCCTCGGTAGAGGGTGGCACTGATGGTCCAGCTTCCTCTTCCTCCTCACCTTCAGCCTCACTCTCACTGGCAGTTTGAGGGCCTGTCTCCTCACCTGGTGAATCACCATCTGAAAGCAGGGATGTACAAGAGTGGCTTTAGCGTGAGGACAGGGTGGCAGCAAGGGAGGCATGAGTGCAGCGATTTAGTGATTTGGATTGAAAGTGTCAAAGGCTGCTGTTGTGAGGAACAAGTGGAAGGAGAGAGGACAAAAAGGTGATGACCTTACCATTGCTGTCCAGAATGGGGTCGGCGTCTCCAGTGGCGACGGGACCAATCACCCGGCTTGCCACAATCCTGTGGACACGCTCCTCAAGATCGCTGAGAGGTTGAAGCTGAGGCCGCCCTCCACCGGTCCGTTGCTGCTGTCTCCTATTATGAGACAGCTTGGCCTGCAAGAAAAAGGACGGCGTCTGAGTAAATATACAGCCATGGTCTTGCCTGATGTGCCTCCCATAGTTGAATAGCCCTTACTGTATGCAGCCATGGTCTTGCCTGATGTGCCTCCCATAGTTGAATAGCCCTTACTGTATGCAAAGTGTGGAATGTGCGTGTGTGTTTGATGAAAGGGCCATAGGTGTTGGATGAGTGTTGGGCATTGGGGCTTTCAAGACCCTCTGGCCATAAAGTGAGGTTGAGATGGAGGGATGGAGAGGTTTTGAAAAAAAGGCACTCACCCTGACGACCCGAGTGAGGTTGTTGAACTTTTTCCTACATTGCGCATGGGTCCTAGGCACCATGCTGCTTGAGGAAACGCTTTGAGCCACCTCCCTCCACACTCTTCAGTACTCGCATGGCAAAGGCCTCCTGCCACTGTTTGGGTACAGAATGTATCCTCTGCGCTCCACCCCATGAACCGGAGCCTCCAAAGCCCGCTCGCAGAAGCGCTGTGCTCTCTCCCTGGCCCTTGCCATAGTGTCTGGCTGCTAGATTTAGCCAAAGGTCTGCCCAGGCCAAGATTCAAGGCTCCAGTGAGCAGGGTGTGGCTGCAGAGCAAGATCGACCCTCCCCTTTAAGAACTGACCGGCGCCAGTGTGTCTGTGCTCAATCGCTAACTGACAACACCTGCGCTGCTCCCGCCCTCTGAGGTAGCACCTCGCTCCTCGGCCTTAGCGCCTTAAGAGAGGTGTGTAGCGCCTGATTTAGCGCTCCAATCACCTCCGGGGCGATAAAAGCCAAGTTTGCTGTCGGAGGCAATAATTATGGGGCGGTACCGAATTTTTCCCCCAATGAATCTGTCGTAAATTGCACATTGGGTGCACTGAGTATTTCAGGCAGCACCACCCCCTACCCCCCTCACCCCGCCCCCTGTACCTGATTTTCTGGGGAGCGAGTATCTGATGCACTTTATTGGGCACCTTTCAATGTGTTACCAGTTATAAGTTAACATAATACAGCATAAGCGTGACTTTCTCTGGCTTGTAATATACTGTTTTGGCTACACAGTTCAGCATTCTATTTGCTTTGTTGATTGCTTGTCTACAATGATTGTTAAGAGCCGAGTCTACTGATAGCAGTAGGTATCCAACAACTTTTCCCCCTTAGCTATTTCAAGGTCATTCATGGAATATGTATGGCACCCATTCTTTTCTTCCTATGTGCAATACTTGTCCCTATAAAATTTCAAATGCTAGTGTTCTGCCAATTTTAATATTTGAATTTATGATTTGTATAATGTGGCAGATAGTTACATTCTAGATCTGTATACAGCAGGCTAAGTAATTACTCCTCTTACTGATGCTTAACAATGTTGTAATTAATTATTTAGTAAAATTATTGAAGATGGTCCCAAAATTCCTCCATTTTCAAGGAGCAAAGGCACTGTTATCTGGATGCGGAGGGGGTAAAATTTGGGGCAGGTTTTGGGGTTAGGTTCACAATATGCTCACACACTAATGACACAGTTCCCTCATTTGTACCCTTAGCAATTCTGGGCAGAAAGGATGTCTGTGTATCTCTGGCAACCAGCTCTGATGGGGTGGTGGAAGCATTTTAATTTCAACGGCTTGGGTTTCCCTTCTGCAATCAATTGCAGAGTAATCAGTTGCAATGCAGAAGCCCTGTGTGTCAAAAACATGGTCAAAATTTTTTAAACAATTTCTTCGGACCATTGTGTTGCAGCTGATCCCCACACTGACTTTCCCGAGGCAGATGTCCCAGTTGCATGGACACTCTAAAAATGGCCCTGACCCCTTAATGGGCAGGTAGATGTTGTGCACGACCTAGATTTTTCCCAAAAGGCAACCCAAGGAATTTAGAGGCTAGCATTTTTAGCCCCCCCCCCCCACAATGTAGTAAATAACATTGTTTACGGCATGGAATAGGATAAGCATGTGAGGGGGGAGACTTTTAACTAGGTACCATGATGTGGAAATTCCCTTAGGCCCATTGTTAGTCCTGAATTGAGCGTGTGCTCCAACCAGGCCGGCCTGAAGCCAGCCCATTTTTAAAAGATCAGTGTTGGTCCGGGGAAGCGGGTGGTGATGGTGGGGGGAGAATGGGAGTGGGGACGAATCATGGGCTGGCAGTGGCCCTCGGGAGTCTTCTTCTTAAGCAGTCCCTCGGAACCGAGGATGACTTGCTTCCACATAAAAAAAAGAGTTTGCAGGTGACTGAGAGTCCAATGCGGGACCTACAGTCTCTGTCACAGATGGGGCAGACGGTGGCTGAAGGGGCGGGTGGGTGGGGTGCTTGGGTTGACGTGCGCTCCTTGCGCTGCCAGCGCTTGGCTTCCGCTTGCTCCCGGCAAAGAGACTCGAGGTGTTCGGCGCCTTCCCGGATGCTTCTCCTCCACTTTGTGCGGTCTTGGGCCAGAGATTCCCAGGTGTCGATGGGGATGTTACACTTTTTCAAGGAGGCTTTGAGGGTGTCCTTGAAGCGTTTCCTCTGCCCACCTGGGGCTCTCTTGCCGTGCCGGAGCTCCGAGTAGAGCGCTTGTTTTGGGAGTCTCGTATTGGGCATGCGGACAATGTGACCCGTCCATCGGAGCTGTTTGAGCGTGGTCAAAGCTTCGATGCTGGGGATGTTGGCCTGAGCAAGAACACTGACGTTGGTGCGCCTATCCTGCCAATGGATTTGCAGGATCTTGCGGAGGCAGTGTTGGTGGTACCTCTCCAGTGCTTTGAGGTGCCTGCTGTACATGGTCCATGTCTCTGAAGCATATAGCAGGGCGGTATCACTGCTGCTCTGTAGACCATGAGCTTAATGCCGGGTTTGAGGTCCTGGTCTTCAAACACTCTCTTCCTCAGGCGATCGAAGGCTGCACTGGCACACTGAAGGCAGTATTGGACTTCGTCGTCGACGTCTGCCCTTGTTGACTGTAGGCTCCCGAGGTATGGAAAGTGGTCCGGAGCTGAGAGGCACACTCACGCTCCTGGCTCCACATCAAACCTAAAAAAAATCTCAATTCTTTTGGTGGCGGCCGCTCGCTAGACTGCATCCACACCTGGAAACCCTAAGCAGAGCAGGCCCGACACCTGCACCACTCAGGGCAGTCCTATTTCACTGAGGGGTCGTAAAACAGGTGTTACCCCCCCTCATTAGCATATGCAAGGTGGGCTTTAGGCGGCCATCTTGAACATCTGAAAAATAGCTCAACCCAATATCGGATCGGACATCTTTCAGATGTTCTTGATGTGTAGGACGTTGGTCCCCAAAATTGGCCCTTGTTCCCATTTTACACCCATAAAGTGGGTGCTGCACAGTCCAATTTCTACCTCCACATCTCTATCCAATAGCAGGTTCAATCAAAGCTCTTTCATTTGCCCACCCACCTCCAGCCTACCAAACACACACACCTTTCAGAACGCTGCAACTTCACCTTGCACCTGTTCCTTTGACTCCCATACTGGTATTAAGTGTGATCATCATAAAGACTCATTAGGAGCTTTAAGCCAACAAAACATAAAAAGGTTAGTTATCATCAAAATTCTTGAGGGTACACTAAGCTAGGAGCAGTCCATTTTCTTTGTGAGATTAATATAATTTCTCAGGATGATTTAGTATTAATAAATCTTTAATATTCAAAACACTTTCATTAAAAAAAGATTTCAAGCCTCCAGGCTTCCACTAGAACAGATTAGGTTGCACATGCACTGTAATGTGTTCAATAAATAACCTGTTAAATTAAATTCTGCAACATTACAATTTATAGAATCAAGTTAATTATTCAGTTTTGAGTTTGTGTGAGTTTATGCTAAGATATGTGTCATCATGTGAAGTTACAAACATCTGTGAAATATGTCGGTGTGTTATAAATAACCCCATGGACTAATATATCACACAAATCCTGAGGCCCATGGCCAAATTCATTAAATATCTATGATTCCACAAAGGCATCTAGTTTTGTTGATGGTACAGGAGTGAGTGCATCTCCAGGCCCCACAAGGAAAGATTAGGCTTCCCCGCCACCTTTTCGCGCCCCCACCCCAATCATACAACTCCCGCGGGATGGCCTGGGAACTGATCCCATCACTTACTCGCCTTACACTTCTCTATATCTAACCTTCTCCAGCCTCACATCCTTCCCGGAACTCTATGTTCCTCCAACTCTGGCCTCTTGCGCATTATCATTGTTCTATATTAATGACGCTTTATAAATGCACATTGTTGTTAATTTCCTGATTTATACTCTGCCCTACATTACAACTACTGTTTGGGGGCCTATAAACCACTCCCACCAATGTTTTCTGCCCCTTGCTGTTTCTTAGCTCCACCCAAACTGATTCTACTTCTTTATTTTCGGAGCTAAGATCCTACCTTTCTACTTTCTTTATCCCATTTTTTATTATCAGGGCTACCCCACCTCCTTTTCCATTTTGCCTATCTCTTCTAAGAGTTAAGTATCTGGGAATATTTAGTTCTCAACCTTGGCCACTTTGCAACCACGTCTCCGTTATGGCTATTAGGTCAAGCCTATTAATTTCTATCTGCGTTATTAATTCATCTATTTTGTTGCGAATGCTTTGCACATTCAGATATAGTGCCTTTAGCTTTGACTTATTTCTATTTTTTCCCTGATCTCACATTAGTCACTGATGCCTTATTACCTTTGTTACTCTCTCTCTGTCCCTTCCTGACCCAATCTGCTTATTTTAACCCAAAACTCTACTCTGCTGTAGAGCCTTGACATTTCTCTCGCTGCTTTTCAATTTACTCTTTCCTGAATCCTCCCAGTCCCCGCTCCCCCCCCCAACTTCATTAGTTTAAAGCCCTGTCTACTGCCCTAGTTATTCGGTTCACCAGGACACTGGTCCCAGCCCAGTGGAGCCCGTCCCAACAGAACGGCTCCATCTTTCCCCAGTACTGGTGCCAGTGACCCATGAACTGAAACCTCTTCCTCCCGCAATACTCTTTGAGCCACGCATTTAAAGCTCTAATCTGTTTGTCCCTATGCCAATTTGCGCATGGCTCAGGTAACAATCCAGAGATTATGACCTTTGAGGTTCTGCTTTTTAATTTGGATCCTAGCTCCTCAAACTCCCTCAGCAGAACCTCATTCCTAGTTCTACCTATGTCATTGGTTCCTACGCGGACCACGACAACTGGATCCTCCCCCTCCCACTCCAAGTTCTCCTCCAGGAGATGTCTTTAACCCTGGCAGGCAACACAACCTTCGGAACTCTCGGTCGAGGCTGCAGAGAACAGTATCTATCCCCCTGGCTATATTGTCCCTTACCACAACTACATTCCCTTTCACTCCCCCCGCTGGAATGGCCTCCTGCACCATGGCGCCGTGGTCAGCTTGCTCATCCATCCTGCAGGCTTAGCCCTCATCCACGCAGGCAGCAAGAACCTCATACCTGTTGGACAAGGGCAAAGGCTGAGACTCCTCCAGCACTGCACCTGGGGTCCCCTTACCTGCCTGAGTTGCAGTCACACCCCCACCTATCCCTGACCACTAACCAGACCTGTACCACTACCTAACTTAAGGGGTGTGACTGCCTCCTCGATCAAAGTGTCCAGGTAACTCTCCCCATCCCTGATGCCCCACAGTGTCTGCACCTCAGACTCCAGCTCAAAAACTCTGAGCTGAAGTTCCTCAAGAATCAGGCACTTACTACAAACATGGTTGTCTGGAATCACAATGCTCTCCACAAACTCCCACATGCTGCAGTTGCGGCACACCACCTGCACTGCCATCCCTATATGACCTTGTTTTATTTAATTAAATTTGTAATTAGGTAACTTAGTTTACAGTGTAGTTTCTTGACTACTTACTTGATCTAGATTAAGTTAAGGGTACTGAAATTAAATATCTACCTATAACACAAAGCACTACAAGTAGTGTAGGCAAAAAGCAGCAACTCCTTCCCTCTTCTCCAAATTTCCACTCTTTCCAAATTATCAAATAAAACACTCTGTTCAAGTCTACTCCGTTTAATCCCACTCTGTGCAGACCCAAAAGAGGACAACTGCTGCCTCTGAGGATAGTAATGTATGTAAGGAAGAACAACATAAAGTCTGAAGCACAAGCTGTTTGGTATTTTTTTCCCATGGGCTTCCATGTAATAAAATTTGACTGCTGGGGTTATTATCATTCTCTTGGTATTATTCTGCTGCTTTGGCTGATATATACCTAGCTGTCAGCTCTTAGCATCAGTCTAGCTCTTCCATAGAGAAAAGAAAACTCTTTGAGCAAGTTGTGTGCCTGTGAGCTGTACAATATTAGTACTGACAAGATTCTCCTCCTCGGGGGTAGATTGTCAGGCCCTGTTCAGTTCAGCAACTGGCATGTTGTCACTGTATTACAGTTGAAGAATGGACAGTAAATGTTTTCTTTTCTTACTAAATTAGTTTTCAACCACACTACTCTACTGTTACGTTCATGTTCTGGCCAGCAGCTCCTAACATATGCATAATTTGATTTAAATAAGGCTGTCAGTATTGACATTGGGTTGTGCTTACTACTATGCCTTTTAGTCATAATTTTTATTTGTAATTGCAATATAATATCAGCATTGCCGTCAGATATTTATGACAGAAAACATAAATTTGAATTATGACAGCTAAAATAAAACTAATGAGAACACATTGTAAATCTGCCCTATCAACAGCAAAGTAAAATGTAGGGCCTTGGGGCTGTGTGAACATGTTCATATTGTGTTAATCAGGGAAGACAATTAAAACCTGGCTTGCTGCCTCATGCCACACCTGCAGAAATAGACAGAAATTCAGAATAGGACCAAAGATGTTAAATTCAATGAAGAAGAAAAGGATTAATGAAAAATGCTCATTATCTACGTAGTAATCTAGGTGAGGAACCATTTAATGTATTTTGACGGAACAGGTTTTTAAATATGAAATAAAAATAAGGGTAGTTTCATAGCAGTGCACCAAAGGAGGAACTCTACCATATTTAAAATGGTAGTTCTTTAACATAGCTACAGAGCACAGCATGTAGGGCATGAATGGTTGCACAAAATGGTTAGCCCAAGGCTAATTTAGAATTTTAAAATAATTTTGAAATTTTAAAACTGCAGAAAGGAGATGTTGGAATATTCTGTTACACAACAATATTGGAGTTATTTTCCCCCCATGGTCCCGTTGCTCACTGTTGGGATCAGCAGGAACGTATATGACTATAAATCAGTGAATCGAAAAATGGCATATATGTATTGAATAACTTGTGAAGCAAATAGTGAAAGCAAATGGAGTGGAGTTAAGAGAGTCCCTTCTCCAACACCCCTCCCACAAAAAATGAGGCTAGATGTCTCTAATATCTTTAAATTTCTTTAACAGATTTAAAATAATTGGCAAAATATCTGGGGGGGGTGGGAATGAGGAAAAATTGTTTTACACAGCAAGTGTTTTGATCTGGAATGTACTGCCTGAAAGGGTGGTAGATGCAGATTCAATAGTAACTTTCAGAAAATTTGCAGGTCTGTGGGGAAAGAGCAGGGGTGTGGGATTGGAAAGCTTTTTCAAAGAGTCGGCAAAGACACGAAGGGTCGAATGGCTTCCTTCGTGCTGTAGGCACAGTGCCATCCAAATCAGAGGTCCCTATAGGAAGAAGACATAGCGTCATTCCTCCTGCTGGTGAAAAACAGCAGTTAACAAAAAATGGATCTCCACAATATAGTATCCTGTATGATTCAGAACATTTTTCACAAGATTAATAAAAAAGGAAAACTGCAAATGCTGGAAATGTAAAATAAAAATAAAATGGTGGAAATACACCATAGGTTAGCCAGCATCTGTGAAGAGAAAAGGCAAGTTTTGTTGTTTTGAATGAGTACCCTTCATCAGAACTGAGAAATTAAAGATAAACAAACATTTTAGTAAGGTTGGAAAAAATATATGGGGGTGGGGGGAGAGAGAAATCAGCAGATGCGCCAATCATTGGGTTGAATGCCATGAGATCTTAAATGTCCACTTGAGAGGAGCGGACAGTTCCTCAGTTTAACATCTCATTCGAAAGGTGGCACCTCCAGCAGTGCAGCACTCCCTCAGTACTGTACTGAAGATTGAAGTTTCCATCTAGTTTATGTGCTCAAATCTCTGGAGGAGGAGTTGAACCCATAACCTTCTGACTCGGGCAAGAGTTCTGCTAGTGTCCAAGGCTGACACTAATATACATGCATTATTTTATAATTAAATAAATGTATTTATAAATAATAGCAACAAATTTGTTTTTTGATAGCACTGGGAATACTGATTCTTGTTTCATGGATTGTATTGTACTCATCAAGGTGAAGGTTGTCAGCTGTGAAATGGAGGTTTTTCTGATTTATTCTTGCATCAAGCACTCATAGGTCTGGTATGTCATGGAAAGAAAAAATAAATAGTTGAAAAGAAAAAGCTCCTTATATTAATATCATGCTTCAACTAAAATCTCTGACTTGCACCAGCGTGACACTTCTGTCTCACACACGTTCTGTCCTTACTGTCTCCTTGAATGAGACTACCTAATTCTCATTGGTTGGTGCAGACTTCTGAGGATAGATTTGTATTCTAGGGGGCGATTTTGTTAATGGGGGCGCGTTGGAGGCGGGACTGCTGCTTGGCGGGTCGATGTCCCGCCTCCATTGATTTGTGGCCAACCCACGCTATTTTCCCTTGATTGACCTTGTTAGGCTTAGCAGGCCAATTAAGGGAAAGCCGGTTGCAGAGAACATCAACGTATGACGTTTCATCTGTCAAAAATTTTTGACAGATAAATTGTCATCATTTGACAGTTCTGTGAAGCTGTCAAACAGTGACATTCTCTGCAGTTTGATGAGTTCTTGCATTCAAGACCTCACCAAACTTCTTTGTTTTACAGAAATGAGATGGTTGTTGCATCTGTGAATGCAACGGCCATCTCTCATCTGCAACACGGAGGTCCAAGACTCTCCGCATACAAACTGACTGAAGCCTGCAGAAAGAAACAAAGGTAAGTACACTTTTAAAAACACTTTGCACTTACCTCAGATACTCACCTCTACACTCTTGCACCCATCACTTACCTTCACACCACACTTTTGCACCACCCCGACCCCCACAGACCCAGTACTCGTCTCACTGAGCTGGCGTGTTTTGGAGCCTTCGGGAAGCCCGCACTTGTGAGGGCAAAAAGGGGATAATCCTATTTTCAGTTAATAGGCTTTAATCCCTTCCCTCCTCCAAGGAGACAGGACCCGGCGCAGGACAGCTACCCACCTCCTAGGAAGATGGCATGGGGGCGGGTTGGACAACAACAACTTGTATTTATATAGCGCTTTTAATGTAGACAGTTTTTTTCTGTATATGCATTTTAAAAGTGATGGTAACCCAATGCTAAAGCAGTTTCTAAACACTGTATTGAAAAATGAAATGACTGATCAGAGACATTTCATATGACTTACTGGTAGATAATTCTCTAATCTAATGGGATCTTGGTGTAATGGGGCAGATGACAATGTGGTTTCTGATTATTGCCGGGTGTTAAAATAAGCAGGCTGTTGTATGAGGAAATGTAGCCAGTTGCAATCCATTATTCAATTGTTGACCAAGGTATTAAGACTGCTAACATTTTGGTTGCCTGATTCAAAGAAATCATTTGAAAAAAGTTCTTACAACACCAGTAATGTTCTAGTGCTAATCAGTTTCAGTACATTGTAGATAAGAGACTGAGGCAATTTTTCCTCTTACTGTGCTTGGGTGTAAAGGATTACCTGGGTGCATCCCATAGAGGAAAATTGGACAGGAAGAATTGTGTATGTACAGCAGAGCCCACCAATTTTCAGTCCAGTTAATGGACGAAAAATTGGGGAACTCTAGTACACATATACAATCCTCTCCACCCAGTTTACCACTCTGTGTTGTGTCCAGGCAATGTTTTACACCCAAATGCAACAAGAACATTTACTCCAGTATCTTGTTAAACATTTGCAGAGAGAAGCTTGAAGAACTACAGACTTCAAGCTGTGTATAGTGTAAATTGCTGGTTGTGTTGCATAATATTTTAAAATATGTATTTGCTTTGTGAATCACCAATTTATTTGTAAAAAATCTGGACAATAGTTTAATTATAAAGTAGTCTGTAATTCAAATTAACGAAAGGTATCCAGTAAGTTATATGTCACAATCACCATTCATTGTTTGATTTGGGAAAGTGCAGCAGAGTGTGTCCCAGTTAGTAGACTTGATCTACTTAAAGAAACTATCATCGGGCCATTCATGAGAAAAGGGTGTTGAATAAATGCCTGAACAAGTTGAGAAGATTGTATCTCACTAGAAATAACTGAATAGGATCTTTGGCCCTCACTATAATATATTGTCTGGCTCACAAAGACTGTCTTTGTAGAGTGAATCTAATGTGTTTAAGTTTGTTTCCTACTTTCAGTCTGGATATAAATCTTCTTCTTCTGAGTGGCACCTTGACGAAAGGTCCTGGCATTATTCAGGCCAAATAGTAGTCCGATGCCTTGTATTATTGTCATGTTTGACATACCAGCCAAAGCAATTACTTTGAGACAGATTGGCAAAAAAATCTACTTCAGTTTTGTACTGTTAGGAACATGACTGCAAAAGACATGCAGATTTCTATCTGATCTAAGAACTACTAAAGTTACTCTGAGACCAGTTTATTGTCTTAATCATCATTTACATAAAATAGCAGGAAATTTTGTGATTTTTAAGTTTTTTGGTGGTCTCCAAGCAATAAACTGATAAACACACTGGCCGGAATTTTCCGGGGTCTGTGCGGGCGCGATCAGAGGCGGGTCGGGTGGAAAAGTTGAAATTTCTTGCAGTGGGTCAGGATCTTGCCGTCATCCCACCCTCACACGCCTTTCCCTCGGGCACGTCTGTCAGCACGGCAGCGTCCTGCGCCCTCCGGCAAGGACTCTCTGCTGCTGTCCTTGTCTCCACCTGCTGCTCCTGCTCACTTGTGAGTTGTGATGCACCAGGTGACAACACTACTCTATGCAGCCTGGGACCCACCGGGGTTTGCATATCTGCCACATAACAGGTTATTACACAAGATTAGGGCTCATGGGGTTGGGGGTAATATCGTAGCATGGATAGAGGATTGGTTAAGGGACAGAAAACAGAGAGTAGTGATAAACGGATCTTTTTCAGGTTGGCAGGCTGTAACTAGTGGGGTGCGGCAAGGATCAGTGTTGGGGCCTCAGTTATTTACAATCTATATTAATGACCTAGATGAAGGGACCGAGTGTAATGTATCCAAGTTTGCTGATGATACAAAGCTAGGCGGGACAGTAAGCTGTGAGGAGAACACAAAGGGCTTGATTTTGCCGGCGTTCAGCGGGTCAGGTGGTAAAATGGCAAAAAGTGCCAGTGGGTTCCAATCCCGCCGTCAATCCGCATCCGTTGGGAAAGTCGCAAAAAATGAGCGCGGGTTTGGAACCCGCCTCCGTGCAATTTTGCCAGAGGCGGGTTTGATGGGTGCGATTCGGTCCCACCTCCATCAGTCGGGAGAGGTAGTTAAGACCCTTAAATAGTCGTTAAGGGCCTCTGTAATCCTATTATGACAGGCCGTTGTTATTTTGCCACATTTTGTGCATGTTGCACTACCCTCCTAAACCACGCCAGCTGATCTTGGCGGGTTGACAAGTGGGTGGCCTCCTCACCGCTGCAGCTCCACCATTAAAACGGAGCTTTCATCAAGGAGCAGTTGCAGGTGGCAGAACTTTTGTTCCACAGGTCTTTCAGCACTTTGAGCAGGCCTACCGAAGTCAGAGGTGCTGCAGCTTCTATCTCTCAACTGTGGGACCTCCTTGGAAAACCCTCTCCCCGCTTGGGCTGACGCTTCCCCAACGGAGTTATCTGCCAACAGCATGGGAACCATTTATTTCCTTTCATCGTGGACCTCCGATTCGGATGAGGAGCAGCCACGGTAGCAGCAGCAGAACCAGGCAGCTCAGCAGCAGCAGGAGCCATGAGGACCCGTATCTGCAGTGGCAGTCCTACTCAAAAGGACTTCCATGAAGCTCTGGTTTCTCTGCTCAATAGCTGTCCATCGCTCCTCCAGAGATGCCAATCTATTCTGAACATTCACCTTGTTTTCCTGGCTCTGGTGACTTATTTCCTCAATGGCCGTAGCCATCCTCTCCTCTAACGCAGCCATGGAAGCACATCGCTGCAGGAGATACCCCCCTCTCAAGGTTTACAGACAGAGGAGGAGTTACCTCAACATGAGTGAGCAGCAGTGCCAAAGGAGGCTGAGACTTTCGTAAGAGGTTGCCGGAGACATCTGCGCAATGCTGCACCAACACCTGGAGCCCAGAGGAGTGGGTGGACACCCCTTACCAGTGGCTGTCAAAGTCACCACTGCATTCAACTTTTTTGCCTCAGGCTCCTTCCCGGGATCATCAGCGGAATCTCCCAGTTGGCCGCCCACAGTTGCATCGCGCAGGTTACCGATTCCCTTTTCGCAAAGGCCCACAATTACATCCACTTCTCAAGGGATCAAGCAAGTATAACCGTGCGTTCAGTTGGCTTTGCAAATATGGCAGGCTTGCCAATGGTGCAGGGCATCATAGACAGCACACATGTGGCCCTTAGGGCACCCCATCACAACCCAGCTATCTTTGTCAACCGCAAGGGCTTCCACTCCCTCAACGTACAGCTGGTGTGTAACCACAAGGAGATTTTGCATGTTTGCGCCAAGTCCTGTGGTAGTTGCCATGACTCGTTCATCCTGCGGAACTCTAGTGTTCCTCCGCTCTTCAATCCACCGAACCAACTTAACGATGGCTCCTTGGTGACAAGGGCTACCCCCTGAAGAAGTGGATAATGACACCAATCAGGACGTCAGCTAATGAGGCTGAGGAGCGCTACAACGCCAGCCACATTTCGACCAGGTCCATTATCGAGCAAACATTTGGCTTGCTGAAGATGCGATTCCGAAGCCTTGACAGATCAGGTGGAGCCCTGCAGTATTCAGCAGCCAGGGTCTCCAGAATGGTCGTGGTCTGCTGTGCACTGCACAGCATGGCACAGCGTCATGGCTTACAGCTTCCTGATGAGCAAGTGGCTCATCAGATGAGGAGGAGGAGGACCGAGCGGCGGTGCATCTACCAGTAGCAGCGGCAGCATGCAAGCACATGGCTGCCCATGATGCAAGGGATGCACTCATCCTGGCCAGATTTGCATAGGTTGCCCATGTTAGCACATGTGCTTGGCTCCTTCCTAACACATGATAGACAATGGACATGACTCTCTGGCCTCCTTTCACTCTGACCACCAACCTGACCACGCAAGTGTCGCGGAGCCCGCAATGTGGAGCTGCCTAAGCCGAAATAACAGATGCCATCACATCAACAGTTTGCCATCCCCTCATTTTAATACATTCAAACAGGGATGGCATTTCATCAATAAACAGAAACAATCACCCAAGTGCCTACCCCTGTGACTAATGGTGCTTTATTTTTCTCTTACGCGTGCTCCTACGTGGTGCTCCCCCTGTGGCTTCAGCAGAAGTGGAGGCCCCTTGCTCACTTTAATGCTGCTCCAGCTTCGACACCTTTGGCGGGCGTCCTCTGGGTTTCCGAGCCTGTGAGGGCTCGCCAAACATCTGCTCATCCTGCGGCAGTGCAGGAGCTGAGATGCCCATCTCAGTTGGGTGCAGACTCTGGTGGGGCTCTGACCGAGGGCTACGCAGTGACATGGAAGTATGAGCGCTTGGAGAGGAGCCCCCAATTCCTTGTTCTCTGCCACCAACTTCCCTCTCATGGGTCAGGTCCACCTCAGCACTTGCAAGTGGCTTGAGAGCACCTTGCTGCACTTCAGGGGGGCCATGGGGCTTGCTGGCAGTCCTACTCAAAAGGACTTCCATGAAGCTCTGGTTTCTCTGCCCATCGCTCCTGCAGAGAAGTCAGTCTATTCTGAATATTCACCATGTTTTCCAGACTCAGGCGACTTAGGTCCTCCATGGCCATAGCCATCCTCTCTTCTACTGTAGCCACCCTTTCCAGAGAGGTAGACACCCTTTCCAGAGAGGTAGCCATCATAACCACGGAGGTAGCCATCCTTTCCATGGAGGTTGCCATCCTTCCCATGTGGTGCGTTGATGCGCCATTGCCTCCACAAAGGCACTGCTCATGTTAGAGTTGGACTCCTCCATCCTCGCCACACTCGCAGTGACCCTGGAGACAAAACCAGTCAGAGACTCCTGCACCTGCTCCTGGAATTCCAGCACCGCTCTCCTTCTGGATGGACCCAGAGGCACAGGGTCCACATGCAACAGAGCAAAGCTAGGAGAGTCCTGTGACCTCCGACGAGGACTCTCCACTGCTGTCCCTGTCTCCACGATCTGCTGATGCTCACCTGTGAGATGTGATACACATGTGACAACACTACTCTATGTCCCGAAGGTCCCACCGAGGTGTGCGTATCTGCGCTGGTGCTGGGTGCGCTTACATCTGCTGACGCTGTGTCCTCAGAGGCTGCAGGTTCCCCTGAGGTGTCTTGCTGCTCAGCCTCTTCCTCGTCGACAGTGGGGTGGGGCTCCGTGGATGGTCCTGTTGGGGAGTAAAGGCATGAGTTAGACATTTGACGGAAGTGTGGCATGCACATGCAATAGTGCAGATGCTCAAGTGGCATTCCGATAACGTACACCAGCAGCCATTTCATTCACTCAAGCAGTGTAAATGAGAGAGACGCAAAACTATTCTGTCACCAGCTTGGTCTGCCTCGCCCGTCTGTCCGTCCCCCACTTCCACCTCCACCTCTGTGCCGGTGATGTCCAGGGCCGCCTCTTCAGCCTGGGTGAGAATGGCTGGGGAAGGTGGCCCTCCTCCTGTCTTTGCCCTTTCCCTTCTATTGTGGGCTCTCTTTTCCTGCAGCGAGGGAGACAAGTGGAGTTGGAGTGAGAATGATGGAGTGAATGTAGAGAGTCCAGAGCATAGATGCTTACAAGGAGACAGAGATGGAGTGAGGTTCCATGTCCAAGGGCCCTCCCTGTGCGTTGTTAGTTGTTGTCATTGCATAACATTGAAAGGGAGTGTGAGGGCAGCATAGTCGAATAGTCAAGTGATTGGGTTCATAGAGTGAGAGGGATGGTGAAGAGTGCAAGGGTTGTAAGGGTGAAGTGGGATGTGGAGGAGGAGGTTGACAATGCAGAGTGCTGGTGATGAGAGGAGAAGGGTAGCAGAAGGAGGGTCAAGCTAAAGGTATACTCACTTTGCCTGATCTTACAAGGTCATTGAACCTTTTACAGCACTGCAGCCATGTCCTGCTGCACACCGACCTGGAGGTGATCGCCCTTGCCAGCTGGACCCACACAGCCTTGGTTTCTTTGGGGAAGAGCACCTCCCTGCTGGCTCTCGCCCCCTCAACCAGGATACCCAGCGCCTCATCCGAGAACCTCGGAGAGGCCCTTGCCTTGGAGCTGGCCATTCTTCAATGAGATAAAAGTTTGGAGGTGGTGCAGCATCGACCAAAAACCAGTGGAATGAGCCAAGGCAGCAAGCAGCCCTTAAATGAAGCTGGAGAAGTGACGTCAGCAGAGGCGAGTTTCAGTCCCAAAACACTAATTGGCCCAGGGGAACCCACACCTCTGAAAGTAACTGGCCAATTAGGGGAAAATCGCAAATTTTTCCCACCTGACAGTGGAGGCAGGTTTGGAACCCGCCCAAACCGAAATCCACCTCCAACCCGCCTCCAATGGGAAAATCTCCCCCTTTGAGTATATTCAAGGCTGAGATAGATAGATTTTTGGACTAGGGGAATCAAGGGATATGGAGATTGGGCGGGAAAGTGTAGTTGAGGTCGATGATCAGCCATGATCTTATTGAATGGCAGAGCAGGCTCAAGGGGACGTATGGCCTACTCCTGCTCTTATTTCTTATGCTCTTATGGCCCGCCCAGGTAGGGAAAATTCCAGCCAATGTATTCACTGGGTAAGAATGGATAGAATTTTTTTTAAATGATAAAGGGAAACAAAAATATACAGCTTATAATGTATCCTAGTAAAATATTGGACTTACAAAATTTTATTAATTGTATAAATTATTATAATGAGCGAAGACAAAGTTATTTTAGCTTTCATTGTTATAAGTAGCACACAAAATATTATTGGTAGAGGACAAGAAAATACCCAACTGCTTGTGATAGCCATTAGCAAAACCTTGGTGAGGGCAGATACAAATCAAGTTCAAACTTATGTTAGTGGAGAGGACAGTGACGATAGAAATGTTCTTTAGGGAATGCACTGCTGTATTTGTTCATTTAGTTTGACATTCCACTCACCATTATTATGAATATATTATAGAACTCTCATTTGAAAAAAATGCAAATTATTTTTATCTGACACTTCATCTTCTACGTAGAGTACATTTAAAGTAAGACATCCAGAGCAAATCAATATCCCTCTTCTAGCGAAACTAATTAAGAAGGCTAGAGCCATAATGATGTCATGGTAATTGTTTTGAAAAGCTTATGGATTAATCACAGGAAAAATATCAACAATCATTAAATCATTAAAAATATGCAAATTCACAGACTTGTTTTATAGTAACCAAAGTTATCCATATTTTGCACTACTTTGTATACAAATAGAACAGTAATTTATTGTGCTGGTGCGTTGCATTTGGTGGCAGTGAATCCCGTTTACTTCAGATAGCTGTTAGATGTGGATCTTAGTGAATGGGGTTGTTGAGATGTTATTGTGCATTTGGAAAGATGGGCAGTTGTATCCCAGGTACTGTTCTCCAATATTGGTGCAGTCAGCTAGAGATGGGCTGCTTTAAGATGGGGAGGCATGAGTAATTTGATGACTTGCAAATACTGAAAAAAGATTATCATGAATACATTTTAGAAGAACAAACATATGATTTGTATTTATTAAAGGAAAGATATTCAAAAGATAAAGAGGAATATTAAAGAGTATTTTTCTTGTATAATTTATGAAAGGAGACAGTGCAACATATACTATTGATAGTGGACTGCAGGAGTCAGGAGCAGTGGCGTCACCAGGTACATTCCTACTGTAGGTGCTGGTTTTGCTGTTCCCTTCATGTTTCTTTCTCATTTATCAAATCAGACATTATTTCCGAGCACTAAATTTGCCAGGGGATTTTAATAGCTGAACGCTTCCGTTCCTAGCACTCCGCTGTGGCTTTGTATTGAGAGCAGGAGCGTGCTATCATGTACACACAATTGTTTGTTGGAATTTGTGGAAAAGTAAAAAACAGGAGAGGTGTTGCTATAAAAGCAAAATACTGCGGATGCTGGAAATCTGAAATAAAAACAGAAAATGCTGGAAATACTCAGCAGGTCAGGCAGCATCTGTAGAGAGAGAAACAGAGTTAACGTTTCAGGTCGATGACCCTTCGTCAGAACTGGAAAAAGTTGGAGATGGAACAGGTTTTTAAGCAAGTGTAGGGGCAGGGAGAGGGGGGAGGGGAGGAAAGAACAAAAGGGAAGGCCTGTGATAGGATGGAAGGCAGGAGAGATTAAGAGACAAAAGGGATGATGGTGCAAGGCAAAAGGAGATGGTAATGGGACAAGTTAAGAAAGAAAAGATGACGAGATGAAGTGTAAATGACAATGGCAGAATGATCGATAGCTGCCATGTGAGAGAGAGAACAAAAATGAAAGGGGCAGAGGTTATGGTCTGAAATTGTTGAACTCGATGTTGAGTCCAGAAAGCTGTAAGGTGCCTAATCGAAAAATGAGGTGCTGTTCCTCCAGCTTACGTTGAGCTTCATTGGAACAGTGTAAGAGGCTGAGGACGGAGAGGTGGGAGTGGAGCAGAGAATTAAAGTGACAGGCGACCGGAAGCTTGAGGTCACCCTTACGGACTGAACAGAGGTGTTCCGCAAAGCAGTCACCCAACCTGCGTTTGGTCTCCCCAATGTAGAGGAGACCACATCGTGAGCAGCAAATACAGTAAGGGTGCTGCATTGTGCATCTGAAGTACACACAGTAGAGGCAATAAAACACGGCAATGAAACCAGAGTTGTATCCATTCTGATTTTAATTAGTACTTTCAGTGATTTTGGTGTAAACTGGGAAAAGCATTGAACTAAATTGAAGGTGACAGAAAGGCCTTGAATTTCATGTATTGCAGTTACAGAGGCGAAAATTTACACTGGTTTCTGTGCTGATTTAGTCGATGGGAAGTTATGCCAAAATTTTTGGCACAGCTCATTTTCCTAGACCAGAACATAAAAACTGCCGTCCCAATCAGGGAGAGCAGGGTAAGGAGAGGAAGCAGTCGATGTGTCCTTTAAATGTGAAATTGATAAAGAGAGAGAAAATAGAATATGAGAGTAAACTAGCAAGAGACATAAAAACAGATTGTAAGAGCTTCTATAGGTATATAAAAAGGAAGAGATTAGCGAAAGTTATCGTGGGTCCCTTACAGGCAGAGACAGGAAAAATTATAATGGGGAATAAGGAAATGGCAGAGACATTAAACAGATACTTTGTATCTGTCTTCACAAGACACATAAATATTCTGGAAATAGTGGGGAACCAAGGGTCCAGTGAGAATGAGGAACTTATAAAAAATTAGTATTAGTAAAGAAATAGTACTGGAGCAATTATTTGGACTAAAAGCCGACAAATTCCCATGACCTGATGGCCTGTAAACTAGGGTTTTAAAAGAGCTGGCTACAGAGATAGTCGATGCATTGGTTTTGATCTTTCAGAATTACATAGATTCTAGAACAGTCCCCGCGAATTGGAAGGTAGCAAATGTAACGCCGCTATTCAAGAAAAGAGGAAGGAAGAAAACATGGTATTATAGGCCAGTTAGTCTGACATCAGTAGTAGGGAAAATGCTAGAATCTATTATTAGGGACATGGTAACAGGGCACTTAGAAAGTCATTATATGATTGGGCAGAGCCAACACTGATTTATAGAAACATAGAAGATAGGAGCAGGAGCAGGCCATTCAGCCCCTCGAGCCTGTTCCGCCATTTAATGAGATCACGGCTGATCATCCAAATTCAGTACCCTGTCCCTGCTTTCTCCCCATATCCCTTGATCCCTTTAGCCTTAAGAAATATATCTAACTCCTTCTTGAATATATTTAATGAATTGGCTTCAACTGCCTTCTGTGGTAGAGAATTCACAGGTTCACCACTCTCTGGGTGAAGAAATTCCTCCTCATCTCAGTCTTAAATGGCTTACCCCTTATCCTTAGCCTGTGACCCCTGGTTCTGGACTCCCCCGCCATTGGGAACATCCTTTCTGCATCTAGTCTGTCTAGTCCTGTTAGAAATTTATACGTTTCAATGAGATCCCCTCTCATTCTTCTAAACGCTAGTGAATATAAGCCTAATCAACCCAATCTCTCTTCATACGTCATTCCTGCCATCCCAGGTATCAGTCTGGTGAATCTTCGCTGCACTCCCTCCATGGCAAGAACATCCTTTCTCAGATAAGGCGACCAAAACTGCACACAATACTCAAGGTGTGGTCTCACCAAGGCCCTGTACAACTGCAGCAAGACATTCTTTCTCCTCTGGGTTTGCGAGCCTCTGAGGGCTCGGCAACAGTCTGCTCCTCCTGCGGCTGTGCAGTGTCTGAGATGCCCATTTCAGTTGAGTGAGGACTCTGGTGGGGCTCTGACCGAGGGCACCCAGGTCTCGTTGCACTTCCCCTTTTCCCAATCTATTGCCGTTCAGATAATAATCTGCCTTCCTGTTTTTGCCACCAAGGTGGATAACCTCGCATTTATCCACATTACACTGCATCTGCCCTGCATCTGCCCAATCACCCAGCCTGTCCAAATCATACTGGAGTTTCTCGGCATCCTCCTCACAGCACACACGCCCACCCAGCTTTGTGTCATCTGCAAACTTGGAGATATTACATCTAGTTCCCTTGTCTAGATCATTAATATATATTGTGAATAACTGGGGTCCTAGCACTGATCCCTGCGGTACCCCTCGAGTCACTGCCTGCCACTCGGAAAAAGACCCGTTTATTCCAACTCTTTGCTTCCTGTCTGCCAACCAGTTCTCTATCCAAGTCAGTACCTTACCCCCAATCTCATGTGCTTTAACTTTGCACGCTAATCTCTTATGCAGGACCTTATCGAAAGCCTTCTGAAAGTCCAAATACACCACATCCACTGGTTCTCCCTTATCTATTCTACCAGTCACATCCTCAAAAAATTCCAGTAGATTAGTCAAGCATGATTTACCTTTTGTAAATCTATGTTGACTTTGTCTGTTCCTGTCACTGTTTTCCAAGTGCTCTGCTATTACATCTTTTATAATGGACTCTAGCATTTTCCCCACTACCGATGTCAGGCTTACCAGTCTATAATTCCCCGTTTTCTCTCTACCACCTTTTTTAAATAGTGGGGTTACATTAGCTACCCTCCAATCCATGGGAACTGTTCCAGAGTCTATAGAATTTTGGAAGATGACCAGCAATGCATCTACTATTTCTAGGGCCACTTCCTTAAGTACCCTAAGATGTAGACTATCAGGCCCTGGGGATTTATTGGCCTTCAATCCCGTCAATTTCCCTAACACCATTTCCCTACAAATACTGATTTCATTCAGTTCCTCCCTCTCATTAGACCCTATGTTCCCCGACATCTCTGGGAGGTTATTTGTGTCCTCCTTTGTGAAGACAGAACCAAAGCATGTCCTCTCCTTGGATCTTAGGCTATCCCTAATTTCCCTTGTTAGCCACGGTTGAGTCACCTTTTTTGATTTATTTTTATGCCAAACAGGGATGAACAAATTCTGTAGTTCATCCATGTGATCTTTAAATGTTTGCCATTGCCTATCCACCGTCAACCCTTTAAGTAACGTTCCCCAATCCATCCTAGCCAGCTCGCGCCTCATACCATCATAGTTTCCTTTATTTAAATTCAGGACCCTAGTCTCTGAGTCAATTACTTCACTCTCCATCTTAATGAAGAATTCTATCATATTATGATCGCTCCTCCCCAAGTGGCCTCGCACAAGATTGCTAATCAATCCTTTCTCATTACATAATACCCAGTCTACGATGGCCTGATCTCTAGTTGGTTCCTCGACATATTGGTCCAGGAAACCATCCCGTATACACTCTCGGAATTCCTCCTCCACGGTATTGTTACTAATTTGGTTAGCCGAATCTATATGTAGATTAAAGTCACCCATGATAACTGCTGTGCCCTTATTGCACGTGTCTCTAATTTCCCGTTTAATGCCATCACCAACCTTGGCATTACTGTTTGGGGGTCTGTATACAACTCCCACTAAAGTTTTCTGCTCCTTGGTGTTTCTCAGCTCTACCCATACAGATTCCACATCATCAGAGCTAATATCTTTCCTTACTATTGTGTTAATCTCCTCTTTAACCAGCAATGCTACCCCACCTCCTTTTCCTTTTTGCCTGTCCTTCCTGAATATTGAATACTCCTGGATGTTGAATTCCCAGCCTTGGTCACCCTGGAGCCATGCCTCCGTAATCCCAATTATATCATATTATAATAAGTTATTTATGAAAGGGAAATTGTGTTTGACAAATCTAATAGAAATTTTGAGGTTGTAACTCGCAGGGTAGATAAGGGGGAACCAGTGGATATAGTGTATTT
Source organism: Somniosus microcephalus (assembly GCF_052327205.1). NCBI lineage: Eukaryota > Metazoa > Chordata > Chondrichthyes > Squaliformes > Somniosidae > Somniosus > Somniosus microcephalus. The sequence continues at coordinate 177,194,285 of NC_140993.1, read as the reverse complement.
GGATTTTCAAAAAGCATTCGATAAGGTGCCACACACAGGTTATTACACAAAATTAGGGCTCATAGGATAGGGGATAATGTATTAGCATGGAATGGGGATTGTTTAACGGACAGAATACAGAGAGTAGGAAGAAACAGGTCATTTCGGGTTGGCAGGCTGTAACTGCAAGGATCAGTGCTTGGGCCTCAGTTATTTACAATCTATATCAAAGACTTAGATGAGTGGACCGAATGTAATGTATCCAAGTTTGTTGATGATACAAAGCTAGGTGGGAAAGTAAGTTGTGAGGAGGATGCAGAGAGGCTGCAAAGGGATATAGACAGGTTAAGTGAGTGGGCAAGAACCTGGCAGATGGAACACAATTTGGAGAAATGTGACGTTATCCTCTTTGGTAGGAAAAATAGAAAAACAGAATATTTTTTTAAATGGCAAGAGATTGAGAAATGTTGGTATTCAGAGGGACCTGGGTGTCCTTCTACACAAATCACTGAAAGTTAACATGCAGATACAACAAGCAATTAGGAAAGCAAATAGTATGTTAGCCTTTATTACAAAAGGATTGGAGTATAAGCATAAAGAAGTCTTACTGCAATTATATAGGGCCTTGGTGAGACCACACCTGGAGTACCATGTACAGTCTTGGTCTCCTTACCTAAGGAAGGATATACTTGCCTTAGAGGGAATGCAGCAAAGGTTCACCAGACTGATTGCTGGGATGAGGGGATTGTCCTATGAGGAGAGATTGAGGAGACTAGGCCCATATTCCCTAGAATTTAGAAGCATGAGAGATAATCTCATTGAAACATATAAAATTCTTAAAGAGCTTGACAGGGTAGATGCAGGGAGGATGTTCCTGCTCTAGAATTAGGGGTCACTGCCTCAGAATAAGGGGTCTGTTGAGATACCGCAGCAAACGTGGGAGTCGAGACAGAGCTATTGAAAACACAGCTTCTTTATTCTGACCACATGGCAAACAGGAACTAGAACCCGCGCATCCACTTAAATACTTCCCAGACAGGAAGTGCTCCCGGCAGCCTGTCCCTGCGGGAAACAAGTTGCTGGAGGAAAGGGCCCCCGGCTGGGGGCTTCTGCTTAGACTGTCTGTGCCGCCGTGAGCGGATTATGTCCAGTGGTGGCGTGTCGCCACAGAGCTCCCCCCAGAATCCGCTTAGGAGGAGTGGACGAGTCGTGACGGTGGTCTAATGGTTCTGCCGCAGCGGCTCTGAGTGGTCGCCGGTCTGGTTGGTTGGGTCGGGCGGTTCGCCGCCGGCTCTGCTGGCTTGCCGGGGGGACGGCCTCTGGCTGGAGGCTGGGCCATGGGGACCTGTTCCCCTGGTTCTGTGTGTGCTGGTTTGAGCCGGTCGATGGAGACTGTCTCGACCCTGTCGCCGAGTCGCAGCTTGAATACCTTGTCCCCGGTTTGTAGTACCTCGTACGGACCGTCGTACGGGGGTCGCAGGGGCCCGCGGTGCGCGTCGTGTCGCACGAAGACGAAGCGCGCCTGCTGTAAATTTGGCGGGACGTGAGGTGCGAGTTCGCCGTGTCGGTTGACCGGAAGTGGGGCGAACTGCTGAGCGGAAGAGAAAGAGTCGAGCCGCTGCTGTTCGGCCGACCAAGGCTTGGTAGGCTCCGGAAGGAATTCGCCTGGGACGCGCAGCGGTTGTCCGTAGACTAACTCCGCTGCCGAGGACTGGAGGTCCTCCTTGACCGCGGTGCGTAGGCCGAGTAGCACCCACGGTAGGCGGTCAGTCCAGGTACTGTCCTGCAGGCCGGCGCGGAGTGAGGCCTTGAGTGACCTGTGGAAGCGTTCACAAAGTCCGTTGGCCTGCGGGTGGTACGCCGTGGTGCGGTGGAGCGTCACCCCGAGGTTGCGTGCTGTGGCCGTCCAGAGTTCGGAGGTGAACTGGGCGCCTCTGTCGGAGGTTATGTCGGCCGGTACGCCGAACCTCGCAACCCAGGTGTTAACGAACGCCCTGGCGATGTCGGCTGTGGTGGTGGAGGTCAGCGGCACTGCCTCAGGCCAGCGTGTGTAGCGGTCGACCATCGTGAGGAGATAAGTTTGGCCTTGCGATGGCGGCAGGGGACCGACGATGTCGACGTGTACGTGGTCGAAGCGGCGGCTGGGTACCTTGAAGTCTCCCAGGGGTGCTTTGGTGTGCAGCTGTACCTTAGCCCGTTGGCAGGCGAGGCAGGAGGTGGCCCAAGTCCGAACATCTCTGCTAAGGCCGCGCCAGACGAAGCGCTTGGAGAGGAGTTTGACGGATGCGCGGGAACCCGGGTGAGAGAGCCCGTGGGGCGCGTCGAAGACGCGGCGGCGCCAGGTCTCAGGGACGACCGGCCTGGGTTGGCCGAGTGAGACGTCGCACGTGACTGCCGTGGCTTCGGGCCCGTGCGCGACCTTGGCTAGGCGTAGCCCTGGCAGGCTGGTAGCCGCCGAGAGGAGGTCTGGGTCCGTGAGCTGGGCCGCTGCTAGTTGTGCGTAGTCGACCGCGAGGTGATTCGCACAGACGGCGGGACGGGAAAGGCAGTCGGCGACCACGTTGTCTCTACCGGAGACGTGCTGAATGTCCGTAGTAAACTCGGAGACGGCCGCGAGCTGGCGTTGCTGCCTAGCGGACCAGGGTTCGGTGTGCTTGGCCATCGCATATGAGAATGGCTTGTGGTCCACATACGCGGTGAAGGGGCGGCCTTCCAGGAGGAACCTGAAATGGCGGACCGACAGGTGGAGTGCGAGAAGCTCGCGGTCGAAAGTGGAGTATTTGACCTCCGGGGGGCGCAGTTGGCGGCTATAGAAGGCAAGTGGCTGCCACACGCCATTGACCCACTGCTCGAACACGGCCCCGACCACGTGGTCGGAGGCGTCGGTGGTGAGCGCGACCCGGGCATCGGCCCTCGGGTGCGCGAGCAGAGTGGCGTCGGCGAGCGCGTTTTTGGTGGCGTCGAAGGCGGCTGCCGTGTCAGTGGTCCAGGCTACGTCCATCTTGCCGGATTTTCCTCGGAGGGAGTCGTATAGGGGCTTCATAAGGGCTGCAGCTCTGGGGATGAACCTGTTGTAGAAGTTCACCATCCCGAGGAACTCCTGGAGGCCCTTGATGGTTGTGGGGTGGGGGAATTGCTGGACGGCCTGCACCTTGTTGAGCAGGGGGACGGCCCCGGCAGGGGTGATGTGGTGACCGAGAAAATCGATCTCGGTTAGGCCGAATTGGCACTTCGCCGGGCTGAGGATGAGCCCGTGTTGGGCTAGGCGCCCGAACAGGATGCGAAGGTGTTCGAGGTGTTCCTGTTTGGAGGAGCTGGCCACGAGAATGTCGTCTAGATAGACGAATAGGAAGTTCAGGTCCCGGAGGACTGAGTCCATAAGGCGCTGGAAAGCCTGTGCTGCATTCTTGAGGCCGAAGGGCATCCTCAGGAACTCGAACAGGCCGAATGGGGTGATGACGGCCGTTTTGGGGATGTCCGCGGGGTGTACGGGGACTTGGTGGTAACCGCGCACCAGGTCGACTTTGGAAAAGACGGTTCGTCCGGCCAGTCGGGCCGAGAAGTCCTGGATGTGTGGCACCGGGTACCGATCGGGGGTGGTGGCGTCGTTGAGGCGGCGGTAGTCCCCGCAAGGGCGCCAGCCTCCGCCGGGCTTGGGGGCGATGTGGAGGGGCGAGGCCCAAGGGCTGCTGGAGCGGCGGATGATGCCGAGTTGTTCCATGTTGGTAAACTCGGCCCGCGCGATTTCCAGCTTGGCCGGGTTGAGTCTGCGGGCGTGGGCAGAAACTGGGGGCCGGTGGTGGGGATATAGTGTTCCACACCGTGCTTGGCGGCTTTGGCCGAAAAGGTCGGGTTAGTGAGGGCGGGAAACTCAGCTAGGAGTGCCGAGTAGTCGTCCGTGGCTCTGGCGAGGCAGTAGGTCGTCGGGCCGGCCGAACGGGCCGAGGTAAAGGCGCCGGGGATGGGGGCCATAGTGTTGATGTCGACGAGGCGGTGCCTCGGAATGTCGACAAGGAGGCCGTGGGCGCGTAGGAAGTCGGCGCCGATGAGTGGGCAGAGGACCTTGGCTGTCAGGAACTCCCAGCGGTAGCGGCGGCCCGCGAGATCGAGCGTGACCATGCGGGTGCCATATGTGCGGATTTCAGAGCCGTTGGCTGCAGCCAGTGTGATACCCCGTGTGCCGCGTTGGATCTCGAGGGCGGAGGCGGGGGTGATGCTGTGCTGGGCCCCTGTGTCGCACAGAAATCGGCGGTTGGTTCTGTCGTCAGTGACGTACAGTAGGGGCTCCTTCTGCCCCGCGGCCATCGCGGGGGCCGGTGCGGGGGAGGGGTTTGAAGGAACACGGTGGCGTGCAGCGTTGAGCCCTAGCGCCAAAACGGGTGTGGTAGTAGCAGTGACCCGGAGTGGTAGGGCGGTCGGGCCTAGCGGCCCAGGAAGACCGCGTGGTCGTTGCCGTGAGGTCGGGCGCGACGTCGCGAGCGGCCTGTGCAGAGAGCAGCCGGTCGGCCTTTTCGGCTATTTCATTCAGGTCCGTGGAGTCAGACTCCACAAGGAGTGGGCGGATGCTGGTGGGGAGCTGCCGAATGAAAAGCGTGCGAAAAAGGGCGCCGGGATTTTTGTCGTCTGAGAGGGACAGCATGTGGGAAAGCAGGTCTGATGGTGAAGCGTCACCAAGGCCGGGGAGGTCCAGGAGTTGGCAGTGGCGCTGGTAAGAGGACGTTTGAAATTTTTTAAGTAGCGCAGCCTTCAGATGTTCGTACTTGCCCTCTGTTGGTGGATCCTGCAGCGCTGCCCAAACCTTGGGGACTGTAGCGTAGGTGAGCGAGGCGATGAGGTAGTCATACTTCGTGGCGTCGACTGTAATGCCTTTCAGCCGGAATCTGGACTCAGCTTGAACGAACCAGGCTTCGGCGAGGTTCTCCCAAAAGTCAGGTAATTTAACCGTGACTACGTTTGTATCCGCCATGCTAGCTTAGGATTCGTCCTGAGCGTCGGGGTCACCAGTGTTGAGATACCGCGGCAAACGTGGGAGTCGAGACAGAGCTATTGAAAACACAGCTTCTTTATTCTGACCACATGGCAAACAGGAACTAGAACCCGCGCATCCACTTAAATACTTCCTAGACAGGAAGTGCTCCCGGCAGCCTGTCCCTGCGGGAAACAAGTTGCTGGAGGAAAGGGCCCCCGGCTGGGGGCTTCTGCTTAGACTGTCTGTGCCGCCGTGAGCGGATTATGTCCAGTGGTGGCGTGTCGCCACAGGTCAGCCATTTAGGACTGAAATGAGGAGAAATGTTTTGAATCTTTGGAATTTTCTACCCCAGAGGGCTGTGGATGCTCAGTCTTTGAGTATATTCAAGACAGGGATTGATAGATTTTTTGGATCTTAAAGGAATCAAGGGATATGGGGATAGTGTAAGAAGGTGGAGTTGAGGTAGAAGATCAGCCATGATCTTACTGAATGGCAGAGCAGGCACTAAGAGCCAAATGGCTTACTCCTGCTCCTATTTCTTACACTCTTGTATTCTCTCTGTAATCGTAGACAGTGTGCGTGGAAGGCCTCTCAGTACATTGCATTTTCTCTGGTGCCCCTCAGTCCTTATCCTTTTCATCAATGGACCCCGAGTATGGCATCTGTGTCCAGCTGAGTAGAGCTTGGAGAGGAGTGCGCCTTGCGACGCGGACTCTCCACAGCAATACCTGCCACCACTCACTGCTCTTGCTCACTTGTGAACTGTGATTCACTGAGTGAGATCCCACCTAACTCTCTAACTTGATCCACCGAAGTGTGTGTATCTGCACTGGTGCATGATTGGTGTATATCCTATGACGGTGCACCCTCAGAAGGAATCAGCTCCTCTGAGAAATCATCGTCTGGGAAGTCCACGGACTGCTGTTGTACGTGTGAAGGTCCTGGAGGAGAGAAGAGATAGATATAAATTGGTACTGGCAATGTAAGAATGTTGCTACTGAGCACAATTAAAATGATTATACTGTATTTCACTAGTTGCTGAAATCAAGTACACATGACAGTCTTTTACGAGATGTGAGTCAGAGATATTTAATTCTGTCATCAGGCATCTGCGAAGTCCCAGTCTCTCCATCTCCAATGTTCAAGGACGCAGATATGCCACTGATAACCTTGGCCACTTCCTCTGAAGGTGTTAGCTGCACTATGTGTGACGACCCACCTCTGGCTCTCTCCCTCTCCCTTGTGTTCTGTGCTTGTTTCTCCTGCAACAGGGAACGACAGACCTACAAATGCCTGTAAGACATGTGTTCACCCAATAGATGTAGTGCATTTGGTAAGGGCAACAATCAGGCAGATGCATCACATTGTATAAGGATTGATAAGACAAAGTGAGGTGGGGATCTGCACTACAGGATGTAGGTGAATCTGCAACTGTACTCACTTTTGCTGGCCTGGTTAGATCATTAAAGTGCTTCCTGCACTGGATCCAGGTACGGGCCACAATAATCCTATTGCTGACCTCCTCAGCCACCTCTAACCACATATTCTTCATGACAGCAGCAGAGTTCTTCGTCCCATTGCTGGGGAAGATTATCTCCTTCGTACTCCTTACTGCCCCCAGCAGTACTTCAAATGAGGCATCATTAAAGCGGGGTGCAGCCTTTGAGCATCCAGAGTCCATCTTGTACAATTGCCGTTTCTATGCAGACCCTCACAACTCCTCCAAGTTCCATCTTTGAATTGGCCCTTTAAATAGTCGAGTTGAGATTAAGCTATGCCCGCTGACACGCATTGGGGATGCAAAACCCGGAAGTAAAATGATAATTAGGTATCCATGTTGAAATCAGACATTCTGACGCACCAAAACTTCTACCGAGTTTCACGCCCGCTATCGCCCACGCGCCACCCCCAATCAGAACCTGCCTCTGGGTTATTATCGAGCCCGTAGAGTTTCAAAATCAAGCACACGAATATGTTTGTCTCTACCTCAGTCTAGTACCAATTCATTTGGGAGCCCAATAAGACAGTTTAATAGGTTTAATGGAACTGATATTTTCAGTAGTCTCATCTTACTGCATATTTGATGATATCACTTTTTAATTTACCTATTTAAATAATGCCATCCATAGATACTGTTTAATTTGTGACTGTAATACTTGTTGGCTGCATTATTACCCACTGACATTCTCATTATTCAGTAACATTCTTAGACTTGATTTCATCCTACCTTTTTGTTTCTGATTACATAAGCCTTATGCTCTGAAATTCAAATACAATACTGTGACACAAAGTACCTGATCAAGAGATAATTGCTAAAAGCTAGAATGTGATTGAAATGAAAATACCATATCTAGATGTGGGTGAATGGAGGATACAAGTACTCTGCAAGATCTAGGTCCCTGAAACAAAATGAATACATTATAGTATAAGTTATATACTGGCACTAATGAAATAAAAATCTGGAGAGATGTAAAACGAGTTGCCGATTCGCTATCACACATGTTACACTATCGCCCAAAGTCAGAATGTCCTGGCAGCCAGAGGTGGCACAAAGTCGATTCAAAAGCTGAACATTTTGTCATAAAGATTTCAAGGCAGTAATCTCATGTTTTGTCTTGAAATGAGGCTCTTCATTTATTGGTATACAAACACATAATGGCCTAGAATTTGCTGGAGTGGTGTATCACATGGCATGCCCTGTTAGACTTGTTTGTGCACCCTTCAGCTCAAAAAGTTTTGCCCACAATGTTGCTGGAAGTGCGAGCTGATAACGACGCAACCCAGGGCATCTGGGTGAATTAGAGTGGGTGAATTCAATTTCAAATGAGGTATTAAAAGAGAAATAAAGAGAGGAAAAGAAAGATTAGATTATGAGAGAGAGAGAAAGGAGACAAAAAGGAAAAGTAAGGGAAAAAAATTAAATTTTAAAATTTGACATTTTTAAAATCTCCAATAAAAATTCACTACCTGAAGGAATGAGACTCCACACTTTAATTGTTCAAATTCTGGGAAAGAGAGGTTGATTGGCAGACATTAACAATTATCACATCATTAAAAGGCTATTTGCGCTATTAATTACTAGACGTAATTTCTGTGGTGAGTTTAATGGGCAATTAATGTACAAATGTAGCAAATTCAGGAAAATCACGGGGCTCTTAAGGGCGTGATGCTGTTTTCACGAAGCTAATGGTGGAGCGGTGCAAATTGACCAGCAACTTGTGGTGATTCGTAATCCACTGGGTATCTCTTCCTGGCCGATTTGCACATTATTAACTGCGTGAGTCATTCACACGCTGTTATTTGTTCAGCAAGTTCTGTGCCAAAGTGTTTGTAAGAAATTTCTTTGTCCAGTATAGTAATGGAGGTATTAACCTATTCATTTCAAATGGCAATTGAGTTGATATGGTAGTTGTAACATGATCAGAATCCTGAATCAGATTACTGTCAGATATTTCCTCACCTTGTTTGTTACCATTTGTGTAGGGCCAATAAGAAGATTTTATTATATAAAAGAGCTATGGTACTCTTTGTATTATCCAGTAAAATAAATCCCACTGCAACTTCTAGCCTAATTACATGGTACATATAAGTAGAAGATGACTGTCACTGTCTACCATGAGAACCCCACTAGCAAAAGCAGAAACAAAAAATAGAAATCTTTACTCACTGGGTTTATGACATCTCCATGCCTCTGGTGTTACAGCCTTGTAACAACACTCTGTTATACTTGTACATCGTTAATCAGGATTTAGTACACAATGAATATTATAGTACTCTTTCTGCTAGATCTTCCATGAACATAAAAGCTGAAGTAGATTTTCCACAGTAATCTTCAAAATATTCTCCCTTTACTACAACATTCTGAACAATTATTTCATATGGAGGTAAACACATTTATCAGAAAGTTACATGATATTTGCAGGTCCTTCTTTCAGTTACTGTTCTCCACAGAAAAAGTCTGGGAGAAAAATTCAGTTGCTAAAAATTCGGGGCGCTAACAGGGCACTAGGAAGTTAGCGCCTGAGCGCAGCGATGTTAGCGCCACTCGCGAAATTGACCAAACATTTTGTGGCGGCGTTAAACACTACCACCACGATCTCCTGCGTCCACAGATTGTGACGTCAGTCGAGCATGCAACGCCCCGGTAGCGCCCCGGACCGGAAATTGAGTCGCGCCCCCTGCCTTTCCACCTGCCGCTAGCAACGACAAGTAGAGGGGAACGTTTTGCAGTCGGGAAGGGGCTGGGGGAGCGCTATTTAAAGGCAGCTTCTTCCTGCCTTTTTTTGTCGGCGACATTTTTGCACCACGCATTCTGAGAGGGAGAGAGACTTCTGGAGAGATTCAACACTGTGTGAAGGAGTTCTGGGTACTGAGCAGCACTTTGCAGGTTCATTTTGATTTGACCTTCATTGCAGCAATTTAGAAGAGACTATGGGGGCTGCACTGAATCGGGGCATCGTCCTGCACCTGCAGAATCGGAGACAGCGGAGACGCAGAGAGAGTGGCAAACCTGGCCAGAGAGAGAAGGGCCAATAGGCCTCTGCACAGGAGACCTTACCCTCCGAGTGTATTCAGGGAGCAGTTCTCATACCTTCATTTGTCTGAGGAGCAGTGTTTGCGCAGGCTGCGCTTCAGCAAGGAGGTGGTCACTAAGCTCTGCCACCTGCTGCAACCAGATCTGCAGCCTCAGCTGAGGACCAGGCCATCTCTGTCGGTGGCAGTGAATGTGACAGTGGCTCTGAATTTTTATACCACCGGCTCCTTTCAAGCTGCTACTGGGGACATCGCCAATATCTTCCAGTTCACTGTCCATTGTTGTATCCGGGAGGTGACAAATGCCCTGTATAAAAGGAAACGCCAGTACATAACTTTCCTATGACCCGGGCCAAACAGCATGAACATACATGTGGCTTTGCGAGGATAGCAGGCTTCCCCATGGTGCTGGGCATCATTGACTGCACGCATGTGGCATTGTGGGCACCGCATGAAAATGCAGAGGTTTTCCGAAATCGCAAGGGCTACCACTCCTTAAATGTGCAGTTGGTCTGTGACCACACACAGCTCATACTCGCCGTCACTGCCCGCTATCCTGGCAGCAGCCACGATGCTTTCATCCTGCGTCAGACTGGTGTGCCAAACCTTTTCCAGGCACCGCATCACCCAAGTAGATGACTCCTCAGGGACAAGGGTTATCCACTCTGCACCTGTCTGATGACACCGCTCTATAGCCCCAACACCCCTGCCGAGCTGCGGTATAATGAGAACCATATCGCCATCAGGAACATAATTGAGCAGACAATCGGCATGCTGAAGCAACGGTTCCGCTGTCTGGACCACTCAGGAGGAGTCCTGCAGTACTCTCCTCAGCGAGTCTCCCTCTTCATAGTTGTGTGCTGCATGCTTCACAACCTGGCAATCCTGAGGACCCAGCCAATGCCATCAGGGATTGGTGCACCACCGGAGGAGGAAGAGGAGGAGGAGGAGGATCAGCAGCAGCACCAATGTGGGAGGGAGGCGCACAATGTTGCTAGTGCAAGGGCCGTCCGTGAACGGCAGATAAGAAGCCGCTTCTAGGCATGGAGAACAACATCATGGAAAGCAACCGGCACCCCCTATTGCCGGTCAAAGCTGGAATGATTGCAAAGAGCAAAAATGTAAATTTTGAATACAAAAACTTTTTTCTTTAACAAACTCTGTGTGTCATTTATTCAGGACAAACAATTAGAAACAAACACAACAAATCATGAACTAATAGAACGAGTTTTCACAACATGGAGATAAATGGCAAAACAGTAAACAAATGTAATCACACGAACATTGACCTTTACCACAAACATTCCCACCATTTATTTAGACCTCCTACTGTTTGCCCTTCGAGGGTGAGCTCCATCCCCTGCGCACTTCCCACCCTACTGCTCCTCTGTAATGGGGCCCCAGTGGCTGCAGCAAGGCTGGCGGAAGGCTGCTGAATGTCAGATCCAGAGACTACAGATGCCCTTGAAGGACGCCCTCGACCAGCTCTGGGCCTGGAGGCCCCGGCTGCAGACTGCACCAACTCTGCATGGGCGGCAGCAGTCTGGGCTGGCTGTGTTGCAGGCCGTTGCAAATACAATGGGGAAGTGCCAGTGGTGGGAGCAGGAATGCTGTCATCCTGAGAGAGGACAGCACCTTCCTGCTCAACTGACACACTGGCACTTCCACGGGGCAGTACCTCAGCATTCGGAGCAATCTGCTCGAGCACAGATTGCTGGCCTGTTGCAGCGCCGTGAGAGCCCTGAGGCAATGTGGCCGACCCAGCAAGGATGGCAGCAGTCAGTTCTTGCGTGACATCAATCTGAGACTGCATTAGAGCAGTCTAAGATTGGATGGCACCAGCCAATGACTGAATTGCAGCACTAAGCCGTTGCGTTGCGTCGACCTGTGCTGCAGCGGACTGCTCCACACTCCTAGCCTGTCCATCCATGCTTTCGGGCACCCTTGCCATTGCACCCATGAGCTCAGTGTGCATGCTCAAGGCCTGGCTATTCACAGCTGCGATGACGCGGTCCTCATCTGAGTCCTGTGCAGCAGAACTCGTGCGCCTACATGCCCTCCGGGGAGATGGCCCCCGAGCTTCCCTACCCCCATGGCGTTGCTACAGCCTGCTGGGTCCCGGAGCTTCGCCCTCATCAGACCCTACCCCCCTGCTCCCCTCCAGGGAAGGCGTGGTCCCAGTGTCGGAATGGGCTCCCTCGGGAGACGCAGGCGGTGAGGCTCCGGCTTCCTCTTCTCGCCTGGGGCATCGCTGCCACTGGTAGGTTGAGGGACAGACTAGTCAGCTGGTGGTTCACTATCTGAAAGCGGGGCGGCACAAGAGTGGCTTTAGCGTGAGGACGGGGGCAGTAAGGGAGCAAGGACTGGAGACATTTAGTAAGTTAGATTGAAAGTGTAAAAGGCTGGTATTGTGAGGGGCAAGTGAAATGAGAGAGGAGAGAAAGCTGATGAACATAGCATTGCTGTCCCCAAGGGGGTCAGTCTCTCCAGCGGCCATGGCACCTATGACCTGGCAGGCAACGATCCTGTGCACTCGCGCCTCCAAATCGGTGAAGGTGGGCAGGTCAGCCGGTCCTCCACCCGTCCGTTGCTGCTGCCGCCTATTATGAGATAGCTTGGCCTGCAAGAAAAAGGACGGCGTCTGAGTGATTGTGCAGCCATGTGCTTGCCTGATGTGCCTCCTATAGTTGAATAGCCCTTAATGTATGCAAGGTGTGGAATGTGCGTGTGTTTTATGAGACGGCCATAGGTCTTGGATAAGTGTTGGGAATTTGGGGTTTTTAAACCCTCTGGCCACAGAGTGAAGTTGAGATGGAGGGATATACAGGTATTGAAAAGCAGCCACTCACCCTGACCACCCGAGTGAGGTCGTTGAACGTCTTACGACATTGGGTGTGGGTCCTCGGCACCAGGCTCCTCGAGGAGACGTGCTGAGCCACCTCCCTCCAGACTCTTCTGTATTCACGGGGCAATGGCCTCCTGCCACTCTGTGGGTAGAGCAGTGCCCGTAGCCGCTCCACAGCGCCAACCAGAGCCATCAAGGCCCGGTCGCTGAAGCACTGAGCTCTTTCCCTGGGCCTCTCCATTGGCGATTCCAGCTAATTGCTTTACATGTCTCTCCAAACCGAGATCCAAGGCTGCAATGAGCAGGGTGTGGCTGGACAGCAACATGGACCCTCCCCTTTAAGAACTGGCCGGCGCCAGTCTGTCCATGTTCCATTGCTAACTGACATCACCTGAGCTTCGGTAGCGCACTGAGGTAGCGCCTCGCTCCTCGACGTTAGCGGCTTAAGACAGGTGTGTAGCGCCTGATTTAGCGCTCAAATCATCTCCAAGGGCGATAGAGGCCAAGATTGCAGTCGGAGGCGATAATTAGTGCCGGGCGCTAAACTTTGCGCCCGGCTGATAATAGCGCACCAAACGGGGTTATACTGAAATTCTCCCCCTCTATCTTTTGTGAAAAATACCTTTTGATAACCATTGCCACAGGTGAGTTTATTTGTCCAGGTGCAATTGGGTAGTTTGTTTATTTATTTGTTGGCCCAAGAGTGCAGAGCTCCATTTATTTTCCATCCATTGTCGGTGAGTGGCTTCCTAGGCCACTTCAGAAGGTGGACTTGAGTCACAAGTAGGGGTGGCAGGTTCCCTTACCTGAAGGACTGAAGGAATTAGTGAATCATTTCAGTCTTCATGACAATCTGGCAAAAAAAAATGTAATTCGTTCGTGGGATGTGGGCGTCGCTGGCAAGGTGTTTTTCTGATGCTATACAACAAATTACCAGATTTATTGAATTCAGTTTCATAACATGGTGGGATTTGAACTCATGAGGGCTGCAAATAATGGGGAGGGAACGGGGAGGGAGTGGAGTAGTTCTGGATGGGAAACCCAGAAGTACGGGTTTCATGGACGTCCTGCGGAAATTAACTGCAGGACATATTTAACATTTTTTCACCAGGTTTCCCGCCCAACAGCCCGCCTGCTTGATAGGCTGCCTGCCTATTGAGCAGGCAAGCCTGCGACACAAGACCACAGTCGAGGAACAGAGAGCAGGTAGGGAGGGGGGGAGAGATCGTGAATGGGTGGGTGGGAGGGTGTAGAAAGTGGTCAGGGGTGCAGATCTTGTTCGAAGGGAGAGATCTCGTTCGGCAGGCAGATCATGATGCGGAGGCGGCGAGAGCGTTGAGGTGGAGGGAGATTAGGGGGAATCGGCAATCGAAGCGAGGGAAGTAGGTAAACTTGTTTGGCCTGGAAGAAATACTCCTGCTCCTCCTGGCCCACAAGCAGTGCTGTAAATGCACTTACCTTATGAATCCGACCCTTCTCGCCTACTTTTACGTACAAGGTTTCCTGAGGCCCGTGAAGCTCGGCTGAAATGGGTAAAAAATAAAAAGCTTGTAAATATGGAGGCGCACAGCCTCCTTAAAAGCTGTTTCCGACTGACCCACCTCCTGAGAGCTGATTGGTTGCCTGACCCTGACCCACCTCCGTTAAAACCGGAAGTGGGCGGGTTTGAAATTTTTCAAATTTTAACTTCTCACCCGACCCAACCCCAGAAAATCATTTTTAACATAGCATTTAAGAGAGAAAAAAGGATAAGAACAGGTAAATCAGACTTGTTAATAAAAATATAAGGGAATCAGGAAAGGAGAAGATGAGGTATGAAGCAAGTGATTTTTTAAATTACTTTTATTTTAACTCCAGTGGTATATAGTTTAACGCTACTGCTAACATTTGAGTAGCTTCACTACTCCAATATTACTGCTCATTTTTAATGACAATATGTAAGCTAAACACTTAAGAAATTAACCTGCCCAAGGAGACTAAAATTTCCCTGAACCAGCTCAGAATCTAGAAGTTAAGATTTGACAGCATATAACAGTCATAATTACAGTATATAATATGAATTCAAGCAATTATGACAAGTGCACTCCCATGCATGCCACTGTCCCTTCGCCGCTGACCGCAAAATCCAGGCCAATGTGTCTACTGCCTCAGCACCAACTACCTGGATATGGCTGTAAACACTGCATGTAATGCCTGTGGTTACCCTGGGAGCCATTTACTGAGCTGTGCCACTCAATGGCATCTGCGGTGAAAGGGCAGTCCACCATGAGCATAGCTCTGCTTGTGTCTCTTAAAGTGACCAGGCACAATGGCCTGGAATTTGCAGTCAGCGGCGAATGCCTTTGATTCGCCGCTGGCCCGAAGTAAGCTTTGCACAAAGGTCTCATGATCTCTGTGGTGAGAATTTCAGGTTTTCCGACACATAATTGAAATCAACGGATGTTAATGGGGATTCCCAGCGAAGAGCTACTGTGACGGCAACAAGCTGTCTAAGCAGCCAATCAAAATGCAGAATTCTCACAGACAGCCAACAAGGAAGTGGGTAAGCTCCTTTGATTCTAACTTTTAAAAAATGTTAGAGAGCAAAACAAAGATTGGGGGTCTCACATGGGGAAAAGGCAAACCTGAAATAAAGATGAACAAACTTTAAAAAAAAATTAAATTTAAAGTTCCTTAAAAAAGTTAATTAAAATTTTTATTAAAATGGATAAAGTTGACACTCCACAAAATTAAAATTAATTTTTAAGGTTCGCAACCTTTGCTTAGCAATCAATACACTGTTAATACCCTAGTTACATCTAATCCAAAAGGGTCTAACTTTTAATGGGTATTTAACAGCATAATTAACACAGATGCGCCATAGTTTTTGTCAGTTTCCTTGATTTGAGAGATTTCACTGATTGCCGGCTCTGTGGGGTGGGGGAGGGGGAGACAGCGCAGCCTGTGGAGGAGCAGTGAATGACAGACCGCAACTTAAGGATTTCCGTATTAGGCTGCGCATGTGATAAATCCTGAAGTTGCGGTCAGTTTGAAAGGCGAAACGATGGCGAACGCTGCCAGTTCGCCGTCATCAGGACCGCAAATTCCAGGTCAATATTTTATCCTTTAGAATCCATGGGGATTTGACAACGCGGAGCCATTTATCAGCATCCAAAATGTTACCGAGGCTGCACGATGGCGGCCAGGACCACGCCACGGCCCTCCACAGAGGGCCAACCTGGAGGTCGGCCAAAAAAAGAAAATGGTGGCGTGGGTCGCAGCCTCACCTCCCCTTTAAAACCGCCCCGCGAGCGGAGGTCAGCCCGGTTCGCGACCCGTGATGCTGGCGCTGACATCGCCTGCGGCAGCTTCGTAGGGTGCAGCCAAATTTCTGCCGCGGGGCGGTAAGGGGTCGCTGCGCATGGCGATGATGTCATCACCGGAGGTGTGGTGGCCCAGGGCGCTACTGGCGGGGGTGCAGTGCTATCGGGTAGCACCTCAGCAATGCCTCGCCGAATTTCACGGGAGGCACTTTTTTTGCCCACCCCCGGGCAATAACCCCTTTGCGCCCCATTAGCGTCCCCCAGAGGCACTAACGGCAGGCGCAAAGGAGCCGAATTTCGCCCCCGTGACTATTATATATTGTGATGACATTCCAACATGCAAGACCTGTTCCAAGAAGATAGCAGGCTGGATGGATGCCTTCTGGGGGATTCTAACTATCTTTTTATATTTGTTTATGGGATGTGGGCATCGCTGGCAAGGCCAGCATTTATTGCCCATCCCTAATTATCCTTGAGAAGGTGGTGGTGAGCCGCCTTCTTGAACCTCTGCAGTCCGTGTGGTGAAGGTACTCCCACAGTGCTGTTAGGTAGGGAGTTCCAGGATTTTGACCCAGCGATGATGAAGGATCGGCGATATATATCAAAGTCAGGATGGTGTGTGACTTGGAGGGCAACTTGGAGATGGTGGTGTTCCCATGCGCCTGCTGCCCTTGTCCTTCTAGGTGGAAGAGGTCGCGGGTTTGGGAGGTGCTGCCGAAGAAGCCTTGGCGAGTTGCTGCAGTACACCTTGTAGATGGTACACTGCAGCCACGGTACGCCGGTGGTGGAGGGAGTGAATGCTTAAGGTGGTAGATGGGGTGCCAATCAAGCGGGTTGCTTTGTCCTGGATGGTGATGAGCTTCTTGAATGTTGTTGGAGCTGCACTCATCCAGGCAAGTGGAGAGTATTCTATCACACTCCTTACTTGTGCCTTGTAGATGGTGGAAAGGCTTTGGGGAGTCAGGAGGTGAGACACTCGCCGCAGAATACCCAGCCTCTGACCTGCTCTTGTTGCCACAGTATTTATGTGGCTGGTCCAGTTAAGTTTCTGGTCAATGGTGACCCCCAGGATGTTGATGGTGGGGGATTCTGCGATGGTAATGCCATTGAATGTCAAGGGGCAGTGGTTAGACTCTTGCTTGTTGGAGATGGTCATTGCCTGGCACTTCTGTGGCGCGAATGTTACCTGCCACTTATCAGCCCAAGCCTGAACGTCGTCCAGGTCTTGTTGCATGCGGGCATGGACTGCTTCATTATCTGAGGAGTTGTGAACCTTGGGTGAGGGTGATCATCAGGGCTAAGGATCCCTATGGTGAAGCTCATGCCAAAATTGTGTTGTGAGCAGTGTTTTGGAGTAATTGAGGGAGCACCTTGCAATTTGCCACAAAGAAAGTGCCCAAAATAGTGATGGTGTGCTGCTTGCTCTTCAATCAAGAGAGGTGTGAACTAGCAGGAGACTGATAAACAGCAGCTTTCAATAGATGAGCATGATGAAGAGTGACTGAACAATGTGGTTGATGTGCATGAGAGACAGTAGCATCGGCTGATCATTACCAGATTCTTTAGCTGAGCTCCAGCTGTCGCTATTGAAATGTCATGGGGTCAGTAATGGAGCCCTGCAATTTGTAGCAAAGCTTTGGTTCCTCACTAGATAGCTGCCAGCTGTTTTCCACCAATCGAAGATCATGGGCTCAATATTAATAGCCCTGAGGAGGCAGGTTTGGAGGCGGGTCAGCTGCGAAAATCAGAAAAAATGGCTTCAGACACCCAACCCGCCTCCATCCCACCCCTATGCGATTTTCGTGAGTGTCAGTTCAGCCGCTCCCAAACTGACCCAACGGGAACTGGTGGGACAGGTAGTTAAGGCAGTTAACAGCCTGTTAACTGCCTTGCTAATCCCATTTTGATAGTGGTTTCCCATTTCCGTGCTCTGGCTCCTGTTTCCCGTCTTGTCAGAAACAGGCCAGCTGCAAGGAGACGAGTTGCTGGAGGAGATGATTTGTAGTAATTGGCACAGCACTTTAAAAGCACCCCTGAAACATGGCTGAAATTTAAATTCAACAACCTTAGTGTTAGAGGTTTGGGATAAGATTTTGCAAATCTACTGACCTTGACTGTTCAAGCTGACAGCCCTCTGCAGTGTGACCTGATTGGAATAATTTCAGGCCACTTCAACTGTGCGCTTGAAAGCTTCTTGCCTCAAGTGAAATCTATAGCTACGGGATGGGAAACATTTGTATCCTCTCATCCTCGTCGTCAGATTCGAAGGAAGAACAGCCGCGGCAGCACCACAACCAGCCGCAACACCAGCATCAGGAGCGCCAACCTCCTCCTCACCCACCTGATGATGCACAGGGCAGTGGGCCTCAGCGCAGGGCTGCACCTCGCCGCCGGAGATACCCCCAACATAGAAGGCGGGGACGGGATACTGAATTAAAGGATCAGCCATGATCTCATTAAATGGCGGAGCAGGCACGAAGGGCCGAATGGCCTACTCCTGCTCCTATCTTCTATGTATCTATGTATCTATCTATAGGGTTTACAGACAGAGGATCAGCTTCCTCAACATGAGTGAGCATCAGTGCCAAAGGAGGTTGTGACTTTCGAGAGATGTAGTCGCTGACATCTGCGCGATGCTGCACCAACACCTGGAGCCCAGAGGAGCGTGTGGACACTCCTTGCCAGTTGCTGTCAAAGTCACCACCGCACTCAACTTCTTTGCTTCGGGCTCCTTCCAGGGATCAGCTGCAGACATCAGCGGCATCTCCCAGTCGGCCGCACACACCTGCATCACGCAGGTCACCGATGCCTTCTTTGCAAAGGCACACAATTACATCCATTTCTCCATGGATGGCCCAAGTGTGAAGGCGCGCACGGTTGGCTTTGCCAATACGGCAGGCTTGCCAATGGTGCAGGGCGTCATTGACTGCACACATGTAGCCATTAGGGCCCTCTATCACAACCCAGCTGTATTTGTCAAACGCAAGGGATTCCACTCCCTGGACGTCCAGCTGGTGTGTAACCACAGGAAGATCATCATGCATGTTTGCGCAAAGTACCCTGGCAGTTGCCATGACTCCCTCATCCTGCGCCAGTCTACTGTGTTCAGCTCTTCCATTCGCCAAACCAACTTTCCGGACGTCTTCTTGGCGACAAAGGTTATCCTCTGAAAAAGTGCCTCATGACGCCAATGAGGAGTCCATCAAACGATGCTGAGGAGCAGTACAATTTGAGTCACATATCCACCAGAAGCATCATCAAGCAAACCATCAATTTGCTCAAAATGCGCTTCCGATGCCTAGACAGATCTGGAGGAGCCTTGCCGTATGCACCAGCCAGAGTGTCCAGAATCGTCGTGGTCTGCTGTGCCCTGCACAACATCGCACAGCAGCGCGGCTTAGTGCTGCCGGATGAACAAGTGGCTCAGTACACAGCCTCCTCGGAGGATGAGCAGGAGGATGGGGAGCAACGCCTTGCGGGGCCAGATGTGGCCAATCCAGCAGCAGGTGACCACATTGCTGGCCGTCAGGCAAGGGGTGCACTCATCCATGCCAGATTCGCGTAAGCTTATGCTTCAACCACAGGTGGCTGGCATATGGAGATGAATATAAGTCCGATATTCTCAAAACTCCAGGCATCATCTATCGACTAAACAGCGGTTTGCGCTCAGTGTCACCACCAACATTCTACATGGCATTCGTCCTGAGCCCTCACTCTTGGACTTCCATTTCCCAGAACACAGAGGCCACACTTAAGGTGATCTCAGCAGATCATTAAACCTTTTTCAACACTGAACCCATGTGTGTCTGCACACAGACCTCAAACTCACCTCAACAGCAATTTGCAGCCAAGCTGCCTTGGTTTGCTGAGGAGGCCTCCTCCTTCCGTTTCCTGACGTCCTCTAACTCCCTCCACAAGAGCATGGAGGGAGCCCTCATTGAACCTGGCTGCAGCCTTAGTTTTTGGGGCTGCCATTCCTGCAGCAGCCAGCACCCTTAATAGAAAAAAACATTAATTTTACTAAGCCAATGATTGGAACACATCTGGCATATTTCTCATTTCTTAGTCACATACTAAATTGATACATTAAAAAATCATAAATGTGTTTCTGGAATAATATGACCAGCAATTTCATGCAATACATTGGGCTGGATTTTCCCAATGGGGAGCTTTTGGAGGCGGGACTCCCACTTATCGGGTTTTTGTCCTGCCTCCATCGACTTCTGGCCAACCCACGCTATTTTCCCTTAATTGACCTTGTTAAGCCCGCCCAGTCTTCCCGGCAGTTCCGCCTCCATGCCCGCCTCCCCAGGGCTGGCAAGATCGCACCCATTGTGTTCAGACCAGCCGCTGTCAACTCCCCTTTCTAGATAATACAGCACCAAGCCATCCCATCTACATTTTTTGCAAAGGGGACATGGCCCCTTTAAATTTTTACTCCAACAACGCGTCATCAGACGTGAGAAACTTACATGCTCCAAGCAATTGCCTGGAGGGACCCACACGTCAGCCTTAACGAGGCCAATCAAGCAAAAATCGGAACTGCGGGCGGGAACGGGTCCGAAAGCTGCTGACCCGCCCCCATCTCACCTCCAGAATTAAATTTGCGGCCCATGTTCCTGTGGGATGGCACTGATCTTCAGTGCTTGCAAAAGGCTAACCATCCTGCTTTCTCTGAGGGTCAACATGTGCCTATATTTTCCACCCACAAAACCATGGAAAACCATGGGGAGTGACCCTGCAAATTCCCAATATGCGCTCCTGGTGAACGAGGATCCGTGCTGGGAGCACACATTCAGAAAATTAGCCCTATAATTTCTCTTGTTCTTTTGTTCTCCACAGCTGTTGAAATGGTCACAGCCTCTTTTATGACGATTATTAAAGTTGTTTAAAAGGTCTTATAGTCCCCACACTGAATTGGCTTTTCTTTTAGCTGCCAATCTGAGTGGTGCAGGGAATTAAATTATTGTCCAGCAAAGAGTTCAGGCCACATCCGAGTTGTGCTGTTGGCAATTAATTATTTGTCTTAGTGGCATTAGCAGCAACAGCTCCAGCAGTGGAGAAATTCATTCCTGATTGTTTAGTTCAAGGTGGCTGTAGCTAAAAGTAACTGAAAAGTTACTCATGTTGGGAAGCCCAAATGTGGAAAAATCCACCAAGCTACTGGGTCATATATTTTAGCGATAAAAAGAAAAAACACAACTTAAGAGAATCATAATTTAAAAATAAAATGTTTGAAAATGCACACCAAGTCAGTTAGTATCTTGGAGAGAATGACAAGATAAGCGTTCGAGTGAGACCCTATATCAGAATTTCAGCAGGGTCATAGGTTTTGTTGCTGGAGTCCAGTGAAATGTCTGCTTAAATCATAGGATTAAACAAAGAGAATCGAGTGAAGGCAGTTTTGAAGATGTTTATTATAATAAATATTTGATCTTTACTTTGGAGTATTACCTATGATTGCCGATTCTGACATTGTTTAACCTTGTAGTGATATAAGCATTTTAGCAGAGACTCAGACAGCATGTGAACCATTAACCTTGTCTTAATTTCTTTCCTATGGTATGATAAGTGGAGATGGTTACAGAAACATTTGACGTAATGAGGGTTTGATCTCCATCATGAGATATTATGGCTGAGTAAAGATCTTCACACTATTTGATATTGTTATTTAAACAGGCAATTCAACAGACTCCAGCAATAAAAATGTATGACCCACTAGCTTGCTGTGTTTTTATCTCTGCATTGAGGCTTCAACATGAGTACAGCAACTTCTCAGGACCTTGAGCAAATGATCAGAAAGGCCTGATCAAAGTCGAGGAGAATGACTCGACGTGTCTTCTCCACAGGTTGCTGTTCTGTCTGTGCCAGACACAGAAAACCTTTTGAAAAATTGCTTTGATACTTGAGTGCAATCATCCTTATTTGTTATTTGAATCTATCAGGTTCAGGCTTTACATTGTGATACTGTACTCTCTGCAATGCAGCTCAGTAATTAAATGAGTTGTGTAATGTTATCTTAGTAACGTAATTACGAGCCTCACAAGCAGTTGTTGAGGAGAACCATTTTATTCAGTCCTGCTTCTGTGTCTCCCAGTACAGTCTGAAAGCATGGCCAAGATGGCGTCGGATCCCGCCCCCGGATATGACATCAGCCGTCAACCAGCTGTCAATCAAACCCCCGCTGTCCTTACAACAGCTACGGTTATCCTTACATCTTCCCCCTTCAATGAAGACATAACACAGTAACAACATAACATAACACATAGAACTTGTTAACATCATATAGAACCAGTCAGTGTAACTAATTGCAGGTAGGTATAAACCTTACCCACACCCATGAGTCCATTAACTGTTTACAGTCTTATCAATCCCTGTCTACAGGTCAAGTTTAACTACAGGCTTTCTGGTGCGCTGTGACCTGCGTGGCTGGACGGGTGTTTGCTGAACCACCCCAGTTGTATCCACATTATCACTATTGTGTCCTTCGTCTCTTTGTGGCATTTCCCTCATCTCGTCTCTTTGTGGCATTTCCCTCATCTTGTCTCTTTGTGGCATTTCCCTCATCTCGTCATCCTCTCCGTCCTCCTGAGGCTGAAAGGTCTCTGTGGTTTTCAGTAGGTGCCTCCTGTTTCTGCGAAGCACATTGCCGTTCTCTGCCATGACACTGTATGACCTGGGGGCGACCTGTTGTGGAACTGTGGCTCTTGTAGGCCATGACTCAGGCCCTTCAATGCGGACTATATCCTTCTCCTGTAGCGGCACTAGTGTAGCGGCTGTGCGGTCATGAAGTGTTTTTTGTTTCTGTTGTAGCTTACGAGCCTTGTCTGCCCACACCTCATCTCTGTGGTCAGGTGTGACATAACTGGGAAGTCGTGTATGGATTTTCCAACCCAGCAAGAGCTCAGCTGGAGACTTGCCACTTGCTAGCGGGCCCGCCCTGTACGACATCAGGGCCAGATATGGGTCAGTGTTGCTGTGTGCTGCTTTCTTTAATGTCTTTTCACAATCTGTACCCCCTTCTCCGCCTTTCCATTAGCCTGAGGATAGAGCGGGCTGGAGGTTACATGATTAAACTCATACTCTGAAGCAAATAACTGAAACTCATGACTGGCATAGGGAGGGCCATTATCAGAGACCAGGGTTAGAGGGATGCCCTGCCTGGCAAAGATTGACTTCAGGTGAGTTATCACAGCTCTTGATGTAGTACTGGACAAGAGAGCAATCTCCGGATAATTGGAATAATAATCAATAACTAACAAATAGTCTTTTCCTTCATAGTGAAATATATCAGTTCCGACCTTTTCCCAAGGTTGTGATGGGAGCTCTGTGGTAATGAGGGGCTCTTTTGCTTGCTTGTAGTGATACTCCTGACATGTAGCACACTCGCTGATCAACTGGTCAATATCAGAGTTCATGTTTGGCCAGTAGAGTGCCTCACATGCTCTCCTTTTCGACTTTTCTGCACCCAGATGCCCTTCGTGTATCCTGTTGAACATTTCACATCGCATAGAGGTGGGCACTACTATCCTGTCACACTTAAGCAGTAATCCATTGACCACAGAGAGCTCAGACTGAATGTGATAATATTGTTTACATGACCCTTTCTTCCAGCCCTCTTGAAGATTTCTCATTACTTTACTCAGGACTGGGTCCTTTGATGTCTCTGTGACTATCACTGATAGTTCCTCCTGTGTGGCGGGCAATGCTGCTTAGACCATATCCACATGAAGAGCCACATCCTCTTCTGTTTCACTGTTTTGTGTGGCATACGGCGCAGCCCTGGATAGTGTGTCTGCAATGAACATTTGTGTCCCTGGCACGTATGTTAGCTCGAAATCGTAACGTTGAAGTCTCATCATCAGGCGTTGTATCCGTGGTGACATGTCACACAGATTCTTCTTTGCGATCCCTAGCAGTGGCTTATGGTCTGTTTCTAGGATAACCTTGGGAAGACCATAGATGTAGGTATGAAATTTTTCACACCCAAATGCCAAGCCAAGGCACTCCTTCTCGATCTGCGCGTACCGGCACTCTGTAGCCATCATGGAGCGTGATACATACGCCACTGGTCGCCATTCTCCTTCATCTTCCTGTAGAAGGACAGCCCCTAATCCATTCTTAGAGGCATCTGTGGACACTTTTGTCCTTTTTTAGGGCAGAAGAACTTCAGTAGGGGTTCACTTGCTAGAATGTGTAGCAGCCCCTTCCATTCTCTCTCATGTTCATGTCCCCATTGGAACTCAGTCTCTTGGTGCAGCAGTTTTCTCAGATGAACAGTTTTCTCTGCTAGATTTGGAATGAATTTTCCTAGGTAGTTAACCATGCCAAGGGCCCGCTGAACCCCTTTCTTGTCCTTTGGTTTCTCCATGTCATGTATAGCTTTTACCTTTGACTTGTCTGGCTGAATCCCCTCTGCAGAGATCTTGCCTCCGAGGAATGTGATTTCATTGACACCGAACTGACATTTGTCTTTATTTAGTTTGAGTCCATACTGCTGTATTCTCTGAAGTGTTTTCTCCAGTCTGGTGTCGTGCTCCCCTTGAGTGGAGCCCCATACTACCAGATCATCCACGTACACCCGCACTCCCTCCAGGCCCTCGATGATTTGCTCCATTGCTCTGTGAAAGATTTCTGGGGCGGAGCTAATACCAAAGGGCTGACGTTGGTAGGAGTATCGACCAAAAGGGGTGTTAAAAGTGCACAGCTTAGCACTTTCTTCATCAAGTTTCAACTGCCAGAAACCATGTGAGGCGTCCATTTTGGAGAAGACTTTCGCTTCTGTCATTTCGCTGACTATTTCCTCTCTCTTTGGAATTTGGTAGTGCTGTCTTTTGATATTGGCGTTAAGGTCCTTGGGATCCATGCAGACACGCAATTTATCAGTTTTCTTTGAATTGACGCAGACCATGGAATTTACCCAGTCAGTCGGTTCCTCAATCTTCTTTATGACAGCTAGTCCCTCCATACGGTCTAACTCTTTCCTCAGTTTTTCACAGAGAGTCACTGGAACTCTCCTGGGTGCGTGAATCACAGGTTGTGCATCCTCTCTCAGTTTGATGGAGTATGTAAAGGGCAGTGCTCCGAAACCCTGAAAGACATCTGCATATTTGTGTGCTATAGTCTCATGAGTCAGATTTGTAGTATCTTGGGGGGCACTCTGCACACAGTTCTGTTCATTGATAGTATAGATTCATTTTACCAAGCCCAAATCCACACAGGCCTTGTCCCCCAACAGTGACTCATGTCCTTCAGGCACTATAACAAAGGTCAGAGGGTGAATGTGATTTTTTACTTTAACATTCAGCCTACACGTTCCTTTTGTTTCAATGCTTTGTCCATTGTATGCCTTCAAAGACACAGTCTTGTTCAGTATTTTAGGTCGCACTTTGGGATTCCGTGCATCACTCCAACTTATGAGGTTTGCCTTAGCACCTGTATCTAGCTTAAAGGGAACAGTGGTGCCATTTACCAGCAAGGGAGCTATCCAAACTTCAGTCTGTGGTCCTACAGAGTGCACTTCATTAGCATTGTTGCCCTGTTTTGACTCATTTTGCACCATTCCAACAAACAAAGTCTCCGCTCCTGTCTCTTCAGTCGCAATAGCATGCACTGTCTTTTTACCTTCAGTTTTCTCTTCTAAAAAACACATCTTGGCAAAGTGATTCCTTCCTTTACATTTTGCGCAGTTCTTCCCATAAGCAGGACACTGTCTGGCCACGTGTTTATAACCGCACCGTCTGCATTCGTAAAGCGTATTCGTCTTGAACTCCGTGGGCCCTCTTGTGTCCCTTTTGTGTATCACATCCACTGGCAGGTTTTTTAGCCCCAGGGCGCTCTCTTCTGCTATGCTGCTCCCTTCGAACGTTTTCATGCGCATGGCTGAGAGTTCACTAGCATGACAAATTTTCACTGCTGCATCCAAATTTAGATCATTATCTCTAAGCATTCTCTCCCTCACCTTCTTGTCAAGTATTCCAAAAACGACTTGATCGCGTATCATCGATTCCTTCAGGTCCTTAAAGTTGCATGTTTGTGCTTTTATTTTCAAGTCTGCCAAAAAAACATCGAAGGATTCTCCTTGCTTTTGCACGCGGGAGCGAAACACGAATTTCTCATACTTTTCATTCTTTTTTGGAGTGCAGTATTCGTCGAACCATTCTATCACCTTGTCCAGATCATATTTATCATCTTCGGCTGCAAACGTAAATGTGTTAAACAGCTCGATTGCCTGCAAGCCAGCCACTGTTAGCAACAAAGCTACTTTACATGTTCCAGAGCAGGTCGAAGCGTCAATCGCTGTGAGGTAGAGAAGAAAGCGTTGCTTGAAGACACGCCAATTTTCATCCACATTTCCTTCTAGTTGCAGATTAGACGGAGGTTTAATTCCTTCCATTCTTGTAGTATGTCCTTATCGTGAGTTCTATAAATCCTGGTACCATGTAATGTTATCTTAGTAACGTAATTACGAGTCTCACAAGCAGTTGTTGAGGAGAACCATTTTATTCAGTCCTGCTTCTGTGTCTCCCAGTACAGTCTGAAAGCATGGCCAAGATGGTGTCGGATCCCGCCCCCGGATATGACATCAGCCGTCAACCAGCTGTCAATCAAACCCCCGCTGTCCTTACAACAGCTACGGTTATCCTTACAAGTTGGTTTCCCAAACAATTTATTTTAATCCAAAATTTTAGAAACTGCTTTCTTTTCCTGTTCATTCCATTTTAATAAATGTCTATTGACAGCAGATGATGGCAAGGAGCACAGTGAAATTTGTTAAGAGTGTCTCAGGAGTAATGAATAGAAACTTAGAAGATAGGAGCAGGAGTAGGCCATTCGGCCCCTCGAGCCTGCTCCGCCATTCGATGAGATCATGGCTGATCATCCAAATTCAGTACCCTGTCCCTGCCTTCTCCCCATATCCCTTGATCCCTTTAGCCTTAAGAAATATATCCAACTCTTTCTTGAATATATTTAATGAACTGGCCTCCACCGCCCTCTGTGGCAGAGAATTCCACAGGTTCACCACTCTCTGGGTGAAGAAATTCCTCCTCATTTCAGTCCTAAATGGCTTACCCCTTATCCTTAGACTATGACCCCTGGTTCTGGACTCCCCGGCCATCAGAAACATCCTTCCTGCATCTAGTCTGTCCAGGCCTGACAGAATTTTATAGGTTTCGATGAGATCCCTTCTCAATCTTCTAAACTCCAGTGAGTATAAGCCCAATTGACACAATCTCTCCTCATACGTCCTTTCTGCCATCCCAGGTATCAGCCTGGTGAATCTTCACTGCACTCCCTCCATGGCAAGAACATCCTTCCTCAGGTAAGGCGACCAAAACTGCACACAATACTCAAGGTGTGGTCTCACCAAGGCCCTGTACAACTGTAGCAAGACATCCTTGTTCCTGTACTCGAACCCTCTTGCTACGAAGGCCAACATACCATTTGCCTTCTTAACCGCCTGCTGCACCTGCATGCTTACCTTCAGCGACTGGTGCACAAGAACACCCAGGTCTCTTTGCACTTCCCCTTCTCCCAATCTATTGCCATTCAAATAATAATCTGCCTTCCTGTTTTTGCCACCAAAGTGGATAACCTCACATTTATCCACATTATAGTGCATTTGCCATGTTTCTGCCCAATCACCCAACCTGTCCAAATCGTACTGGAGTTTCACGACATCCTCCTCACAGCTTACCCTCCCACCCAGCTTTGTGTCGTCTGCAAATTTGGAGATATTACATCCAATTCCCTCGTCCAGATCATTAATATATATTGTGAACAGCTGGGGTCCTAGGACCGATCCTTGCGGTACCCCACTAGTCACTTGCCTGCCACTCGGAAAACGACCCGTTTATTCCAACTCTTTGCTTTCTGTCCGCCAACCAGTTCTCTATCCAAGTCAATACCTTGCCCCCAATCCCATGTGCCTTAATTTTGCACGCTAATCTCTTATGTGGGACCTTATCGAAAGCCTTCTGAAAGTCCAAATACACCACATCCACTGGTTCTCCCTTATCTATTTTACCAGTTACATCCTCAAAAAATTCCAGTAGATTAGTCAAGCATGATTTACCTTTTGTAAATCCATGTTGACTTTGTCTGATCCTGTCACTGCTTTCCAAGTGCTCTGCTATTACATCTTTTATAATAGACTCCAGCATTTTCCCCACTACCGATGTCAGGCGGGTCTATAATTCCCCGCTTTTTCTCTACCACCTTTTTTGAATAGTGGGGTAACATTAGCTACCCTCCAATCCATGGGTACTGTTCCAGAGTCTATCAAGTTCTGGAAGATGACCAGCAATGCATCTACTATTTCTATGGCCACTTCCTTAAGTACCCTGGGATGTAGATTATTAGGCCCTGGGGATTTATCGGCCTTCAGTCCCATCAATTTTCCTAACACCATTTCCCTACAAATACTGATTTCTTTCAGTTCCACCCTTTCATCAGACCCTATGTTCCCCGGTATCTCTGGGAGGTTATTTGTGTCCTCCTTTGTGAAGACAGAACCAAAGTATGAATAGAACCTGAATCTGAGATATATTAGAATTCTTCCTTGAAAAACTTAAGTGAAGGGCAAGACTCATAGTGAGAGATGTCACCATGCTTGAAAAGAGTTGAAGAGAAGGCAGTAGGTGACACAAATTTTCTGTTTTAAAAGCAAGATTGTAGAAGACAGAAACGAATGATGGAGAGAAGGGCTGGAAAATTTTAGTGTTGAAGCCTACTGCAGCATCACCACCATTGTTCACTTTAAGCTGCGCAATCACGCAGCACTCCAGGGAACCCGGGCAGCCGGCTTGTCAGCTTTTCAATGTAAAAACCACACATGCACTGTATTTTGAAGGGGCCAGGCAGAGCAAAAAATAATTACAGGGAACATTGGTCATCACCCTGTCTGGGATTTCCCGCCCTGCTGGGATGGCCGCTCTTTTCACCCTGGCCGCATGCAAATGGGGGCATGATTGCTGGGCCCAGGCCAATGTTCCCTTCAAATTTCTTTGGGGTGCGCGACCCCTTTAAGGGGCTGCGTGGCCCATTCAAAATGCCGCACATGCGCAGTTTTGCCTATTTAAAAGCCGGTGAGTTGACTACACGGGAGCTGCATCTTAAAGGGAACATTGGCCCAGGTCACCAGCAGATTTTCTTGGTTGTCAGCAAACTTGGATACATCCTATCCATGGTAATAGATCATCCCCAACCCCATGAGCCCTGATCTTGCGTAACAACCATTTATGTGGCACCTTATCGAATGCCTTTTGGAAATCCAAATATACTACATCCACTGGTTCCCCATTATCTACCCTGTTGGTTACATCCTCAAAAAACTCTAATAAATTTGTCAAACACGATTTCCCTTTCATGAAACCATGTTGACTGTGCCTAATCATATTATGATTTTCTAAGTGCCCTGTTACCACTTCCTTAGTAATCGATTCCAGCATTTTCCCGATGACTGCTGTCAGGCTAACTGGCCTGTAGTTCCCTGTTTTTTCTCTCCGTCCTTTCTTGACTAGCAAGGTTACATTTACTACCTTCCAATCCGCTGCGACCGATCTAGAATAATGGTCTTACGGTTACGGAAAAGAAGAAGAGGACCTAGTCTAATTTGGAGTCAGCATTTACCAGCTGAAGGCCTCACTCTCAGTAGCCGGCTTCAGTGGGAGCTTTAATGCATTTTTCAGGCTCTTCTTCGCTTTGAAGTGATGCTCCTGTGAAAGGATAATTACTAATCCTAGCCCCTTTTGGGCTCCCCCAGATCAGGTGTATTCCCCAGACGTTCACCTTCAACTAAAGTTAGAGGTAGCCGAATCCTAAAGATGCTTAATTGGGTCTAAAGGTTCAGACTATCTCTCCCTAAAGGAAAGGAACGACCTGAAGATGTTACCGTCCTCCAGATAGCACTTTTAATAAGTTTAGCTAGACTGTAACCTACCGGATATTATGAGGGTCCGGAAAACTCCTCCAGAATTCTGCAACTCCTCACCAAAGAGTGTACAGAGATTGAGTTCGCGAGTTTGATACAGAAGTACTATGTGAGACAATTCTAAAAATATATAGATTTATTAAAGAACTGACATGTAACTTACAGCTGGTGATTCAATCACAACATTAACAGTTCCAAATACAGAAAACTTACAATTCTTATCATCAGAGATCCTTATTCTCAAATCTTAACATCGTTACATTTTTACATTTCTTAGTCTTATTCCAGGGTATCTACCAAAATCAAATACCTTTGATACCCGAGACTCAAAGAGTTAAAAACTTATAGAGCCTGCCTCTGAAGCCTGAGAATCGCTTTGCCCCTTCATCATAACTATATATTTATACGCTTTCTCAGTGGTATATCCTTTGAAGTTTTCTGCTAATGTAAGCTAATTATCTCCAGTCATTTTTCTGTTGACTTCTTCTATTCTTACAGTCTTCAGCTGTCGCAAGCAGACTTGTGTCTGCTGTGTAGGTGTCTCTACCTTTAGATGTTCAAAACTTATCATAAAATCAACGTGGAGCAGTGGTTCTCTTTGATGTCATTTTTATCAAACTCTCCTGTTTGTATCTTTTGCATTTAGAACACCTCAACTGGTTGTAACACAGACTTCATGTCTCCTAGGTGTTCCAAGTTCAACACAAAAACAATGTGATGACTGGTGCCTCCCGTGTTTCATTTGATGTTAGTTGTTTCTTTTACTTGATGTCATTTTTACAAAGGCATATGTTTCTTTAATCTTTCTGTGTTTCTTTCCAAAGTGTTGGTTTATACCACTTAAACTGGGTATGGCTATTGTGTTCTTTCCAAGCTGCAGACTTTTAGGAACCTCCAACCTGCTACTTCAATAGGGCTATTGTTTGAGTGTCAACAACTTATCTTATCTCAAAAGCCTGTATGCTGTTTACAGCTTTTGATTGTTAAGGCTTCCAGACTTCCAGACCCATGTCATGTTTTAATAAAGTCAAAATTCTGTTCATAGGATGGTGTATTTTTCTGAACAGCCAGTTGTCGTGGTGCATATAGGTACCAACGGTATAGATAAAAAATGGGATGAGGTCCTAAAAGCTGAATATAGGGAGTTAGGAGGTAAATTAAAAAATAGGACCGCAAAGGTAGTAATCTCAGGATTGCTACCAGTGCCACGTGCTAGTCAGAGTAGAAATAGAAGGATATTTCAGATGAATACATGGCTAGAGGAATGGTGCAAGGTGGAGGGATTCAAATTCCTGGGACATTGGAACCGGTTCTGGGGGAGGGGGGACCATTACAAACCAGACGGTTTGCACCTGGGCAGGGCCGGGACCGATGTCCTAGGGGGAGTGTTTGCTAGTGCTGTTGGGGAGGGTTTAAACTAAAATGGCAGGGGGTTGGGAACCTGAGCAGGGAGACAGAGGAAAGGGAAACAAGGATAAAAGTAAAAGATAGGAAGGAGAAAAACAAAAGTGGCAATCAGAGATAAACGGTTTAAATCAAACATGGCCACAGTAAATAATAATTCTAATAGGTCTAAGAGCGTTAAAAAAACAAGCCTGAAGCTTTGTGTCTTAATGCGAGGAGCATTCGTAATAAGGTGGATGAATTCGCTGTGCAAATAGAGGTAAACGAATATGATTTGATCGGGATTACGGAAACATGGCTCCAGGGTGGGCAAGGCTGGGAACTCAGCATCCAGAGGTATTCAATACTCAGGAAAGATAGGCAAAAAGGAAAGGGAGGTGGGGTAGCATTGTTGGTTAAAGAAGGGATTAACATAATTGTAAGGAAGGATATTAGCTCTGATGATGTGGAATCTGTATGGGTAGAACTGAGAAATACCAAGGGGCAGAAAACATTAGTGGGAGTGGTATATAGACCTCCAAACAATAATGTGGAGGTTAGGGATGGCATTAAAAGGAAAATTAGAGAAGCGTGCAATAAGGGCACAGCAGTCATCATGGGTGACTTTAATCTACATATAGATTGGGCTAACCAAATTAGTAACAATACTGTGGAGGAGGAATTCCTGGAGTGTTTATGGGATGGGTTCCTGGACCAATATGTTGAGGAACCAACCAGAGATCAGGCCATCTTAGACTGGGTATTATGGAATGAGAAAGGATTAATTAGCAATCTTGTTGTACGAGGCCCCTTGGGTCAGAGCGATCATAATATGATAGAATTCTTCATTAAGATGGAGAATGAAGTAGTTGACTCAGAGACTAGGGTCCTGAATTTAAATAAAGGAAACTACGATGGTCTGAGGCGCGAGTTGGGTAGGATTGATTGGGGAATGTCAGTCAAAGGGTTGACGGTGGATAGGCAATGGCAAACATTCAAAGACCGCATGGATGTACTACAGAATTTGTTCAACCCAGTTTGGCATAAAAATAAAACAAAAAAGGTGACTCAACCGTGGCTAACAAGGGAAATTAGGGATAGCATAAGATCCAAGGAGAGGACATATAAATTGGCCAGAAAAAGCAGTAAACCTGAGGATTGGGAGCAGTTTAGGATTCAACAAAGGAGGACAAAGGGATTAATTAAGAAGGGGGAAATAGAATGAGAGTAAGCTTG
Organism: Somniosus microcephalus; assembly: GCF_052327205.1. Taxonomy (NCBI): domain Eukaryota; kingdom Metazoa; phylum Chordata; class Chondrichthyes; order Squaliformes; family Somniosidae; genus Somniosus; species Somniosus microcephalus. Next base: position 177,162,105 of record NC_140993.1, on the reverse strand, counting down.
CAGGGAACATAAAAACTGACTGTAAAAGCTTTTATAGATATGTGAAGAGAAAAAGATTGGTGAAGTCAAGCGTAGGTCCCTTGCAGTCAGAATCAGGGGAATTTATAATGGGGAACAAAGAAATGGCTGACCAATTAAATACATATTTTGGTTCTGTCTTCACAAAGGAGGGCACAAATAACCTCCCAGAGATGTCGGGGAACATAGGGTCTGATGAAAGGGAGGAACTGAAAGAAATCAGTGTTTGTAGGGAAATGGTGTTAGGGAAATTGACGGGATTGAAGGCCGATAAATCCCCAGGGCCTGATAATCTACATCCTAGGGTACTTAAGGAAGTGGCCCCAGAAATAGTAGATGCATTGCTGATCATCTTCCAACATTCAATGGAATCTGGAACAGTACCCATGGATTGGAGGGTAGCTAATGTTACCCCACTATTCAAAAAACGTGGTAGAGAGAAAACAGGGAATTACATACCGGTAAGCCTGACATCGGTAGTGGGGAAAATGCTAGAGTCCATTGTAAAAGATGTAATAGCAGAGCACTTGGAAAACAGTGACAGGATCGGACAAAGTCAACATGGATTTACAAATGGTAAATCGTGCTTGACTAATCTGGAATTTTTTGAGGATGTAACTGGTAAAATAGATAAGGGAGAACCAGTGGATGTGGTGTATTTGGACTTTCAGAAGGCTTTCGATAAGGTCCCGCATAAGAGATTAGCGTGTAAAGTTAAGGCACATGGGATTGGGGGCAAGCTATTGACTTGGATAGAGAACTGGTTGGCAGACAGAAAGAAAAGAGTTGGAATAAACGGGTCTTTTTCCGAGTGGCAGGCAGTGACTAGTGGGGTACCACAGGGATCGGTCCTTGGACCCCAGCTATTCACAATATATCTTAATGATCTGGACAAGGGAACTAGATGTAATATCTCTAAGTTTGCAGACGACACAAAGCTGGGTGGGCGTGTGTGCTGTGAGGAGGATGCCGAGAAACTCCAGGATGATTGATTTGGACAGGTTGGGTGATTGAGCAGAAGCATGGCAGATGCAATATAACGTGGATAAATGCAAGGTTATCCACTTTGGTGGCAAAAACAGGAAGGCAGATTATTATCTGAATGGCAATAGATTGGGAGAAGGGGAAGTGCAACGAGACCTGGGTGTCCTTGTGCACCAGTCGCTGAAGGTAAGCATGCAGGTGCAGCAGGCAGTTAAGAAGGCAAATGGTATGTTGGCCTTCGTAGCGAGAGGGTTTGAGTACAGGAAGAAGGATGTCTTGCTGCAGTTGTACAGGGCCTTGGTGAGACCACATCTTGAGTATTGTGTGCAGTTTTGGTTGCCTTATTTTGGTCGCCTTATCTGAGGAAGGATGTTCTTGCCATGGAAGGAGTTCAGCAAAGATTCACCAGGCTGATACCTGGGATGGCAGGACTGACGTATGAGGAGAGATTGGGTCGATTGGGCTTATACTCGCTGGAGTTTAGAAGAATGAGAGGGGATCTCATTGAAACTTATAACATTCTGACAGGACTGGACAGACTAGATGCAGGAAGGATGTTCCTGATGGTCGGGGAGTCCAGAACCAAAGGTCACAGTCTAAGGATAAGGAGTAAGCCATTTAGGACAGAAATTAGGAGGAATTTCTTCAACCAGTGAGTGGTGAACCTGTGGAATTCTCTACCACAGAAGGCAGTAGAGGCCAATTCATTAAATATATTCAAGAAGGAGTTGGATATATTTCTTAAGGCTAAAGGGATCAAGTGGTATGGGGAGAAAGCAGGGACAGGGTACTGAATTTGGATGATCAACCATGATCGCATTGAATGGCAGAACAGGCTCGAGGGGCCGAATGGCCTACTCCTGCTCCTATCTTCTATGTTTCTATGGCATATTCCTTCACAGCTGCGTCTTCTGGTGCTACAGCGGCATGCGTCACTAGGGTTTTCTTTCTGGAGAGCTCCCACTTGGTGGTGGCAATCCTGTCAAGAGCACGCATTGCATAGTGAATGACCCCCTGACCCAAGGAAATGGGTTATGATCGGGGTGGATTTGGTGGGGCCATCCCACCAGAACTCCACGCAAAAGAAAAGAATCCAACCCAAGGAGTTGCATAGTTTTGGGGTTATGGGAAGCAATTGGTACCGATATTTACTAGGGTGGGGTTTTGGAGCGGGTGGGGGAGGATTAATGATCGGGAAACCCTTAAGGCCGGGTTTCCCCAAACGCCATGGAGTTTTAACTCCATGATGTGCATGTTTTTTGTTAAGCAGAATCCCCACCTGGGGGCCAACCTAATTGACAGGCTTGGCTGCTGGTCGAACGGTGAATGCTCCCAAAAAGGCTGCAGCCCAGGAGCGAGCAGGTGGTTGCTGGGGGTAGAGATCGTGGTGGTGGAGTGGGGTGTGTGGGGGGGCTGCGGGGGTTGGGTAGAGCATGGTTGGGAGAGTTGGGGTGATCGCTCGGAAGCTGGGAAGATCGGGAATTGGTGATGGGGGGGTCGGTGATTAGGGGGGGCATGTGTTGTGGGGAGATCATGGAGGTTGGGGGAGGGGGGTTACAGGTAAGCTTGTTGGTCCTGGAGGATACACTCCTGGCCCACAAGCAGTGCTGTAAAGGCACTTACCTGATGGATCCAGCCCTTCTCATCTCCTTTTACCTGCCGGGTTTCCCGAGGCCTGGGAAACCCGGCCGACATGTGTTAAAAATAGAAACCCTGATAAAATGAAGACACACAGCCTCTTTAAAAGGTTTCAATGACCAACCTGCCTCCTGAGAGAAGATTGGTCACTTGACCCTTGTCACGCCTCTGTTAAAACTGGAAGTGGTTGGGTTCGAGGCGGGTTGGGTTCCTGTTTCAGATTTTTAACATTTTAACTTCCCAACCGACCCAAACCCACCCATTTTTGGGGGTTAAAATTACCCCCAATGAGTAACAAACAGGACAGTGGGGTAGATTTTGACTTTGTGCGATAGTGTAAAATGGGTGATTAACTTCAATGGAAATAAAAATTGGGAGAGATGTAAATGGGGCTGCCGGTATGCTTTCGGCCATTTTACACTATCGCACAAAGTCAAAATCTACCCCAATGAATCTGAATTTCAGGGAGGAAGAAGTACATGCAGGTAAGCATATTTGGAACTTCAAAGAACTATACTTTCCTCTGCTGCCTAATCTTAGTGAAAAAGTCAGCATGAGTATAAAGTGAAGGAAAATATAGCAGATAGTGTTTAAACTGGTGAAATGGTGAGTTTGCTGCCTTAACAGCTGCACTGTGCTAGTTTATGTGTATGGCTTTGACTGACATTGGATAGATTGTACAGAGTTCCAGGTAACCTTTTACAATTCTCTTTATATCAGCCTGTAGTAATCTCATTAATCCTTGGGGTAGATTTTTGTCTTCACTGCCTGGGAGGTAATCTGGTGGAGCCACCCGCCAGTCCAGTGTGGAACGTGCCTGATTTTCATTCAACTGAAATGAAGGGAATTAAAATCGGACACATGCTATAATGGGTGGGTGACCTACTCTGCCAGATTTCTGCCCAGGAGGTGAAGACAAAAATCTACCTCCTTTTCTGGGCTTCACCCCAATAAGCATATTCCCAAATAGGAATCGACAGAGCTGTTCAGCAAGCAGTCACCAGGATAGACGGCCAGTGCTGCAGTTTCAAGCAGTGTGATGCTAGCAGGTGCCTGAGTTGGACCAGTGATGCTACAAGTACCTACTGTCCCCGTACAAATGAGGTGCCATCCCACTGACTCCGCATCCTCCAGTGGAGTCAACGCAGGAGAGCACCAGCGGGCACCAATCCCAGCATAACTGCCCACAGACTTTCGGGCCCAGCGTCTCTGTAAATGGGGAGAAGTCAGATGGTGTACAGTGTCTCTGTAAACTGTTTAGATGTTAGATGTGGGAGTGTGACTATTGAAGTAACTTTTGGCCAAGCAGTGATCTGGTTGCTCTGTTGAAATCAAAAAGTCACTTTTAATTTTTTTTTAAGATTGAAAATCTATTGATTCTGAAGTAACCATTGTATCAATTTTAATGTAAAAATTCCAAATAGTTCCAAAAAGGGCAGGATTAGGTACTAAGGCCTAGAAATTCGGTGGCGCCCTGTTTGGGGTGCCAGTCTCGCCTGGGCGCCGGAAGTACCGCCCCGGAAGGAACCGTGAGCGCCAGCGAGAAATTCAGTTTCAGCGCCCCCAAACGGAAGCGGGGCGCTGCTCGGGGCGCCCCGCATCCGTCTTGGGGCGCTGCAACTGAAAATCGCAGCGCAACGTGCCGCAGCGCCACACGCTGCGGCGCTGCGGTACTGCAGGCCTTCCTCCCCTTCTTAAAGGGGAGGGGCCTGCTGCAGCGCGATCCGAGATCGGAGTGCCGGCAAAAGAGCCCGGCACCTAGGAGAAGTGCCAGGCTCTTGGGACACAGCCGGCACAACGTGGGGGGGGGGGGGCGCTCAGAAGGCCGGGGACGGCAGCGCGGAGAGGTGCTGGCAGGCGGCCAGCAAAAAAAATGGCCGCCCCGCACCTCCTTTAAATAGCGCCTCTACCACCGCAGGTAGGCCCCCCTGAACCGGTTGCAAATTGCGACCGGCATTACAGCGGGGGGCACTACCAAATATCATCATCGGTGGCGGCGCAGCGCTACAGGCTAACGCCGCCATTAGTGCCCCTCTAAATTTTGCGGGAGGTGTGGCCAGTGGCGCTAAACCCACTAAGTGCCCTCTTTGGGCGCTAACTGGTGGCGCAGCCCACCGAATTTCTAGGCCTAAATATTCCTGAATATAAGGTGTTCAGGAAAGATAGGAAAGGAAAGAAAGGAGGTGGGATGGCAGTATTGATTAAGGAGAATATTACAGTGCTGGAGAGAGAGGATGTCCTGGAGGGGTCAAGGACAGAATCTGTTTGGTTAGAGTTAAAAAACAATAGAAGTGCCATTACACTACTAGGTGTATTCTATAGGCCACCAACTAGTGGAAAGGATATAGAGAAGCAAATTTGCAGGGAAATTACAGAGAGGTGCAAAAATTATAGAGTAGTAATAATGGGGGACTTCAACTATCCTAATATAGACTGGGATAGTAATAGTGTAAAGGGCAGAGAGGGGGAAGAACTTCTTTAGTGTGTTCAGGAGAACTTTCTTGATCAGTACGTTGCCGGCCCATAGAGGAAGGAGGCATTGCTGGATCTGGTTCGGGGAAACGAAGTGGGTCAAGTGGAGCAAGTGTCAGTAGGGGAACATTTAGGGAACGGTGATCATAGTCTCATAAGGTTTAGATTAGCTATGGAAAAGGACAAGGAGCAATCTGGAGTAAAAATTCTTAATTGGAGGAGGGCCAATTTCAGTGGGTTGTAAACGGAGCTGGTCCGGGTAAATTGGAATCAAAGATTGGCAGGCAAAACTGTAATCGAACAATGGGCTGCCTTTAAAGAGGAGATAGTTTGGGTACAGTCAAGGTACATTCCCACAAGGGGGAAAGGTAGGGCAACCAAAGTCAGAGCTCCCTGGATGATGAAAGACATAGAGAGTAAGATGAAGCAGAAAAAGGGGGCGTATGACAGATGTCAGGTTGAGAATACAAGTGAGAACAAGGCTGAATATAGAAAGTTCAGAGGGGAAGTGAAAAAGGAAATAAGAGGGTCAAAGAGAGAGTATGAGAATAGAGTGGCAGCCAACATAAAAAGTCACCAGGACCAGATGGGATGCATCCTAGGATGCTGAGAGAAGTTAAGGAGGAAATCGCGGAGTTACTGACCATAATCTTCCAATCTTCCTTAGATACAGGGGTGGTGCCAGAGGACTGGAGAATTGCAAATGTTACACACTTGTTCAAAAAAGGGTGTAAGGATAAACCCAGCAACTACAGACCAGTCAGTTTAACCTCGGTAGTGGGGAAGCTTTTAGAAACGATGGACTGGGACAAAATGAACAGTCACTTAGACAACTGTGGATTAATTAAGGAATATCAGCATGGATTTGTTGAAGGCAAATTGTGTTTAACTAACCTAATTGAGTTTTTTGATGAGGTAACAGAGAGGGTTGATGAGGGCAATGCGGTTGATGTGGTGTACATGGACTTGCAAAAGGCATTTGATAAAATTCCACATAGAGTCATAGGGCTGGATTTTCCAAGCCCCGAGGAGGCGGGCATGGAGGTGGGACAGCCGGTAAACTCGGAGAAATTGGGGGCGGATGGCAACCCCGCCTCCGTGCCCATTTGCCAGGAGGCAGGAAGATGTGCAGCTTCGGGTCCCATCTCTGGAGACAGGAAAGGCATTTAATCCTTTTAACTGGCTGTTAACAGGTAGTTAACAGGCAGAAAAAAGGATTAGTGCCATTTTATCTTCACAGGTGAAGGCTTCCTGACCTTGGAGAACCCCGCCGGATTGGTGGAGACGTGGAGGAGGTCTGCGGTGGTCGGAGGCACCTGGAAGTAAGACGTAGAGGTGAGTGATGGGTGCAACTGTGGAGTGGTAAGTATGCAAGGTGAGTGATAAGTTTTAAAAAGTGTTCACTTACCTTGTTTTCCTTCCATAGCCTTTAGCCGCAGAGGATCGGGAGAGCCGACATCCTGCTTGTCAATTTCAGGTAATGGCTGATGGACACACCGATCCATCAGACATCTGAAATTTACAAATTTGCAATGTTTCATGAGTCCTCACCTCAAAGAATCATTAAAGAGAATGTCAGTGTTTGACAGCTTCACAGAGCTGTCAAACGCTGTCATTTCTTCTTTCAAGAAGTCTTGACAGATAGTACATCTGACGTTGACGTGATCTGTCAGTGACTTCTTCCCTAATTGGCCTGCTGAGCCCGCAGGGCGGGCTTAACAAGCTCAATCGGGGGAAAATCCCTCTGAATGGTCAGGCGAGGATGGAGGTGGGACATTGACTCGACAAGCAGCAGTCCCGCCTCCAACTCACCTCCATTCACAAAATCCAGTCCATAGAGTATTAACAGCACAGAAGGAGGTCATTCGACCCATCGAATCCGTGCCGACTCTCTGTAGAGCAATCAAGTCAGTCCCATTCCCCACGCTATCCCCGTAGCCCTGCAAGTTTATTTCCCTCAAGTGCCTATCCAGTCTCCCCTTGAAAACATTGAGTGTCTCCGCTTACACCACTTCGGTCAGCAGCGAGTTCCAGGTCCTCACCACACCCTGCGTAAAAAAGTTTTTCCTCACGTCCCCCCTGTATCTTTGCCCAAAATCTTAAATCTGTGTCTCCTAGTCCTTGTACCATCAACTAGTGGGAACTGCCTTTCCCCGTCTAGCCTATCCAAACCTGTCATAATCTTGTACACCTCTATCAAATCACCCCTCAACCTCCTTTGCTCTAATGAAAACAAATCCAGCTCCTCCAACTTGTCCTTGTAGCTAAGATCCCCCATCCCCGGAACCATTCTGTTAAATCTCCTTTGCACCCTCTCAAGGGCCTTCAGATCCTTCCTAAAGTGTGGTGACCAGAACTGGACGCAATACTCCAGTTGCGGCCAAACCAGCGCTTTATAAAGGTTCAGCATAACTTCTCTACTCAATACTTCTATTTATGAAGCCCAAAATCCCATATGCTTTGTTAACCACTCTCTCAATATGTCCTGCCACATTCAGGGACTTATGCACATTAATTCCCAGGTCCCCCTGTCCCTGCACACTCTTTAAAACTGTGCTATTAAGTGTATATTGCCTCTCCCTGTTCCTTCTGCCAAAATGCACCACCTCACACTTCTTTGTATTAAATTCCATCTGCCACTTGTCTGCCCATTCTGCTAGCCTTTCTATGTCCTGTTGCAGTCAATTGATATCACCATCACTGTTTGCCACACCCCCAAGTTTGGTGGCATCGGCAAATTTAGAAATTCTACTCTATTCCACTATCCAGGTCATTTATATATATCAAAAAAAGCAGTAGCCCCAGCACTGACCCTTGGGGAACACCACTGTCTACCATCCTCCAGTCTGAAAAACAGCCATTTACCACAACTCACTATTTTCTGTCCTTAAGCCAATTCCTTATCCAAGCTGTCACTGACCCACCTATTCCATGAGCCTCAATTTTGTTAACCAGCCTTCTATGTGGTACTCTATCAAATGCCATCCGAAAATCCATTGCATTCCGTTCATCAATCCTCTTTGTTACTTCATCAAAAAATTCAATTTGATTATTCAAACAAGATCTTCCTTTTAGAAATCCGTGTTGGCTCTACTTAATTAGCTTAAACCTCTCCAAATGCCCGTTAATTTTTTCCTTGATTATTGTTTCTAAAACTTTACCCACCACTGATGTTAAACTGACCGTCCTGTAGTTACTAGGATTGTCCTTACACCCTTTCTTGAACAATAGTGTCACATTTGCCACTTTCCAATCCTCAGGCACTTCCCCCGCATCCAGGGAATATTCACAGAATCACAGAAACCCCACAGTGCAGATAGGGGCCATTTCGGCCCATCGAGCCTGCACCGACACATATCCCACCCGATCCCCGTAACCCCTACACCAACACATATCCCACCCTATCCCCGTAACCCCACGTATTTAATCCCCCTAACACTAAGGGTCAATTTATCATAGCCAATCCACCTAACCCGCACATCTTTGGACTGTGGGAGGAAACCGGAGCACCCGGAGGAAACCCACGCAAACACGGGGAGAATGTGCAAACTCCACACAGACAGTCACCCGAGGCCGGATTCGAACCCGGGTCCCTGGCACTTGTGAGGCAACAGCGCTAACCATTGTGCCACCGTATTGGAAAATTATGACAAGCCCTTCCACTATCTCCTCCCCCAATTCCCTTAGCAACCTGGGATGCAAGCCACCTGGACCAGGCAACTTGTCCGCTCTAACCATACCCAGCCTTTCTAGTACATCCTGTCTATCAATTTTCACCCCTTCCATTGCTTCTACCTTTTCCACTTCTACCGATATTTTGTCAGCATCCACCTCCTTAGTAAACACCGATACAAAGTACTCATTGAGTATTCTAGCCTTGCCCTGCACCTCTAAGCGTATATCACCCTCTTCGTCTCTAATAGGCCCCACCCCACCGCTTACTATCTGCTTACTGTTTACATGCCGGTGGAAGATTTTTGGGTTCCCTTTTAATGTTAACCACCATTCTACTCTCATATTCTCTATTTGCCAATCTTATTTTCATCTTCACATCCCCTCTTAACTTATTGTATTTGGTCTGGTTCTCCCTTGAAGAATTCACCTGACATGCATCAAATACCCTCTTTTTTTGTTTCATCATCTTCTCTATTTCCCTCGTCTTCCAAGGAGCCCTTGCTTTGGTTCCCTTACCCTTCCCTCTTGGTGGAATATACCTAGCCTGTACTTGGAACATCTCCTCCTTAAAGATCACCCATTGTTCCGTTGCAGTTTTTCCTGTCAGTCTTTGGTTCCATTTTACCCATTAGATCCTTTCGCATCCCATTGAAGTTAGCCCTATTCCAGTTTAGAAGTTCCACTCTAGATTGCTCCTTGCTCCTCTCCATTGCTAATCTAAATCTTATGATACAATGATCGCTCATACCCAAGTGTTCTCCCACAGACACTTGGTCGACCTGGCCCACCTCATTCCCCAGCACCAGATCCAGCACTGCCTCCTTCCTAGTTAAGCCAAGAACATATTGGTCAAGGAAATTCTCCTGAATACATTTCAGAAATTCCTCCCCCTCCTTTCCCTTTACTCTAACATTATCCCAATCGATATTTGGGTAATTAAAGTCCCCCAATATCACCACTCTATAGCTCTTGCATATCTCTGTGATTGTGTTATTTTTATTCATTGATGGGATGTGGGCGTTGCTGGCTAGGCCTGCATTTAGTGCCCATCCCTAATTGCCCTTGAGAAGATGGTGGTGAGCTGCCTTCTTGAACCACTGCAGTCCATATGGTGTAGGTACACCCACAATGCTGTTAGGAAGGGAGTTCCAGGATTTTGGCCCAGCGACAGTGAAGGAACGGCGATACAGGTCCAAGTCAGGATGGTGTGTGGCTTGGAGGGGAACTTGTAGGTGGTGATGTTCCCATGCGTCTGCTGCCCTTGTCCTTCTAAGTGGTAGAGGTCGCGGGTTTGGAAGGTGCTGTTGAAGGAGCTTTGGCGAGTTGCTGTAGTGCATCTTGTAGATGGTACACACTGCAGCCACTGCGCCGGTGGTGGAGGGAGTGAATGTTGAAGGTGGTGGATGGACTGCCAATCAAGCGGGCTGCTTTATCCTGAATGGTGTCGAGCTTCTTGAGTGTTGTTGGAGCTGCACTCATCCAGGCAAGTGGAGTGTATTCCATCACACTCCTGACTTGTGCCTTGTAGATGGTGGAAAGGCTTTGGGGAGTCAGGAGGTGAGACACTCGCCACAGAATTCCCAGCCTCTGGCCTGCTCGTGTAGCCATAGTATTTATATGGCTGGTCCAGTTCAGTTTCTGATCAATGGTAACCCCCAGGATGTTGATAGTGGGGGATTCAGCGATGGTAATGCCATTGAATGTCAAGGGGAGATGGTTAGAGTTTCGCTTGTTGGAGATGGTCATTGCCTGGCACTTGTGTGGTGCAAATGTTACTTGCCACTTGTCAGCCCAAGTCTGAATGTTGTCCAGCAGATTTCCCTGCAGATTTGCTCCTCTACATCCCTCTCACTATTTGGAGGCCTATAGAATACCCCCAATAGTGTAATCATACCCTTTTTGCTCCTCAGCTCTAACCAAATGGATTCTGTCCTTGTCCCCTCAAGAACATCCTCCCTTTCCAACACTACAATGTCTTCCTTAATCAGCACTGCCACCCCACCTCCCTTTTTCCTTCCCTATCTTTTCTGAACACCTTGTACCCTTGAATATTAAGTGCCCAGTCCTCACTGTTTTTAAGCCACGTTTCCGTTATTGCCACAACATCATATTACCACACAGCTAATTTTGCTTGTTGCTCACCAACTGTATTCACCACACTTTGTGCGTTTACGTACATGCATTCTAAACCCATTTTTGAATTTTTGCTAGTCTTTCTTAGTCTGCTTCTATCTAATATGGTACTACTACTACCTCTAGTACTATCTTCTCTGGTACTATCCAACACACTCGGGCCTAGAAATTGGGTATAGCCCCGCTTGGGGCGGTAGAATTGGCGCTGCGCAAAGTTTTGCGCCAGGCGCAATTTAGCGCCACCTAGCGCGAAATGTTTGCAGCTCCCCTGAAGGTGATTGCGGCGCTAAATCAGGCATTACACGGGACTCTTAAGGCGCTAACCCAGCGGCGCAACCCAATTTCGCAGCGGCGGGGCGCAGCGCAGGTGCTGTCAATAATCACTTTCCCCGAGACACACTGGCGCCGGCCAGCTCTTAAAGGGGCAGGTCATCAGCCACGGGCACAGAGGATAGCCCTTGTCCCCAAGAAGCCAGCCTCCTGGGTGAGTCGGGGCCTCGAAAAGGTCTGTTCCAGAAGTCTTGCGCAGGATGAAGGCGTCGTGGCTGCTGCCTGGGAACTGCGCATTCACTGCAAGGATCAGCTGTCGGTGGTCACAGACCAGCTGCACATTCAAGGAATGGAACCCCTTGCGGTTGCGGAATTCCTCCGGATTGAATACAGCCGCCCGCAAAGCCACGTGCGTGCAGTCAATGGCACCCTGCACCATGGGGAAGTCCGCTATTGCAGCGAAGCCCTCTGCGTGCTCCCGCTGCTTGTCCGGGGTTGAAATAAAGAATAGATTTGCCTTTCTAATCTCGGCTCTATTAACTTAAAAAACCCAGTAGCACATCTTTCAACACCAGTCTCCAACAATGACTAGAGAGAACTGAATTTAAGATGGCCACCACAAATCACCTGACATCCACTGCCAATGAGTTTACAGCATATATCTCAAGGTAGAAACAAACAACCAATTACAATACTTACTAATACAGAGAACAACCACCCCATTCACCAATCACAATACTTCTTATTAAACATAGGAAATAATCACCACATTCACCCCTCCTTTTAAAACATGCTCCAACCTAAATAACCTTTACAAATTATAATTTATTTATTTACAACTAAAATACAAATATAATATTTCAACAACTTTAAAACATTACTATCAATTTAAAAGTCCATTTTCAATCGGTCGACCGGATATCTTGTTCGTGTCGACCTTCTTAACCTTGGTGAAATTCCTTGCCCTCCCACACCCAGAGGCACCGAAGTATCTTCTGCAGACAGGCTATCCATATCCCGATTATCAACGGTTTCCGGATTGGAAATCCCATCAGGAAGTAAACTAGGACGGTCATGAACATCCATCAAAGGCTGACTAATAGAAGTATAATTATCTGCAATAGGATTGGAAACATTCGTAGTATCTATAACAACATCCACATTATCTGAATCATGACTATTATTAGTATCCTCGGAAGAGGGCTGGCCACCACAAGGAGCCAAGTCTTTAATTGAAACAGTACTTTCTTTCCCATCTTGGAATCGAATATGAGCATATTGGGAATTTGCCTCCAACAGCTCCACCTCCTCCACTAAAGGATCATATTTTGACAATCTAACATGGCGTCGAAGCAACACAGGTCCCTGCATAGTAAGCCATGAAGGTACCGAATATCCCATAGTAGATCTCCGTGGGTAATTAAAGAGCCTTTCATGGGGGGTCACATTAGTAGCCGTTGAAAGCAATGATCTAATGGAATGCAGGGCATCAGGCGGTACCATTTCCCACTGTGTATTCTTAAGATTCCGGGATGTCAAAGCCAACATAACTGCCTTCCAGATCACCCCATTGTATCGTTCGCACTGTCCATTACCCTGGGGGTTATACGGGGTAGTTCTACTAGTAGAAATTCCCCGACTCTGAAGGTATTCCTTCAACTGGGAAGACATAAAAGAACTTCCTTGATCCGAATGGATATACGCAGGCATCCCAAAGATGACAAAAAGTTGAGTCAGACATTTGATAACTGTAGCAGCTGATACATCTGCGCAAGGAAAAGCAAAAGGAAACCTTGAAAACTCATCCACAACAGTAAATATGTATCAATTTTGAGTCGTTGAAGGAAGTGGCCCCTTAAAATCAACGCTCAAACGTTCAAAAGGAGAAGTAGCCTTTATAAGATGAGCTCGTTGAGGCTTAAAGAAATTCGGTTTACACCGAGCACAGATAGAACATGATGAAGTCATCTGCTTGACGTCTTCAACTGAAAAGGGCAAATTCTTACTGCGTACGAAGTGTATCATCCTCGTAACCCCAGGATGACATAAAGCATTGTGAAGATTAATAAGCGTATCTCCGTGAATCACAGAACAATAAGCCCTCGACAGTGCATCAGCAGCAACATTATCCTTCCCTGGACGATAAACTATATCAAAATGGTAACATGCCAACTCAATCCTCCACCTCATTATTTTATCATTTTTGATCTTTCCAAAATGTTTAACATCAAACATAAAGGACACAGATTTTTGATCGGTTACCAACGTGAAATGTCGCCCCGATAAATAATGTCTCCATTTACGCAGTGCTTCTACTATTGCATATGCCTCTTTCTCTATTGAAGAATGCCTTTTTTCACTATTGTTCAAAGTACGTGAGAAAAAGGCCACAGGTCTTCCATTTTGGTTCAGAGTAGCCCCAATTGCAAAATCAGAAGCATCTGTCTCAATCACAAAGGGAACCTGCTCATCAATAGAATGCACAACTGCTCCTAGGATATCCTTTTTAAATTTATCAAAACATGTCCTGGCCTCCCATGATAGAGGATATGTCGTAACCCGTATAAGGGGCCGGATCTTCTGCGAAAAGTTTGCAATCCAATTAGAATAGTAAGAAAACAGTCCAACAACTCATTGCAAAGCCTTAGAATTAGTAGGATAAGGTAAATCGATCAATGGTCGCAGACGTTCTGGATCTGGTTTAATCTTATTTCCCAAGATAATATACCCCAGTAGATTTACCTCAGTAGTCGAAAAGATACACTTCTCTTTATTAAAAGTTAAACCAACTTTTTCCGCAGCTTGAAGGAATCTTTCTAAATTAGAATCATGCTCCACCCTTGATTTACCACACACCGTGATATCATCTAAATATGAAAAGGTGTCAGAGAGAGAGTTATCACTTATAAAAGCATCCATTGCCCGTTGAAAACAAGCAACACCATTCGTAACACCAAATGGTATTCGGCAAAACTGATACAGCTTTCCACCAGCCTCAAAGGCTGTATATGGTTGATCCCTCTTAACAATAGGAATCTGATGATAAGCACTCTTTAAATCAATAGTGCTAAAAAACTTATACTGAGATACTTTGTTGATAAGCTCATCAATCTTAGGCAAAGGGTACGCATCTAATTGAGTATACCTATTAATAGTTTGAGAGTAGTCTATCACCATTCGTTTCTTATGCCTCTCGTTAGTGGTGACAACTACCTGAGCCCGCCAAGGCGAACAACTAGGTTCAATGATTCCTTCCAATAAAAGACGTTGGACTTCAGAATTAATAAATTCTCTATCCTGACTGCTATACCTTCTTGACTTGGTAGCAATTGGCTTACATTCCGGCATCAAATTGGAAAAAAGTGATAATGGAGAAATGGATAAAGAAGTTAATCCACAAATGGATAAGAGTGGCTTAGTCCCTCCAAACGAAAGACTAAGACTCTCGTGTAATTTAAGCACATCATGACCAATCAAAATATCCGCACAAAGATTAGGCAAAACAGATAGGCATATATCAGTATACGTATTACCTAGAAGAATCAATTTCACAAGGCAACAACCAGCTACTTGTGAAATAAGGGTCGTCTGAGCCATACACACCTGATAAGTAACAGGCAAGATTTTCAAACACTTTTCCTTCACAAACTGAAGACTTATAAAACTCTCGGTACTGCCCGTATCTATGAGAGCCTTCACTTCTAACCCATTAACTTGGGCCATAACTATAGCTTTGTTTAGGCCATGAGCAATTGCAGCAGAAATTGATGCAATAAACGCCCTCTCTACAGGTTGAATAGTCGCAGAAGAGGAGGTAATTTTACCTAATAATTTACAAACACGTGCATAATGACCTCTCTTGCCGCATTTACTACATACAGCCTCCCGGGCAGGACACTTCAAACGAGGATGCCGGACGTTCCCACAAAAATAACACTTCTGAATCCTAGAGGCAACAGCCGCCAAAGTAAAAGGTGGAGCTGTTGGAGTAGAAACTATTTCAGAATCTAGTAAACCACTCCCATTAAGTCCACCTAATTCCTTTTCGTCCGGAACTGCCGAAACCACAGTCACAGGCCGATCAGAAAGAGCATAAGAATCCGAACTTCTCTGAGCCATATCCAATGTAAAAGCTTGCTCAAAAGCACTCTTGAGATCCAAAGTCTTATTTTCTAACAACCGCTGACGAATTGACCTAGACAGTAATCCATTAATAAAAGCATCCCGTACCGATTCTTCCTTATATTCTTCGGCCGTCACGGCTTTATAATTACAGTTAGCACCAAGGTGCCGAAGTGCTTGTAAATAAGTATCCAAAGATTCTCCCACCTGCTGCCTATGGGCAGATAGAAGGTAACGTGCAAATACCTCATTCTTTGGTTTAACAAAAATCTTCTCCAATGTAGAAATAGCCAATTCGTAAGTTTTACAGTCCAAAATATACTTATACACATCCGGAGCAATGTAGTTGATCAGCATATTCAGCTTATTCAGAGACTCTTGTTCCAACACACCCAAAAAGTTTGTAAATGTACAATACCAATGTTTCCATTTATCATCCACTCCTGCAGAATTAGGGTCAGCATTGAATCGTTCCGGTTGAAGGTATCGCTCCATTCTGATAAAAAGTTAATAAATTGAAATAAAGAATAGATTTGCCTTTCTAATCTAGGCTCTATTAACTTTAAAAACCCAGTAGCACATCTTTCAACACCAGTCTCCAACAATGACTAGAGAGAACTGAATTTAAGATGGCCACCACAAATCACCTGACATCCACTACCAATGAGTTTACAGCATATATCTCAAGGTAGAAACAAACAACCAATTACAATACTTCTTACTAATACAGAGAACAACCACCCGATTCACCAATCACAATACTTCTTATTAAACATAGGAAATAATCACCACAGGGGTCATTGTGAAGGAGATGTACTGCCGCCTCCTTTAAAACAGGGCATTAGTCACTTGATGGATGCAGCAATGCACCGCAAACTGCGAGATGTTGGCTATGTCCCCAGATGCAGCGTGAAAAGAGCCGCTCGCGTAGAAGTTCAGGGCAACAGTCATCTTCACAGCCACCGACAGAGATGTCCTGCACTTTATCTGAGGCTGCAGATCTGTCCGAAGCAGGTGGCACAGCTCAGTCACCACCTCCTTTCTAAATCGCAGCCTCCTGACACACTGCTCCTCCGACATGTTCATGTAGGAAAACTGCTGTCGGAAAACCCTGCCAGCGTAAGGTCTAGTGTGGCGACGTCTGTTGGCCCTCCTCCGTCTGGCCATGCCCGCCCCCCTCTCCCTGCGTCTCAGTGCCCTTTCCAGATGATTCAGCAGCAGGACGTTTCCCTCCAATGCAGCCCCCATAATAAGTGCGCTCAGGAAGTTTTCCCATTGTAAATGCTCACCAACAGCAAGGCGATGGTCAGAAGGCTGAAGTTCCTCTGCCTGCGCGGGCTCAGTGGTCAAAAGGCTCTCTGTGTGCAGCTCAGCAACTCTTTGTAACTCTCGAAGAAGTTGTGCTCCAGAAATGGCTGCCGCTTTTAAACCACACCAGTCCCCTTTAAATAACGCCCCCCCCCAGGCCGAGAGCGACTGGGTAAGGCCCAGGTAAGCTGTCACTATTAGCGCCAGGCGCTACGGAGGGGGGCGCCACTGAATTTCCGGTCCGGGGCGCCCAAAAGGCGTTGCAACTCAAATGACGTCATAATCTGCCTGCGCCCGTGAGCGGGCACTAAGATTTTGCGCCGGCGCTAAATGCATGCTCAATATGGGGCGAGGCGCTAGGCTCCCTGCGCCCGGCCGGAAATTGGCTAGCGCCCCACTTCTCGGCCTCTTTAGGCGTTAATCGGTGGCACTACCAACCGAATTTCTCCCCCTCACGCTTTTATGCACCTTATTCCTCTTTTCTACTCCTATATGCTGGTGCCCATCCCCCTGCCAAGTTAGTTTAAACCCTCTCCAACAGCACTAACAAACCTCCCCGCGAGAATATTGGTCCTGGCTCTGTTGAGGTGTAACCCGTCCGGCTTGTACAGGTCCCACCTTCCCCAGAAACGGTCCGAATGCCTCAGGAATCTAAAGCCCTCCCTCCTGCACCATCTCTCCAGGCATGCATTCATCTGTTCTATCCTCCTATTCCTGTACTCACTAGCACATGGCACCGGAGATTACTACCTTTGAGGTCATGCTTTTTAATCTCTCTCCTAGCTACCTAAACTCTGCCTGCAGGACCTCATCCCTCTTTCTGCCTATGTCGTTGGTACCAATAAGAACAACGACCTCTGGCTGTTCACCCTCCCCCCTCAGAGCGTCCTGCAGGCGTTCAGTGACATCCTTGACCCTGGCACCAAGGAGGCAACATACCATCCTGGAGTCACATCTACGGCTGCAGAAACGCCTGTCTGTTCCCCTAACTATCGAATCCCATACCACTATTGCTCTTCCACTCTTTTTCCTCCCCCTCTGTGCAGCTGAGCCACCCGTGGTGCCATGGACTTGACTCTGGCTGCACTCCCCAGAGGAACCATTGCCTCACCAGTACTCAGAACAGAATACTGGTTGGAGAGCCTGATGCACTCTGGAGACTCCTGCACTACCTGCCTGGTCCTCCGCTTCTGTCTGGCGGTCACCCACTCCCTCTCTGCCTGCATACTCTTAAGCTGCGGGGTGACCACCTCTAGAAACGTGCTATCCACGTAACTCTCAGCCTCGCGGATGCACCGCAGCGACTCTAGCCGCCGCTCAAGCTCCAAAACCCGGAGCTCGAGTTGCTGTAGCTGGTGACACTTCCTGCACATGTGGTCATCCAGGCTATGCGAACCATCCAGGACTTCCCACATGGCACAGGATGTGCACTCCACGGGACTTAGCTGCCCTGCCATGCCTCTATTTAATAGACTAAGAACTAACCCTGCAGAAATAAACTTAAAACTTAACAAAAAACATTCACCAGCTACTCACCAATCAGCTCCTTCCCTTGTGCCAATGTCACTTTTTTTACTCTGACGTCATTTTTTCAAAAACTGCCTCTGTTGAGTTGCTGCCGTTCCTTTCAACTGCTCCGCTCTTGCTGTGCTCCCTCCAGGTCCGCTCCTTCCGATCTCATAATAAGCTTGCCAGCAAAGTTGAAGCTCATGGAATGAAAGGAACAGTGGCAGCATGGATATGAAATTGGCTAAGTGACAGGAAACAGAGAGTAGTAGTGAACGGTTGTTTTACGGTTGTTTTTC
This sequence comes from Somniosus microcephalus, assembly GCF_052327205.1. NCBI lineage: Eukaryota > Metazoa > Chordata > Chondrichthyes > Squaliformes > Somniosidae > Somniosus > Somniosus microcephalus. The sequence continues at coordinate 177,143,680 of NC_140993.1, read as the reverse complement.
AGACTGGAGGAAGGTATTCAGTGGTGTTCCCCAGGTGTCGGTACTAGGACCACTGGTTTTCTTGATATATATTAATGACTTGGACATGGGTGTATAGGGCACAATTTCAAAATTTGCAGATGACACAAAACTTGGAAGTGTAGTAAAGGATGAGGAGGATAGTGGTAGACTTCAAGAGGGCATAGACAGGCTGGTGGAATCGGCAGACATGTGGCAGATGAAATTTAACGCAGAAAAGTGCAAAGTGATACATTTCGGTAGGAAGAACGAGGAGAGGCAATATAAACTAAAGGGTACAATTCTAAAGGGGGTGCATGATCAGAGAGACCTGGGGGTATATGTGCACAAATCATTGAAGATGGCAGGGCAGAGTCGAGAAAACATTTAAAAATAACATACGGGATCCTGGGCTTCATAAATAGAGGCGTAGAGTACAAAAGCAGGGAAGTTATGATGAACCTTTATATAACGCTGGGTCGGCCTCAACTGGAGTATTGTGTCCAATTCTGAGCACTGCACTTTAGGAAGGATGTGAAGGCCTTAGAGAGGGAGCAGAAAAGATTTACAAGAATGATTCCAGGGATGAGGGACTTCAGTTACATGGATAGGCTGGAGAAGCTGGGGTTGTTCTCCTTAGAGCAGAGAAGGTTGAGAGGAGATTTGATAGAGGTGTTCAAAATCATGAGGGGTCTAGACAGAGTAGATAGAGAGAAACGGTTCCCATTGGCAGATGAGTCGAGAACCAGAGGACACAGATTTAAGGTGATTGACAGAAGAACCAAAGGCAACATGAGGGGAAACTTTTTTATACAGCGAGTGGTTAGGATCTGGAATGCACTGCCTGAAAGGGTGGTGGAGGCAGGGGAGTGTGCGGGAGAGTGGGACTAGCTGAAATGCTCTTACTGAGTGCCGGCATGGGCTCAATGAGCCGAATGGCCTCCTTCTCTGCTGTAACCATTCTATGATTCTGTGAGCCTGGACCATCTAGAAATGCACCACACATTTTATGCCATCCACATTTGGACTTCTCCCTGCATGTTTTCATGTAGTTATGTTTTATTCCAATAGAAGTAAACAAACATTGAGTACACCAACAGCTTTAGTTACAAGGTCATTTTCACATGTCATGGGCGCATAATCAGGACTGTTGTTGAGTTGTCAGCTTCTTGGAGGCTGTGTCAATTTTTTTGAAGCTATTGGTTTGTTAGTTTTCTTGGATGGAAAGGATGTCGCTGGATTAGCAGTAATTTACAGGTGACCCGACCACTATATACGGATGGAATGTCTGATTGACAGTTGTATATATGAAAGCTGATGTGATGGTCCAACATGAATGCTTTCAACGATTTAATGAATTGCTTCCTCTGGTTCACTGTTTCAATACTCTTGACATTTCTTAACGGTCTGCTATTTTTTTGTATGGTAATTTTTCCAGTCCTTTACTTGAGCATACCTAGGTCAAAGTTCATGTACAAATCTGTTAACAGAGACTCATTGATTGATAGCTCTGACGTCTTTAATCAATGATTCCACAAACTCAAGATCGTCATCTGCTACCTGGGTGGTACTGTCATTCTCTACACTAATCAGGAATCGCAAATGATGTAAGCATTTAATGATGATTGACTCTTCTACACAAGTGAAATTGTCAAAGAAAGTCCATAATTGGCTTGACTAAGTGTCTGTAGTACAGAAAACAATGGTAACCACTGTATAGAGGATAGTTACATTAATTTGTACCAGCTATTGGCTATGATGTATGATTGCCGCAGACAACTGGTTATGCAATGCAGATAAGCTTAAGTACAAGTTTGACTAATAAATGTTATGCCCTGCACTACTTTCTGTTTATTTGCCTCTCGACTATTTCCACCTGAATACATGTTGCCAGTTTCACCACTTTGTAACTACGCCAATATTAATGAATAGCAGAAAATACGTCCGATTGTGGCTGTGACAGTAATAGAACATGCAGTGTGTCAGATTTCTGCCAAAAGTAGACTCCTACGACTGTATTTTGTGCCCTGCTTTTACCGATTTTGGATTCCCAGCATCCGTCACCACTCTGGAGAGTTTTCACTGGAGGGGACGGTAGTTGTTGAATACCGAAAGTGATGTCGCAGCCATTTAACTCCTCCCCAACCCCTGCCTGAGACAGAAGACATAGCGATGCACATACTGCTAGGAACCAGCTGCCGGCATGCAAATGAGCCTGACTTTGGGTCAGCACTCATCAAGATGGGCAGGTGCAAAGCCTGTCTCACCATTGATCCAGCAGGATTTTCATGAAGGGGGTAATTTTATTAAAAATAATGACTGGAAAATCGTGGACAGTGTGCATCCGAATTTGTAATATGCACTCCCAGCAGGCAAGTCTTCCTGCCAGGAGCATGGATTCGTAAAATTACACAGTAATCTTGACAAGTATGAGTTTCATCCAAAAACATAATTGATAAAAGATTGTGTTTTTTAAAAAAAGGTTTCATAGGTGATAAAAGTCAATTTTGTATAATTGTAGCTAATTTTCAATTAACTGCAGCACGCGCTAATATCTTGTACTTTTACCTGAGCACAAATTGCTGCCTCTTGCAGAGAGCATTTGTGATAGATAGAAATAAATACAGTTAAAAAAGAGGAATCATAGTGTGCTTTCCATGAAACCAGTGTAAGAAAATTAAGCACTTCTGAATTTTAACAAAATCAGAATCTTTTATTTAAAAGTTACAGCTCAATATTCTACTGTATAGTACTCCATTATATAATTATGATGTATAATGTGTAAAGTAAGGTAACAGACTCACATAATGCAACTGTATTGCTTTTAGAAAAATTAATGGGGTGTCAGAAACCATTGAAAATGAGCAATTTGTGTTAAATGACACGTTTCATGACCACATAATTAGTAATCTTATTGAAATTTCTACAGGATACTTGGCAGCAGAGAGCAATCATGCTGAATGTGGGTCATAGTAATCAGCAAGAAAAAATATTTCTTAGGCAGGCCGTATGATCTAGAGCTGAGCTAGTTCACAGTCAGCTCCCTGGAATCACTGGACTGATGGAAGCCCGTTTTTTATTCTGATTGGCTCATGAGAGTATTGAATGTTATGATTAATGTGGGAATGGTCTCTTGTTTACCCTTGAATTACTTATGCTGGACATAAAATTTGCTCATAATCAACTGCAGATTGTTTTTTAATAAACCTGCAGTAATTACAGCAGCCTTTAACCTGTTAGTGTAAACTTCATTTCACATCAACAGCATGGAGCACAGTGGCAGCTGCTACATGATAAAAACTGATCTCCAACTAAATAAAACTGGCATATAAAGATAGTATATATATTATATATAAGAAAAATAATATATATTAGGGGTGATTTCATGCCTGTAATCTCTTATTAGACCTTAGCTTATGCTTTATTTCATCTGAACCCTTTCGTGAGGCTACTGCTTTAGGAATACTCCTGTGTAGTCAATATTTTCTATTTAATTTTCTTACCTAATTTTATGCATCCATATTCGCATTGAATAATTTAAAGGTGTTCTGTCTGGGGACTGTTTGATGCAATGAGATAAAGCATTTGCCTTTAAGCACAGAGACCTGGGTTCCATCTAGCCCAGGTTTATGGAATGAAAGTATCCTCTCTCTGAAAATTGTATTTTCCTTTCCTTTCCTTGTATTTCCTTTCCTGCCCCCTCCCCCCCCCCCCCCCAGCCAACCACCTTGCCCCGGCATTAGACAGGTGAAGCACACCAGAAGTTCACGCCGCCTGACAAGGTGTGTCCTAATTTGGCGGGCCAGGTCATCACTTTGGCCCTGATGCAGGTCTGACCCCTGGTAGGGCCCTGCACTAGAAATTGAGGGCAGAAAATGAGGCGCAGCTGCACACCTGATGGGCATTCAGGAGTGGGATTAACCATCGGCTTCAGGGGCCTTTTGGCTACTATTGAAGTACAGCAATTACATAGGATATACGGCACAGAAACAGGCCATTCGGCCCAACCAGTCCATGCTGGTGTTTATGCTCCACTCGAGCCTCCTCTCATCCTTCCTCATCTAACTCTATCAGCATAACCCTCTATTTTCTCCTCCCCTTATCTAGCTTCCCTTTAAATGCATCTATAGTATTTGCCTCAACTACTCCTTGTGGTAGCAAGTTCCACGTTCTCACCACTCTCTGAGTAAAGAAGTTTTTTTTAAATTCCCCATTTGATTTCTTGACTGTCGCATATTGATGGCCTCTAGTTTTGCTCTTCCCCACAAGTGGAAACATTCTCTCTGGGTCTACTCTATCAAAACCTTGCATAATTTTAAAGACCCCTATTAGGTTACCCCTCAGCCTTCTCTTTTCAAGAGAAAAAAGACCCAGCCTGTACATCCTTTTGTGGTAGGTACAACCTCACAGTTCTAGTACCACCCTTGTAAATCTTTTTTGCACCCTCTCCAGTGCCTTTATATCCTTTTTATAATATGGCGACTAGAACTGCACACAGTACTCCAAGTGTGGTCTAACCAAGTTTTGATACAAATTTAGCATAACTTCTCTACTTTTCAATTCTAAAAATAAACCCTATTCCCTGGTTTGCTTTTGTTATGGCCTTATTGACCTGCGCCGCAACTTTTAGTGATTTGTGTATTTGTACTCCCAGATCCCTTTGCTCCATTACCCCATTTAGATTCTTATTTTCCAAGTAATATGTGACTTCCTTTTCTTACCAAAATGTAATATCTCATACTTATCTATGTTGAAATCCATTTGCCAATTATATGCCCATTCTTCAAGTTTATTAATGTCTTCTTGTAATTTATTGCCGTACTCCTCAGTGTTGACTGTCCTTCCCAATTTGGTGTCGTCCACTAATTTAGAAGTTGTGTTTTTGATTCCAATGTCTAAATCGTTAATATAAATTGTGAACAACAGTGGTCCCAGCACTGATCCTTGGGGGACCGCACTTCCCACCTTCTGCCACTCTGAACAGCTACCCTTTCAGCCAGCTAGCTATCCATTCTGCTAATTGTCCCCTGACTCTGCGTGCTCGACCTTATTCATTAGTCTATTATGTGGTACCTTATCGAAGGCCTTTTGGAAATCTAGATATATTACATCTACTACATTACCCTGTCTACTCTCTCTGTTACCCCTTCAAAGAATTCTATGAGGTTGGTCAAGCAAGACTTTTCCTTTTGAAATCCATGTTGACTATTCAATATTATCGGCTGAAAATTCAGTAGCCTTAGCGCCTCATTTGAGGCGCTAGAGGGCCTTGCGCCGGAGTTATGGCCAGTAGTGAAATTCCCTGGGGCCCTAAATCGGCGTTGCTCCGGTAGCGCTGCGCCGGCACCGATGACGTCATCGGTGTGCGCAGCGTCCCGGTTGCCGTGGTAACCCGCCCGAACTCCGAAATTGAGTTGCGGCCGCCTCGCCCGTGGCAGCCGCAACCAGCGTTTTGTCAGAGGTGCCTTACTGCAGTTAGCGCCGGCGCATTAAAGGCCCCGCGGCGGCCGGCCGCTTTCCCGCCGGCCGCCTGCCCGCAGCTCCCTCCCCGGACTTCTCTCCCCCCCCCACCCCGGAACAGATGCAAGCCCGGCACTTGTCCGAGGTGCCGGGCTCATTTTTAAGCAGATTTGCGCGGGCCGCGGCCGGGTGCAGGCAGCTCCTCCTTAACGGAAGGAGGAGGCCTGCACTTCCCCAGCCTGCCGCACCGCATCGGGTGCGGCAGCGCCGGAATTGCGGCGCGAAACGGCAGTTAGCGCCCTTTTCCAGGCGCTAAGACCCTTCAGTAGCGCCGGCAGCCGTTTGGGCGCGGCGCCACTGAATTTTTGGCGCGCGCAGGGGACTTAGCACCGGCACTAATTTCCGGCGCTAAAGCCCTGGCTAAGCCAAAACCCAATTTCTAGGCCTATATCTTTGGTTTCTAGATGTTTTTCCATTTTCTCCTTTAGTAGGGATTCCATTATTTTTCCTACTACCGATGTTAAGCTGACTGGTCTATATTTCCCTGGACATATTCTATCTCCCTTCTTAAATATAGATATAACATTAGCTAACTACCAGCCCTCTGACACTACACCTCTTTTCTAAAGAATTATTAAATATGTGTAATGGTGCCTTTGCTATCTGTTCCGTAGTTTCTTTTCATATGTGCGAATGCAATCCGCCTGGACTAGGGCCTAGAAATTCAATTAGGCTGAAAAGTGGCAGTGCCACCACACGTCGAGGTTAATGGCCGCCTGCAAAAAGAGCACAGGCGGCACTGATACTGTGGTACTGCCTGCTGATTTAAATAAGCAGAGCACAGAATCTCTTGTGCAACGCACTCTTGCCGGCGGTAACCTCAGCAGGAGGCTGAAGGTTGTGTCTAAAGGATTGGTGCAGCATTCTCGGGCAGTGTGCTGTTTCGGATTATTTGGTGACGACACATGGGTTTTGCTCGGTCAGGAGGTATGAGTCTGCTGATGACCCTTGTAGGATTGGAACATTGGCCGTTGTGGCACATTAGGAGGCATTTGTTTGCCCATGCCCCCCCTCTTACTTTCTTGGACATTTGTCTGGGTCTTGTGTAGGGTCCACAACTGGATACCAGACTGCCTGGTACTCCCACCTTCGCTGGCTGCCATAGGTCCACAAATGTTCCACCCAGATGGTTGCTGTGTGGAGATTTGTGCTCCATCATGGTGCTGGAGGGGGATGGGGATGCACCGTCTTGCAGCTAGCAGTGACAGTACGGTACGGCAGGATAGTGATTATGTTACTGGACTAGTAATCCAGAGGCCTGGATTAATGATCCGGACACATGAATTCAAATCCCACCAAATCTGCTGTCCTTATCCGGGATGGCCTATGTGTGACTCCAGACCCACAGCAATGTGGTTGACTCTTAACTGCCCTCTGAAATGTCCTAGCAAGCCACTCAGTTCTATTCAAGAAGGCGGCTCACCACCACCTTCTACAATTAGGGATGGGCAATAAATGCAGGCCTTGTCAGCGACGTCCACATCTCATGAATGAATAAAAAAGTGCACTAACCTGCATATCACATAGGGGATTCACTCCCCGGTGAGTGGGTCTTAAAGCACAGGCCAGATCTGGAGAGACTGTGACTAGAAAAAACACATAAAGACTGTGGCATAGATGTCCTTAGACCGTTGCATGAGAAATCAATTGAAATACATTTTTAAAAAGGAGTTTACTGGTGTAAATCATGCGGAAAAGAGTTCAATAAAATTTTTAACAACAGACTTTTGAAGAACTCTTGCTGAGAATATGGTGTTAAAATAGACTTCCAAACTTTGCATCTTATTTTATCAGTCCCTAAACTAGAAAACCCATTGTATAAAATTTATGTAAATACAGTTTTATTTTTTCCCTGAGATTATTACAACTGTAGTACAGTATAGTTTATGTTAAAAGTATTTACCTCTTGTAATGTATGACTGACCGGGGAAGATTTGATGTATCTCATTGGAAGCAATTTTCACTCCAAATACATAGTCTAAGCTCTCCATAGTTACCAGTTATCTCAGCAGCTGTATGGTTTATAGCTCACTGCCGCTTTCTCCCAGCTCTGTGCGCTGTCAACGGCTGCACACACAGGCGTGCTATGGTGAGAGCAGTAAGAGGAGCGGCGAGCTCTAAAATGGATGAGCATGTGTCAATTGCACGCCGATTGATGTCACGCTCCTGATAATTAAAATACTTGCGGTGAGCACAGGCAACAGCAGCGCTGCCGACCTGTCCAATGTGGCGGCCGCAGTGGGAGGAAGTGAGGTGGCTGCCATTTTTTCTACAAAAACTGGCCTTAACGGCCAGCGTTAAAGCATCGAATTTCTAAGCCTAGGGGTTTTATCCTCTTTTGCGTTGATTAGTTTATTTAATATTTCTCCTCTCTTTATTTTAAATGCAGTTATCTCATTTCTAATCTCATTTTCCGATGTCATGTCCACCTCAACTGTCTCCCTAGTAAATACTGAAGCAAAATAATTATTTAATATTTCTGTCATTTTACTATCACTACCTGCGATTTTATCCTGTCCATCCCTTAGTGGCCATATTCCCATCCCGACTTAACCTTTTTTTTATTTAAGTGCCTGTAGAATATTTTACTACTTTGTTTTATGTTCCATGATAATTTAATTTCATAGTTCCTCTTTGCCTTCCTAACTAATCGCTTCATATTCTCCCTCATCATGCTCTCCCCTGCTGTCCATGTACTTAGTGTATGTCCCTTTCCTTACCCTTAATTTTACCCTTATGTCTTTATTCATCCATGGTGTCTCATTAGTGTTCAGTTCTTGATTTTTAGCAGAATATATCTTTCCTGAGCTCTACTGAGTACCATTTTAAAGGTTTCCCATTGCTGTTCTACATCATTGTTTGCCAATATTGTTGTCCATTTTATTTCTGCAAGTTCTATTCTCAGCCCCTCAAAATCAGCTTCTCTCCAATCTATTACCCTGGTCTTTGTCATGCATATGTCCTTCTCAACTATTATTCTAAACCGTAATATTATGGTCACTGTTGCCTAGATGTTCATCTACTTTTCATCCTCTTATCTGATCTGGTTTATTCCCCATTACCGGATCCAGTAGCAAATCCTCCCTTGTTGGGCTTCTTACATACTGGGTTAGAAAGGAGTCCTGTACACTTTGTAGGAACTCCATTCCCTTATCCCGTTTAACTACCTCTTTTGGCCAATTCGTTTGAGGATAATTGAAATCCCCCATGATTATTATTCTATGTTTATTACTCATCACCCTAATTTGTTTCCATATTTCTTTCTCCACCTCCCTTCCACTATTAGGTGGTCTGTAGACTTATCCATATTAGTGTGATTGATCCTTTTTTATCTCTTACCTCTATCTACATGGATTCTATTTCTGATGGTTGCAATTAGAAGACCTCCAGCCTCAAAAATCTGATAGGTCCTGTAAGAACAGCTTACCTGTTGGTACTTATTTACCTCAGATCGTCCTATCCGAGGAGTTACTAGATGCCGAGTCCACCACCAGCTTCTTAGGGTCCTACTGAAAATGGATGGCTAAGAAGATTCCTATTTTCTTTCCATAGTGCTTCAAAAATAAATAAATTGGAAACTCCTGGGGTGGATGCAAGTTAGTAGGATTGCCCGCAGGATGACAGGAATTTGGGCAAAACTGGGATCCGTCAGGTTTCCACACCATTTACGGTTCTTCAGAAATCATGATGCCCCGGGGGAGAACAGTCTTTCTCAGTCGGTACCTTTGAGGGTGAGTCTGGACAACATTACTGGGTTGCCCTGGGAATTCTGTTCAGTATGCCATCCTTAGACTGAGAGCAAACGTACATACTGAGCTTTCCACACAGCCCCAAATGTCTCAAGCAACAAAGGTAAGCAATCCCAGAGGGGTGTCCCTGCGGTTTTCCAGCACTTATTTGGGATGGGTGCCTCTGTTACACCATAGCAGGTGCGAGCCACCTGCCTGATTTTAAACTGACCCCATCCTGGGATTTAGGATAGAGTCAATGGCCTAGAAATTCAGTTGGTTGCGCCAGCTGTTAGCACCTTAGGAGGAGTAGATGTCGAGCGCTAGGCGCTTAGTGCCCGGGCGCAGCGCGATCTGCGCCTCGCCCCAACTTCAGTAGACATTTAGCGCCGGCGCAAAGTCTTTGCGCGCGCTCAGCTGCGCGCGCAGATCATGACGTCATTTCCTCGTGCAACGTCGTGCAACGCCCTTTGTGCGCCCCCAACCGGATCTTCAGTCGCGCCGGCCCATTGTGCGCCGGGCGGCCCTAGCGACTGTTGAGTCGAACGGTGCTCAGCCGATGCGGGCCGCGGGGAGCGCAAATTAAAGGGCACTCCTGCTCCTTCTTTGTGAGCGACAAAGGTAGATTCGACGAGGAGGAGGAGGAGGAGGAGGAGGACGAAGACGACGACGACAACAACAAACTGATGGAGAGAAGCCCTCCTCAAAAATACAAATACAGCGGCCATGCAAAAAAAACAAATCCACCCTTCCTCTTTAAGAGCTCACCGGAGCCAGAGTGTCTGCCGTCAATCAGCAGCTCGCCGTACCTGCCCTGCACCCAACTTCCGGTGTTAGCGCCGCGGGCCACCGGCTTAGCGCCTAATGATAGTTGTGCATCGCCTGTTTTAGCGCAGCAGCAACCTCTTAGGGCGATGCGACTGAATATCGGCGAAGGGGGCTCGACTTTGCGCCGGGCGCAAACTTTAGCGGCCGCCCGACTTTACCGCCCCAAAAGTGGCTATACTGAATTTCTAGGCCAATGTCCTTAGTTGTCAGAATTCCGAAGACACACCCAACTAGACTTGCAGCAGGCACACTGGAATCTCAGGTCCATAGTATATTCCTCACCTACTGCAAGGTAGATAAATAAATAGAGGTACAATTTTTGCGGGGCAAATTTGGGACAGGAGACGGCGAGAACCCCTACAGAAATTCTAACCCATGGGTATGTTTCCCCCACACACCACAGTTACATATATAAATAAATCCATGGCCTAGAAATTCAGTTGGTTGCGCCAGCCGTTAGCGCCTTAAGAGAAGTGAATTTCGGGCGCTATGCGTGTAGCGTCCGGGCGCAGCACGATCTGCGCCTCGCCCCAAATTAAGTAGACATTTAGCGCCGGCGCAAAGTCTTGGCGCGCGCTCACCTGCGCGCGCAGAAAATGACGTCATATCCTCGTGCAACGCCCTTTGCGCGCCCCGATCCAGAACTTGAGTGGGACCGCCCCATTGTGCGGCCGGTGGCCCGAACGCTTGTTTACTGGAACGCAACAGAGCCGACGCGGGCCCCGGGGAGCGCAAATTAAAGGGCACTTACCCTGCACTATAAAGGGCAGCCATTTTGCGGCAAACACTCTTGTGCAACGGATTTCTGGAGAGAGACCAAGGAAGAGAGCTTTCTGGTTTGGGCCAACACTAGCTCAGGTATTTTTGGCTTCAGGCCAGAGCATTGCAAGTGGCCTCTTGGATATTTGACTGTTTGGCAGCATATTATGGGGGCTGCATGGGGTGTCAACGCTGAGTTTCAGCATCATGTCCGTAGGGCTCGCAGACGCGGGGTGAGAGGGGCAGCCCTGGCTAGACGCAGAGGGGGCAACAGGCGTCGGCAACATAGGCCTTACCCAGTCAGGGCATACCGCCAGCAGCGCTCCTACCTCAACATGAGTGGCGCGCGATGTGTAAAAAGGCTGAGATTCCGAAAGGAGGTGGTTGCAGAGATCTGCCATCTGCTTCGCAGAGATCTGCGTCCAAAGCTCAGGAGCAGGACATCTCTGTCGGTGGACGCGAAGGTGACGGTGGCCTTGAACTTCTGTGCCACCGGCTCCTTCCAATCCGCTGCTGGGGACATTGCTAACATATCCCAGTTCGCCGTGCATTGCTGCATCCGCCAGGTGACCGATGCCCTTTTCAGAAGGAGACGCCAATTCATCTCCTTCCCCATGGCCCTGGAGAGGCAGCATCAGCGTGCACTGGGATTTGCAAGATTCGCGGCCTTCCCCTTGGTGCAGGGCGCCATTGACTGTACGCATGTGGCTTTGCGGGCACCTGTGGAGCATGCCGAGGATTACCGCAACCGGAAGGGCTACCATTCCCTCAATGTGCAGCTGGTGTGTGACCACAAGCAGCGCATCCTAGCTGTCAATGCCCGCTTTCCAGGCAGCAGCCACGATGCCTTTATCCTGCGGCAGACAACTGTGCGTGACATGTTCGAGGCACAGCCTCCCCCAAGAGGATGGCTTCTCGGGGACAAAGGCTATCCTTTGTGTACCTGGCTCATGACCCCGCTCCGCGCGCCCAGGACCCCTGCTGAAGAGGCATACAACGAGAGTCATCAAGCGAGCAGGAACATAATCGAGCAAACAATTGGCGTCCTCAAGCAGCGGTTCCGCTGCCTGGATCGTTCCGGCGGATCTCTGCAGTATTCGCCGGACCGAGTCTCCCAATTCGTCGTTGTTTGCTGCATGCTGCACAACCTGGCTCTCCGCAGGACTCAGGCACTGCCACCTCACGTTGGACCACCACCTCAGGAGGAGGAGCAGGAGGAGCATGAGGAGGAGGAGCAGGAGGAGGAGGAGTGCCATCCCAGGAGGGAGCAAGAAGGTCCAAGGGCCGTCCGTCGGCGGCTTATTGAACGTCACTTCTAAGCCCCCTGTCGGGGAATGCCTTGTGGCCATGAAGGAACATGAACGCAGCCGCTCTGCAAGCCCTCAGCCGGCGAAGGCAACAAACACTTACAACAACAAACATGGACACTCTCTGAATAAAGAGAAATCTTTATTTTAGACAAATGAAACCCCTTCCCACATGAAACCCAGAAACATTCAACGGCCCCAAAAAACAGTACATCAAATGACTCACTCCCACAACCTGGGGAGGAATAACTGAACATTTGGACAAAAATGGCCTTCATCCTCGGCCTTAACCCAAAAAACATCCCCAGAAACAAAACAACCATCCCCAAAAGAAACATAGGCATCGCCATATAAAGTAACACTTGGCCACACCATCTACTTATTGGGCCGCGAGGCCGAGACCTTGTCGAGCCTTTTGGGGCCCCTGCCCGGCCTGCTGCTCCTCCGCAAGCTCTGCCCAGTGGCTGCTGCGAGGCTGGGGGAAGGCTCCTGAGGGTCAGATGTCCTTCCAGCAGATGCCCTTGGGGGGCGGCCTAGACGGGGTTTGGCCCTCGAGGGGCCGGCTGGTGATTGGCGCAGCTGTGCCTGGCCAACATCATTCACAGCTGCTTGCCGTTGAGGCTCCACTGGGGGAGTGGCGGTGACGGCTGGAGGAATGTGTGCAATCTGGCGGATGGGAGGCGCTGGCTGGTGATGTGGCACTCTGGCACTTGCCCGGGCCCGCACTGCAGCATGCGCACCAATCTGCCGAAGGGCAGCCCGCTGTGCTGCTGCAGCGCGGCGGGTGTCCAGGCGATGCCTGGCTGACGCAGCGCGTGTGGCAGCAGTGAGTGCCCCTGTTGCCCTGGTCTGCGACCGCAACAGAGCAGCCACTGTCTGGACGGCATCACTGATCAGCCGGCCACTCGCGGCATGTGAGGCCCCGAACTCGCGCACACTACTAGCCAGGGACTCGATCGCCTCAGGCATCTGTGCCACTACCCCCATCAGCTCGGTGTGCCGGCGATCCGAATCCTGGGCCATTTGATCGAGGTGGCGCGCCTCCTCTGAGTTGAACGTGTCCGGACTGGAGTCCGGACTCGCCCGCTGGGGAGCAGGGGGCTGAGCTGGCCGACCCTTGCCACGTTGCCGGCGGCGACTGGGCCCAGCAACTGCACTCCCCTCCGATCCTTCCCCCCGCGGACCAACCGCAGCCCTCCTGGGTTGCTGGACGCCACTGGTCCCAGCAGCTCCACTCCCCTCCGACACTTCCTCCAGGCTCTCCTCCAGGGAAGACGTGTCCACTACTTCGGCATCTGCAGCTGGACCTGAGTGCTGCCCTGATGGTCCGCCTTCCTCTTCCTCCTCCTCTTCGGAGGGGCTGTCACTGGCAGCTTCAGGGAGCTCCTCGTCACCAGCTGAAAGCAGGAAGGCACAAGACTAGCTTTAGAGTGAGGAGAGGGCGCCAGCGAGGGAGGCATGACTGGTGGCATTCAGCGCATTGGTCGGACAGTGGCAAAGGAGGTAGATCGGATGCGCAAGTGCGACGAGAGAGGTCCAAAAGGTGATGTCCTTACCATTGTGGCCCAGAAGAGGGTCGGCATCGCCACAGGCGACGGGCCCAATCACCTGGGCTCCCATGAGGCGACTCACGCGCTCCTCCAGGGGAGTGAGCTCCTGGATCTGGGGGCGGCCTCCCCCGGTCTCCTCCTGGTGCCTTCGGTTGTTTGCAAGTTTTGCCTGCAAGAGAAAGGACGGCCTTTAAGTACGGTGTGTAGCCCTGATGTGGTGTGCACTGCCTCCCATGGTGGAATAGCTTGGCCAGTGTGTAGCCCTGATGTGGTGTGCACTGCCTCCCATGGTGGAATAGCTTGGCCAGTGTGTAGCCCTGATGTAGTGTGCACTGACTCCCATGGTGGAATAGCTTGGCCAGTGTGTAGCCCTGATGTGGTGTGCACTGACTCCCATGGTGGAATAGCTTGGCCAGTGTGTAGCCCTGATGTGGTGTGCACTGACTCCCATGGTGGAATAGCTTGGCCAGTGTGTAGCCCTGATGTGGTGTGCACTGCCTCCCATGGTGTAAAGTGCAGAATGTGCAATTGATGTTCATGCCTGTCCCATAGCTGCTGGCTGAGGGCTGGCCATTAGGGCTTTCAGGTCCCTTTGCCCATCATGTCAGGTGTACATGCAAGGATGAGGAGGAGACTGGAAAGGGTACTCACCCTGACAATCCTGGTCAGGTCATTGAACTTCTTCCGGCATTGGACATTGTCCCTGGGGGCATCGCCGGTGGCCGACACCCTGCGGGCGACCTCCCTCCAGGCTTTCCTATAGACGCTGGTGGGAGGCTTCCTGCCAGTGTCCGGGAACAAGATGTGCTGTCTCTTCTCCAAGGCCGTCACCATCACCTTCAAGTCATGGGCTGAGAAGCGCAGGGCATGCTCACGGGCCTTCTGTACCGTTGCCATGGCTCCTTCTGCTCACCAGCAGTGTTCAGGCCTAGCTGGAAGGCTGCAGTGTGCAGGCCGTTGCAGCAGACCAAGTCGACCCTTCCCCCTTTAAGAGCTCGCCGGCGCCACGGTGTCTGCTGTCAATCAAGAAATGACCGCACCTGCGCTGCACCCGGCCTCGGCGCTATCCCTCAGCGCCGCCGGCTTAGCGCCTAAAGATAGTCGTGCATCGCCAGTTTTAGCGCTCCAGCAACCTCTTAGGGCGAAGCTACTGAATATCGGCGAAGTGCCCTCGACTTTGCGCCGGGCGCAAACTTTAGCGCCCGCCCGACTTTACCGCCCCAAAACTGGCTATACTGAATTTCTAGGCCCATGTGTTTTACGGAGAGAGAAAGCATTTTCAATTTTCACTGCAGCTCTGGCTGTTTTACCTTCCATATAGGTTGTCTGACTTTCTATATGTCTTTTATTTTTGCTACACGTGCACATTTCCTCATTCCTTTCTTTCATGTGTAAATTAAACTCAGGAATCAACCACTGTGGTTAAAACAAGTAAGCCGTGATACTCATCTCCGTAGCGCCGGTACTTTTGGCATTTTTTTTAAAATGGCATTCACCCATTTCCGAGGCTGCCCGTGCTGTTCACCATCTTGGTGCGGGCGGTATGTGCGTGCACTGGCAGTATGCAGAGTAGGCAAATCGTGACGTCAGTCAGTGTGTAAAGCTGATTTGATGCACGACCTACCATTTTCGACGTCGATGCTCCCTTCAACACCCTCTCCTAAACACACACATTCAGCTGCACGAGGGAACCCCCACCAGGGCTACTTAAAGGGATATAGCCAACTTTCAGGTATGTTGCTTATTGCTTTTGTACTGGCTCTTGAAAAGTTTGTAGGAGTACTGGGTTGCTGTAAGTGATTTCAAAAGTTAAAGTGTGCAGGGATTGCTGCTGGACTTCGGGAAGGCTTTGACTGCTACGAGAAGGCCTCTGAGTACACCACTTGCTCCCAGTTATGGGGGCTCTAGTTGCAGTTCCCCTTGGGCCACAGCATGATAAGAAGCTGGAGCAGAGGCAGCAAAGAAGACAAGCTGCTCACAGAAGGAGGAGGAGGAGGAGGGCTCTCAGCAGGAGGCCTTACCCACCTAGGGTCTTCAAGAACCACTTCTCCTACCTGCACTTAAGACAGAAGCAGCGTGTTCATCAGCTCCGCTTCACCAAGGAGGTGGTCACAGAACTGTGCCACCTCTTGGAACCAGACCTGCAGCCTCAGAGCAGGGCGACGACCACGCTGCCAGTGGCCCTCAAGGTGACCGTGACCCTGAATTTTCTCGCCAGCGGATCCTTCCAGTCTGGAATAGGCAACATAGCTAACATCTCGCAGTTTATCGTCCATCGCTGCATCCGGGAAATCACAGAGGCTCTGTACGCTAGGAGAGGGAACCTCATTGCTTTCTCTCTAAACAAAGAGAAGTAGGATGCGCGTGCACGTGGCTTTGCCAGGATAGCGGGATTCCCACTGGTGCAGGGTGCCATCAACTGCACACACGTGGCTTTGCGAGCGCCTCATCTCAATATGAGATGTACCGTAACCACAAAGAGTACTGACGTAAGAAAACTACTAGGCACTTGGTCTAAGCATTAAACAAGGCTTTAATCAACTGTTTTACAACATGGAGATCTAGTTGTGTCCTTCACTAGTTCCTGTAAAAGAATGTCCTGAGCAAGCTGGGCCCATGCCCGAGTATTTATACTCTCCCTGGACAGCGGCACCAGCAGGCTACCCAGTATTATTTCATAAGTCATTTCCACATGAATGGCTGATTCATGTCAGATACCACTCACTTAATGTGCAGTTGGTGTGCGGCCACGCCCAGCACATCATGCTGGTGAATGCCCAGTATCTTGGCAGCAGTCATGATGCATTCATCCTGCGCCAGACCGCTGTGCCAGCAATCTTCTAGCCACCACATCAAACCAGAGAGTGGCTGCTCAGTGACAAGGGCTATCTGCTTTACAGCTGGCCAATGACTGCTCTCCGCAGCCCCAGCACTCGTGGCCAGTCTCATATAATGGCTGCCACAAGGAATGTCATCAAGCAGACCATCGGGGTGCTGAAGCAATGGTTCCACTGCCTTGACCGCTCGGGAGGAGCCCTCCAGTACTCGCCGGAGCGGGTATCTCAATTCGTGATGGTCTGCTGCATCCTCCACAAATTGGCTATAAGAACATAAGAAGTAGGAGCAGGGGTAGGCCATACAGCCCCTCGGGCCTGCTCCGCCATTCAATAGGATCATGGCTGATCCAAACTTAGACTCACGTCCACTTCCCTGCCCTCTCCCCGTAACCCCTTATTCCCTTATCAGCTAGGAAACTGTCTATCTCCGTTTTAAATTTATTTAATGTCGCAGCTTCCACAGCTCTCTGAGGTAGCAAATTCCATAGATTTACTACCCTCTGAGTGAAGAAGTTTCTCCTCACCTCAGTTTTGAAAGGGCAGCCCCTTATTCTAAGATTATGCCCCCTAGTTCTAGTCTCACCCATCAGTGGAAACATCCTCACCGCATCCACCCGATCAAGCCCCCTCACAATCCTATATGTTTCGATAAGATCGCCTCTCATTCTTCTGAATTCCAATGAGTAGAGGCCCAACCTACTCAACCTTTCCTCATAAGTCAACCCCCTCATCTCTGGAATTAAACGAGTGAACCTTCTCTGAACTGCCTCGAGAGCAAGTATATCTTTTCTTAAATATGGAAACCAAAACTGTACGCAGTATTCCAGGTGTGGCCTCACCAGCACCCTGTATAACTGAAGCAAGACTTCCCTGCTTTTATACTCCATCCCCCTTGCAATAAAAGCCAAGATTCCATTGGCCTTCCTGATCACCTGCTGTACCTGCATACTAACCTTCTGTGTTTCATGCACCAGGACCTCCAGATCCCTTTGTACTGTAGCACTTTGCAGTTTCTCTCCATTTCGATAATAACTTGCTCTTTGATTTTTTCTGCCAAAGTGCATAACCTCACACTTTCCAACATTATATTCCATCTGCCAAATTTTTGCCCACTCACTTAGCCTGTCTATGTCCTTTTGCAGGTTTTTTATGTCCTCCTCACTCACTGCTTTCCCTCCCAACTTTGTATCGTCAGCAAACTTGGATACGTTGCACTCGGTCCCTTCCTCCAAATCATTAATATAGATTGTAGAGTTGGGGTCCCAGCACTGACCCCTGCGGAACACCACTAGTCACTGATTGCCAACCCGAGAATAAACCATTTATCCCAACTCTCTGTTTTCTGTTAGATAGCCAATCTTCCACCCATGCCAGTATATTGCCCCCAATCCCATGATTTTTTATCTTGTGCAGTAATCTTTTGTGTGGCACCTTGTCAAATGCCTTTTGGAAGTCCAAATACACCACATCCACTGGTTCCCCTTTATCCACCCTGTTTGTTACGTCCTCAAAGAATTCGAGCAAATTTGTCAAACATGACTTCCCCTTCGTAAAACCATGCTGACTCTGTCCGATTAAATTATGCTTATCCAAATGTCCTGTTACTGCTTCCTTAATAATGGACTCCAACATTTTACCAACCACAGATGTTAGGCTAACTGGTCTATAGTTTCCAGCCTTTTGTCTGCCTCCCTTTTTAAATAAGGGCGTTATATTAGCAGTTTTCCAATCTGCTGGGACCTTTCCTGAATCCAGGGAGTTTTGGAAAATTACCACCAATGCATCCACAATCCCTACTGCTACTTCTCTCAAGGCCCGAGGATGTAAGCCATCAGGTCCAGGGGATTTATCCGCCTTTAGTCCCATTATCTTACCGAGTACCACCTCCTTAGTGATTTTAATCGTGTTTAGCTCCTCCCCCCCTATAGCCCCCTGTTTGTCCAGTGTTGGGATATTTTTAGTGTCCTCTACTGTAAAGACTGATACAAAATATTTGTTCAACGTTTTTGCCATCTCCATGTTCCCCACCACTAATTTCCCGGTCTCGTCCTCTAAGGGACCAACATTCACTTTAGCCACCCTTTTTCTTTTTATATAACTGTAGAAACTCTTGCTATCTGTTTTTATATTTTTTGCTAGTTTACTTTCATAATCTATCTTCCCTTTCTTAATTAATCTTTTAGCTATTCTTTGCTGGCTTTTAAATGCTTCCCAATCTTCTATCCTCCCACTAGATTTGGCTACTTTATATGCCCTTGTTTTCAGTCGGATACTATCCTTTATTACCTTACTTAGCCACGGATGGCTGTCTTTTCTTTTACGCCCCTTTTTCCTCACTGGAATATATTTTTTCTTGAAAGTTGTGAAATATCTTCTTGAATATACACCACTGCTCATGTACTGTCTTACATTTTAATCTATTTTCCCAGTCCACTTTAGTCAACTCTGCTCTCATACCTTCATAGTCTCCTTTATTTAAGCTTAGTACGCTGGTTTGAGATCCAACTCTCTCACCCTCCAACTGAATTTGGAATTCAACCATGTTATGGTCACTCATTCCAAGGGGATCCTTTACTAGGACATTTTTTATTAATCCTGTCTCATTACACAGGACCAGATCTAAGATTGCCTGCCCCCTGGTTGGTTCAGTTACATACTGCTCAAGGAACCCGTCCCTAATACACTCTATGAACTCTTCCTCAAGGCTGCCCTGCCCAATTTGATTTGTCCAGTCAATATGAAAGTTAAAATCCCCCATGATTATAGCTGTTCCCTTATTACAAGCCCCAACTATTTCTTGATTTATACTCCGACGAACAGAGTTGCAACTGTTAGGAGGCCTATAGACTACGCCCACTAGTGACTATCATGAGGGTGCAGCCCTTGCCACCACGGGTTCTACGACCACCTCAGGGGGAGGAGGAGCAAGGGAGGAGGCAGCCTGCACATACACATTCTGGACGGGCTGTCCGTGAGCGCATCATCAGACTCCGGTTCCCCTGAATGAAAACCCAGATACCTATTGCTCAACATCTCCCCACCTTACCATACATCTGTCACGGAACATCACAGCGTCCTCTTGGCCACAAAGCTGAAATGAAAGCCACCACAAAACAACCATTCCAAGCCAAATTTATAAATCAATGAATCCAATTTTACATAACAAAGTCAACTAATCACCCTTGTGCATTTCCTTAGTGCCTGTCTTACATGTGCCTTTGCCTGTCCTAGTGCTCCTACAAAGTGCTATCCCAGTGGCTGCAGCATGGCTGTTGACTTTCAGTAGGAAAGACTGCAGATGGCCTTGCAGGATGACCTCGAGCAGCTCTAGGCCAAGAAGGTCCGGCAGCGGACTGCACCACCTCAGCATGGCAACAGCAATGACTGGGCTAGCTGGCTGACAGGCAACAGAAAGGACACTGGCAGAGTGGTGGGAAGGCGAATGCTGTCATCCTGAGAGAGGACAGCAGGTTCGTACTCCACAGAGCCACTGCCACTCCACTGGGGTGGCGCCTCAGCAATCCTAGTAATCTGTTGGAGCACAGATTGCTGGACTGCTGTGACACCCTGCAAGCCTCTTTCAACACTGGTAAATGCAGCAACGATGGCAGCAGTCTGTGCTTGCGTGGCAGCAAGCTGAGCCTGCATGAGAGCAGTCTGAGCTTGTATGACAGAAGTCTGAGCTTCCACTGTAGTACCTGTACTCAGACATTGGGTCGCTTCCACTTGTGCTGTTATGGAAGCTGAGACATCGGCCATTAGACACTGCATCATTGTTGGATCCACAAGTGCGCTAATCGAGCTGCCCATCAATTCCATCCTGGAAATCATGGGCCCCAAGCTCTGCGCAAAGCCCTGTTTATAGTTGGTGCCGGACTCCTCCATGTTCCTTGACAGTGACAACAGGCTTTACGGCAGGCCTGCCAATGCACCAAGCATTTCTGTGTGCATGCCCATCAGCCTTCTTCTGTAGGCCGCCCCATCGAAGTCCTCATCTGAGTCCTCTGCAGCAGAACTCATGTAAGACCTCACTACCCTTCTTTCCCCCACCCTGGCAGCAGGCCTCTCGTGCCCGGTGACTCACCACATGCAGATCCTGCCTCTATACTACCCGCTAAAGTCCACGCAGTGCCAGTATCTGAGCTGGTGCCTGCAAGTGTCAGATCGAGTGACGGTGTCTCTTCTTCCATCACTCTCCTCTTCCTGCACTGCCTCATCAGGTTGGAGTTCCTGGGTATCTGAAAGGAGAAAGGCACAAGGGTAGGGTTGTGGTGACGGGAGGCGAGGAGAAGCAACATGTGCATGCTTACACCATCAGCAGTTTGCAAGTGAGAAGAGATTGTGAGATGAGGAGGTAGTGGGATGTGAGAAGGAGGATTAGGTATGAGCATACCGTCATCTTGAATGGTTTCAGCCTCACTGTCCCCCACGGCCTCCGTGACGGCCCCTCCAATGATGTCAAGCACAGTATCCTCCACCTGGGTAAGGACATGCAGGCTTGTCCCTGCTGGTTAGCTGCTGCTGCCTGCGATTATGAGCCACCTTTGCCTGCAAGCGAAAAGGAAGTGTGTCAGTGAGTGTGGTGCAATGTGTTTGGATGATGTACCTGTTATGGTTGAATAGCTGTCAGTTTGTGCAAGGTGTGTAATCTGGGTGTGAGGCTTTCAGAAGTGGTAAGTGTATGAGGGTGACATGAAGCTATGACTGTGAGGTATGAGTCGTGATTGATACAGATTGTTGGTAGGTGAGTGATGGTGGTGTGATGCATTGAGCAGTGGGCGAGGCTAGTGGTGCAGTCAGTGGGAGACGGCTTTTGACGATGCATTCACTGACCTTGACCACTCATGTTAGGTCATTGACCTTCTTTCGGCACTGGATCCAGCTCCTCGGGGTAAGACTGCTGGCTGTGACCACTTCAGCTATCTGCTACCACTGCCTTCTCCTGTGTGTCTGGAGGGCCTCCTGGTGCCCTGCGGGTAGAGGACCTGTCTACTCCTATCTACCCCCACACTAAGGCCTCGAGTGCTGCGTCAGAGATCCTTGGGGCCCTTTCTCTGCCCTGTTGAGTCATTATTCACTCACAGTTACCTTCACAAGCAGTTCAAGCAGCTGCTGAATGCAGAATGCACCTCACCTTTAAGAGGTGCAGACTGCCTTTAAGAAGTGAAGGCTAGCTCTATTTAAAGCTAGCAATATTTGACCCCCTGCTGAGCACTCAGCAACGCGCTCAGCGCTGGGCTGAACGCAGCAATCATGGTAATTAGCAGGCACCACAACGGTCGCACGTCGTGATCCCCGCATCGATTTTCATGCCTATTTGAATTTTAAGCCCCTACTTTTATTTAGTCACAATGGTGGTTTTGAGGAGCTGGCAGCTACAGTATCAAATTGGCAGAATGTTCAGAAAATGGCCATTTTCTCAAGAAAAGTCGCATACATATATGTCTACATTTATCTGACAAGTAAATTTATCTGGCTATTAGTGTAAGTCAGAGGCTGGGTATTCTGCGGTGAATGGCTCACTTCCTGACTCCTCAAAGCCTTTCCACCATCTACAAGGCACAAGTCAGGAGTGTGATGGAATACTCTCCACTAGATAGGTGTAGCTGCAACAACACTTTAGAAGCTCGACACAATCCAGGACAAAGCAGCCTGCTTGATCGGCAGCCCATCCACCACCTTAAACATTCATTCCCTCCACCACCAGCGTACTGTGGCTGCAGTGTGTACCATCTACAGCATGCACTGCAGCAACTCGCCAAGACCGTGACTTCTACCACCTTGAAGGACAAGGGCAGCAGGTGCATGGGAACACCATCACCTCCAAATTATCCTCCAGCTCCATACCTAACATCACTGTGGGAATATCTTCAGCACATGGACGGCAGCACTTCAAGAAGACCCACCACCACCTTCTCAAAGGCAACTAGGCATAGCCAGTAAATGCTGGCCTTGTTGCGATGCCCATATCTCGAGAATGAATTTTTTTTAATTACCTAAATTAAAGTGGATTAGCCAGATTATGGATTGGTTTTAACCAACAATTTTTCTAAGTACAGCTTTAAACATTAATATTTTGCCTTGTAGTTATGTCTGTTTCCGTCATGGTAAGGGATATAGGGGGCGAAATTTGGTATCGTTTGCGGCGCAATTATCGTCCGGGCGCAAAGTTTAGCGCCTAGCACTAATTATCGCATCCGACTGCAAACTTGGCTTCTATTGCCCCTGGAGGTCATTGGAGCGCTAAATCAGGCACTACACACCTCTCTTAAGGCGTTAACGCCGAGGCGCGAGGCGCTACCTCAGAGCACTGGCGAAGCTCATGTAATATCAGTTAGCAATGGAACTCAGACACACTGGCACCGGCCAGTTCTTAAAGGGGAGGGTCGATCTTGCTCTCCATCCACATCCTGCTCATTGCGCCTTGAATCTTGGCCTGGAGAGACCTGTACATCAATTCTGCTGGAAAGAACAATGGAGAGGCCCAGGGAAAGAGCTCAGAGTGCTCATAGTCTCTTCTAAATCGATGCAAGGAAGGTCATATCAAAATGAACCTGCAAAGCGCTGCTCAGTACCCAAAACTTCTTCACACAGCATTGAATCTCTCCAGAAGTCTCTCTCTCTCAGAATGCATGGTGCAAAAATGTCGCCGACAAAAAAAGGCAGGAAGTGGTTGCCTTTAAATAGCGCTTCCCCCAGTCCCTTCCCAACTGTAGACCGCTCCCCTTAACCTGTCATTGCTAGCGGCAGGCGGTAAGGCAGGGTGTGCCACTCAATATCCGGTCTGGGGCGTTGCATGCTCGACAGACGTCACGATCTGCGGGCACAGGAGATCATGGCAGTAGTGTTTAGCACTGCCGCAAAATGTCTGGCCAATTTTGCGAGAGGCGCAAACATCGCCGCGCCCAGGCGCTAGTTGCTTTGCACCCCATAACAGGAGGTGCAAAGCAACCAAACTTTTCCCCTTAAAGTACAATCTTTTGAACAAAAACAATACAAACTAATTCCTTTCAGAAAGAGCTCCTTGCCTACAATATCAAAAAGGCAGACTGTCCTATCTGTTTAGGGTGCAAACAATAAAACTGAAAAAAAGGCTCTGCATAAAAGGCTCTCTTTAAATTCAGGACTTTTTTTATTCAGAGCCATCATCCAAACTTGAAAAATGGTTAATTCCATTCAGATTTTGCCAATCTGATGTATTTCCTAAATAAACAACCTTTTTGAAGAGAGTAACTTACATCGGTTTGCTGTGCTGTTTACCTCAGATAAAATTCCATTGTTCATGCTTTATCAGGCTGACTATAGAAAGTTCAGAGAGGAAGTGAAAAAGAAAATAACAGGATGAAAGAGAGAGTGTGAGAATAGACTGGTAGCTATCATAAAAGGGAATTCAAAAGTCTTCTATAGGCATATAAATAATAAACAGGTAGTGAGAGGAGAGGTGGGGCCAATTAGGAACAAAAAAGGAGACCTACGCATGGAGGCATAGGGCATGGCTGAGGTACTAAATGCGTACTTTGCATCTGTCTTCACCAAGGAAGATGTTGCCAAAGTCAAAGTGAAAGAGGAGGTAGTGAAGATGCTGGATGAGATAAAAATTGATAAAGAGGAGGTACTAGAAAGGCCGTCTTTACTTAAAGTAGATAAGTCACCAGGACCAGATGGGATGCATCCTAGGATGCTGAGGGAATTTAAGGAGGAAATTGCTGAGGTACTGGCCATAATCTTCCAATCCTCCTTCGATACGGGGGTGGTGCCAGAGGACTGGAGAATTGCAAATGTTACACCCTTGTTCAAAAAAGGGTGTAAGGATAAACCCAGCAACTACAGGCCACTCAGTTTAACTTCGGTAGTGGGGAAGCTTTTAGAAACGATAATCAGGGACAGCGTTAACAGTCACTTGGACAAGTGTGGATTAATTAAGGGAAGCCAGCACGGATTTGTTAAAGGCAAATCGTGTTTAACTAACTTGATTGAATTTTTTGATGAGATAACAGAGAGGGTTGATGAGGACACAGTGGTTGACGTAATGTATATGAATTTCCAAAAGGCGTTTGATGATGTGCCACATAATCGGCTTGCCAGCAAAGTTGAAGCCCATGGAATAAAAGGGACAGTGGCTGCATGGATACGAAATTGGCTAAGTGACAGGAAACAGAGAGTAGTGGTGAACAGTTTGTTTTTCGGAATGGAGGAAGGTATACAGTGGTGTTCCCCAGGGGTCGGTACTAGGACCACTTCTTCATATATATTAATGACTTGGACACAATTACAAAATTTGCAGATGACACAAATCTTGGAAGTATATTGAACAGTGAGGTGGATAGTGATAGACTTCAAGAAGACATAGGCAGGCTGGTGAAATGAGCGGACACGTAGCAGATAAAATTTAATGCAAAAAAGTACGAAGTGATACATTTTGGTAGAAAGAATGAGGAGAGGCAATATAAACTAAAGTGTACAATCCTAAAGGGGGTGCATGAACATAGGGACCTGGGGGTATATGTGCACAAATTGTTGAAGGTGGCAGGGCAGGTTGAGAAAGCGGTTAAAAAAGCATACGGGATCCTGGGCTTTATAAATAGAGGCATAGAGTACAAAAGCAAGGAAGTTGTGATGAACCTTTATAAAACACTGGTTCGGCCTCAACTGGAATATTGTGTCCCATTCTGGACACCACACTTTAGGAAGGATGTGAAGGCTTTAGAGAGGGTACAGAAAAGATTTAGGAGAATGATTCCATGGATGAGGGACTTCAGTTACGTGGATAGACTGGAGAAGCTGGGGTTCTTCTCCTTAGAGCAGAGAAGGTTGAGAGGAGATTTGATAGAGGTGTTCAAAATCATGAGGGATCGAGACAGAGTAGATAGAGAGAAACTGTTCCCATTGGCGGAAGGGTCGAGAACCAGAGGACACAGATTTAAAGTGATTGGCAAAAGAACCAAAGGCGACATGAGGAAATACTTTTTTACACAGCAAGTGGTTAGGATCTAGAATGCACTGCCTGAAAGGGTAGTGGAGGCAGATTTGATCGTGGCTTTCAAAAGGGAATTGGATAAGTACCTGAAGGAAATAAATTTGCAGGGCTACAGGGAAAGGGCAGGGCGTGGGACTAGCTGAAGTGCTCTTGCAGAGAGCCAGCATGGGCTCAACGGGCTGAATGGCCTCCTTCTGTGCTGTAACCATTCTATGATTCTACATTGTTTTGATTCTGTTAATAGAAAAAAATTCAAATTATCTAAATTCTAATAATGGCTTTTGTTAGCGTTTTAGTCCTTAGCAACTTTTCCATTGATGGGTGACGTCAGAGCTTACAAACAGCATGGCTATGGCTAGTTTTGCTGATAATCAGAAAAAAAGTAAGGTATTATAAGCATGAAAGCATACTGGGACTTGTACTCTGCTACCTTGTTGAGTCTCTTAGCTGAGGGTAATAGTGCCAGCAACCTCATGAGGTCCAGCCTTTGGTCTCTCAAAGAGACACAGTTCTCCAGTGGAAAACATAGACATTTTAAACGACAAAATCTGCTATATAACTGTGTTGTCCACTAGAAATCACTGATTAGTCACAGGTGCGGCTACGGTGACACCGCTTTAGCCACATGCACTAATTTTAGTAGGAAACACCTTGGCCTAGAAATTCGGTATGGCCCCGCCAGGTCTTTTGCGCCCGCCAGGATTCCCGTAGCGCCCGCCTAAAATTCAGTTGCGACGGGCCAAGACGGCGGCGGGCGCTATTGCAGGGTTTGGCCGCCTCGCTAGGGGCGATGAATGTCACTTTCAGGCGTCCAGCTCCCGCTGCGGCACCCGATGCGGTGCGGCAGGCTGGGGTACTGCAGGCCTCCTCCTCTTAAGGAGGAGCTGCCTGCAGCCGTCAGATCACCGGTGGATTCCCCCGGCAAATGAGCCCGGCACCACGGAGAAGTGCCGGGCTCGCAGGACTCAGACATCAATGCCGCGGGGGGGTGGTGCAGGAGTCCGGGGAGGGAGGTGCGGGCAGGCGGCCGCCGGGAAAGCGGCCGGCCGCCGCTCCACCTTTATGCGCCGGCCTTTCGGAGCTGCAAGACCCCGTTTCACAAACACTGTTTGCGGCTGCCACGGGCGAGGCGGCCGCAACTGAATTTGGCCATCGGGCCGGAATAGCATTGCAACCGGGGCGCTGCGCACACCGATGACGTCATCGGTGCCGACGCGGCGCTACCAGCTAACGCCGATGTTAGGGTCCATCTGAATTTCGGGCGATAAAAAACTTCAGGCGCAAACCACTTTATAGCCAATAAGTGGGCGCAAACGCGACTGAATTTCTAGGCCCTTACATACAATACAGGTAAATGTACGACACATGTCTACATACGTAACAAATATCTACTATCATTAAGTGCAAAACTTTGACGTATTTCTCTTTCATGAAGCATTTGTAACAAGATAGATGAGTTGATAGCACAAATAGAAATAAATGGGTATGATCTGATAGCCATTACAGAGACGTGGTTGCAAGGTGACCAAGGCTGGGAACTGAATATTCAGGGGTATTTGCCATTTTGTAAGGAAAGGAAAAGGAGGTGGTGTAGCTCTGTTAATAAGGGATGAGATCAGTGCAGTAATGAGAAATGATATTGACTTAGAAGATCAAGATGTAGAATCAGTTTGGGTGGAGATTAGAAATAATAAGGGTAAGAAGTCACTGGTGGGAGTGGTCTACAGGCCCCCAAACAGTGGCCACACTGTAGGACAGAGTATAAATCAAGAAATAATAGAGGCTTCTAAGAAAGGTACGGCTATAATCATGGGAGATTTAAATCTTCATATTGATTGGACAAAGCAAATTGGCAAAGGTAGACTTGAGGAAGAGTTCTTAGAGTGTATAAGGGATGGTTTCTTGGAACAATATGTTGTGGAACCAACCAGGGAGAAGACTATTTTAGATCTGGTAATGTGTAACGAGGTTGGATTAATTAATGATCTCAAAGTGAAGGATCCTCTTCGGAAGAGTGATCATAGCATGGTAGAATTTCAAATTCAGTTTGAGGGTGAGAAAGCTAGGTCTCAACCTAGTGTCCTGAACTTAAATAAAGGTAATTACAAAGGTATGAAGGCAGATTTGGTTAAAGTGGACTGGGAAAATATATTACAGGGTAAGACTGTAGAAAAGCAGTGGCAAACATTTAAGGAGATATTTCATAACTCTCAGCAAAGATATATTCCAGAGAGAAAGAAAGACTCCAAGAGAAGGATGAACCATCCGTGGCTAACTAAGGAAGTAAAGGATGGTATCAAATTGAAAACAAAAGCATACAATGTTGCAAAGAATAGTGGAAGACCGAGGATTGGGAAATTTTTAAAAACCAGCAAAGGACGACTAAAAAAATGATAGAGAGAGAAGATAGCTTATGAGAGTAAGCTACCAAGAAATATAAAAACAGACAGTAATAGCTTCTACAGGTATATAAAAAGGAAGAGTGTAGCTAAAGTTCACATTGGTCCCCTAGAGGAAGAGTCTGGGGAATTAATAATGGGAAACAGGGAAAGGGCGGAGTCTTTGAACAAATATTTTGTATCGGTCTTCACAGTAGAAGACACTAAAAGCATCCCAATAATGGATAATCAAGGGGCTATTGGGGTGCGGGGGAACTTAAAACAATCACTATCACTAGAGAGAAAGTACTAGGCAAACTAATGGGACTAAAGGTGGACAAGTCCACTGGAACCGATGGCCTGCATCCTAGAGTCTTAAAAGAGGTGGCTGCAGAGATAGTGGATGCATTGGTTGTAATCTACCAAAATTCCCTGGATTCTGGAGAGGTCCCAGCGGACTAGAAAACCGCAAATGTAACGCCCTATTTAAGAAAGGAGGGAGACAGAAACCAGGCAACTATCGACCAGTTAGCCTAACATCTGTCATTGGGAAAATGCTGGAGTCCATCATTAAGGAAGTGATAGCAAGACATTTAGAAAATCATAATATAGTCAAGCAGATTCAGCATGGTTTTATGAAAGGGAAATCATGTTTGACAAATTTGCTGGAGTTCTTTCAGGATGTAACGAGCAGGGTGGATATAGGGGAACCAGTAGATGTCGTGTATTTGGATTTCCAGAAGGCATTCGATAAGGTGCCACATAAAAGGTTACTACACAAGATAAGAGCTCACAGGGTTGGGGGTAATGTATTAGCATGGATAGATGATTGACTAACTAAAAGAAGACAGAGAGTCGGGATAAATGGGTCATTTTCAGGTTGGCAAACTGTAACTAGTAGGGTGCTGCAGGGATCAGTGCTGGGGCCTCAACTATTTACATTCTATATTAATGACTTGGATGAAGGGACCAAGTGTAATGTAGCCCAATTTGCTGAGGATACAAAGATAAGTGAGAAAGTAAATTGTGTGGAGAACGCAAAGAATCTCCAAAGGGATATAGATAGGCTAAGTGAGTGGGCAGGAATCTGGCAGATGGAGTATAATGTGGGAAAATGCAAGGTTATCCACTTTGGTAGGAAAAATAAAAAAGCAAATTATTATTTAAAAGGGGAGAGATTACAAAATGCTGAGGTACAGAGGGATCTGGGGGTTCTTCTACATGAATCACAAAAACTTAGCATGCAGGTACAGCAAGTAATTAGGAAGGCAAATGGAGTGTTGGCCTTTATTGCAAAGGGAATGGAGTACAAAAGTAGGGAAGTCCTGTTACAACTGTACAGGGCGTTGGTGAGACCACACCTAGAGTACTGCATACAGTTTTGGTCTCCTTATTTAAGGAAGGATATACTTGCATTGGAGGCAGTTCAGAGAAGGTTCACGAGGTTGATTCCGGAGGTGAAGGATTGTCTTATAAAGAAAAATTGAGCAGGTTCGGCCTATACTCATTGGAGTTTAGAAGAATGAGAGGGGATCTTAGTGAAACATATAAGATTCTGAAGGGGCTTGACAGGGTAGATGCAGAGAGGATGTTTCCACTCGTGGGGGAATCTAGAACTAGGGGGCATAATTTCAGAATAAGGGGCACCCATTTAAAACGGAAATGAGGAGGAATTTCTTCTCTCAGAGGGTTGTGAATCTTTGGAATTCTCTTCCCCAGAGAGCTGTGGAGGCTGGGTCATTGAATATATTTAAGGTGGAGATAGACAGATTTTTGAATGGTAAGGGAGTCAAGAGTTATGGTGAGCGGGCAGGGAAGTGGAGTTGAGGCATGGATCAGATCAGCGATGATCTTATTGAATGGCAGAGCAGGCTCGAGGGGCCAAATGACCTACTCCTGCTCCTACATCTTATGTTCTTATGTATGTTCTTATGAAAGTTTGGAATTCTGGCATTAATTTATCAGACACAACACATCGCAGTTTTTTAGGTTTTTGTCCAGCAGTTGCGAGCCATAATTTGTCTTCAGAGTGATTGCTGAGAATGTTGACTTGCACGACGATACATGCTAGACCCGCCCCTGCTCTCTATCCATATCATGGTTGGATGCTGCTTGTCCTTTGCCATGACTTGCCCTGTTGGAGCTGCTTGTTATTGATTGGGCTTGCTTTCTTCTGTTGGTCTAGTGTGGTCATTCTGATTGGTCGAGCTAACCATGAGGACGGCGCCGCTCTCCATACAATGGGGGGAATTTTAACCCCCCAAAATGGGCGGGTTTGGGTCAGGTAGGATGTTAAAATGTTAAAAATCTGAATCCCAACCCCAACCTGCCTCCAACCCGCCCATTTCCGGTTTTAACAAGTGCTGTCAACCAAACCCCTCCCAGGAGCTGGTTGGCAATTTAAATATTATAATGTCGCTGCGTGCCCCATACTTAACCACCATTTTAAATTTAACCCTGGCTGGCTGAGTTTTCCGAGCCTCAGGAAACGAGGCGGCTAAAAGGAGGTGAGAACTGCTGAAATCAGAAGTTAAGTGCTTTTCCACTTACCTGCTGGATCCAGTTTACCTGCTTCATCAACTCCAACACAATCGGACACCCCTGACCCTTCCAATCTACTCCCGACTCTTCTGATCTCCCTCCCCCCCCACCCCCGACTCTTCCAAAAATAATTAAAACAAAATATTTTGAGCAATTTCATTGGTTTCCCTTCCCTTTTTTTATTGGTAGCTGTTTGAAAACTGCCCATTTTTGATTCACTTTTATTGAATTTCATGATTGGTAGTTTTTGTTACTACTTGCTGATTGGTATGTTCTCTACCAGTACTGATGTGATTTGTTGCTGCTTTATGAATAGGTGCAAGTGTGAGGCAGGGGATGTTAGAGTGGGGCGGCAGAGGGGGAAGGTACAACAGGATGAAGGAAGGCAATGTAGAGGAGCATTAGAGGTCTTGGAAGAAGGTGGAGAAGTGTCAATCTATTGTGGCGTTGCATATGGGGAGTCAAGACATAGAAACATAGAAGATAGGAGCAAGAGTAGGCCATTCGGCTCCTCGAGCCTGCTCCGCCATTTATTGAGATCATGGCTGATCATCCAAATTCAGTACCCTGTCCCTGCTTTCTCCCCATATCCCTTGATCCCTTTAGCCTTAAGAAATATATCTAACTCCTTCTTGAATATATTTAATAAGTTGACCTCAACTGCCTTCTGCGGTAGACAATTCCACAGGTTCACCACTCTCTGGGTGAAGAAATTCCTCCTCATCTCAGTCCTAAATGGCTTACCCCTTATCCTTAGACTGTGATCCCTGGTTCTGGACTCCCCCACCATCGGGAACATCCTTCCTGCATCTAGTCTGTCTAGTCCTGTTAGAATTTTAGAAGTTTCAATGAAATTCCCTCTCATTCTTCTGAACTCTAGCGAATATAAACCTAATCGACTCAATCTCTCTTCATACGTCATTCCTGCCATCCCAGGTATCAGTCTGGTGAATCTTCGATGCACTCCCTCCATGGCAAGAACATCCTTCCTCAGATAAGGCGACCAAAACTGCACACAATACTCAAGGTGTGGTCTCACCAAGGCCCTGTACAACTGCAGCAAGACATCCTTGCTCCTGTACTCGAATCCTCTAGCTATGAAGGCCACATACCATTTGTCTTCTTAACCGCCTGCTGCACCTGCATGCTTACCTTCAGCGACTGGTGCACAAGGACACCCAGGTCTTGTTGCACTTCCCCTTTTCCCAATCTATTGCCGTTCAGATAATAATCTGCCTTCCTGTTTTTGCCACCAAAGTGGATAACCTCACATTTATCCAAATTATACTGCATCTGCCATGCATCTGCCCAATCACCCAACCTGTCCAAATTATACTGAAGTTTCTCTGCATCCTCCTCACAGCACACACGCCCACCCAGCTTTGTGTCGTCTGCAAACTTGGAGATATTACATCTAGTTCCCTCGTCTAGATCATTAATATATTTTGTGAATAGCTGGGGTCCTAGCACCGATCCCTGCGGTACCCCACTAGTCACTGCCTGCCACTCGGAAAAAGACCCGTTTATTCCAACTCTGTGCTTCCTGTCTGCCAAACAGTTCTCTATCCAAGTCAGTACCTTACCCCCAATCCCATGTGTTTTAACTTTGCACGCCAATCTCTTATGCGAGACCTTATCGAAAGCCTTCTGAAAGTCCAAATACACCACATCCACTGGTTCTCCCTTATCTATTCTACCAGTTACATACTCAAAAAATTCCAGTAGATTAGTCAAGCATGATTTTCCTTTTGTAAATCCATGTTGACTTTGTCCGATCCTGTCACTGTTTTCCAAGTGCTCTGCTATTACATCTTTTATAATGGACTCTAGCATTTTCCCCACTACCGATGTCAGGCTTACCGGTCTGTAATTCCCCGTTTTCTCTCTACCACCTTTTTTAAATAGTGGGGTTACATTAGCTACCCTCCAATCCATGGGAACTATTCCAGAGTCTATAGAATTTTGGAAGATGACCAGCAATGCATCTACTACTTCTAGGGCCACTTCCTTAAGTACCCTAGGATGTAGATTATCAGGCCCTGGGGATTTATCGGCCTTCAATCCCGTCAATTTCCCTAACACCATTTTCCTACAAATACTGATTTCATTCAATTCCTCCTTCTCAATTCCTCCTTCTCATTAGACCCTATGTTCCCTGAAATCTCTGGAAGGTTATTTGTGTCCTCCTTTGTGAAGACAGAACCAAAGTATGTATTTAATTGGTCGGCCATTTCTTTGTTCCCCATTATAAATTCCCCAGATTCTGACTGCAAGGGACCTACGCTTGACTTCACCAATCTTTTTCTCTTCACATATCTATAGAAGCTTTTACAGTCAGTTTTTATGTTCCCAGCAAGCTTACTCTCATATTCTATTTTCCCCCTCTTAATTAATCCCTTTGTCCTCCTTTGCTGAATCCTAAACTGCTCCCAATCCTCAGTTTTGCAGCTTTTTCTGGCCAATTTATATGTCCTCTCCTTGGATCATATGCTATCCCTAATTTCCCTTGGTAGCCACGGTTGAGTCACCTTTTTTGTTTTATTTTTATGCCAAACAGGGATGAACAAATTCTGTAGTTCATCCATGCAATCTTTAAATGTTTGCCATTGCCTATCCACCGTCAACCCTTTAAGTAACGTTCCCCAATCCATCCTAGCCAACTCGCGCCTCATACCATCGTAGTTTCCTTTATTTAAATTCAGGATCCTAGTCTCTGAGTCAACTACTTCACTCTCCATCTTAATGAAGAATTCTATCATAATATGATCGTTCCTCCCCAAGGGGCCTCGCACAACAACATTGCTAATTAATCCTTTCTCATTACATAATACCCAGCCTAAGATGGCCTGATCTCTAGTTAGTTCCTTGACATATTGGTCCAGGAAACCATCCCATATACACTCTAGGAATTCCTCCTCCACAGTATTGTTACTAATTTGGTTAGCCCAATCTATATGTAGATTAAAGTCACTCATGATAACTGCTGTGCCCTTATTGCACGTGTCTCTAATTTCCCGTTTAATTCCATCCCAACCTCAGCATTACTGTTTGGGGGTCTGCATACAACTCCCACTAACGTTTTCTGCCCCTTGGTATTTCTCAGCTCTACCCATACAGATTCCACATCATCAGAGCTAATATCCTTCCTGACTATTTTGTTAATCTCCTCTTTAACCAGCAATGCTACCCCACCTCCTTTTCCTTTTTGCCTGTCCTTCCTGAATATTGAATACCCCTGGATGTTGAATTCCCAGCCTTGGTCACCCTGGAGCCATGTCTCTGTAATTCCAATTACATCATATCTGTTTACATCTATTTGCGCAGCTAATTCATCCACCTTATTATGAATGCTCCTTGCATTAAGACACAAAGGCCTAGAAATTCATTGTAGCCACTTTTGGGGCGGTAAAGTGGGGCGGCCGCTAAAGTTTGCGCCCGCCGCCAAATCGAGGCCACTTCTCCGATATTCATTAGCTTCGCCCTAAGAGTTCGCTCGAGCGCTAAAACTGGTGTTGGACGCCTCTGTTTGGGCGCTAAGCCGGAGGTGCTGATCGATAGCGCCGAGGCCATGCGCAGCGCAGGTGCGGCCATCTCGTGATTGACAGCAGACACCCTGGCGCCGGCCAGCTCTTAAGGGGGAAGGGTCGACTGTGTCTGCTGCCACGCCCTGGATAGTGGAGCCCTGCAGCTAGGCCTGAACACTGCTGCTGGACCCAAATAGCGCCTGAAGCCATGGAGAAGGCCCGTGAACGTGCGCAGCGCTTCTCAGAGCGTGATCTGAGTGTGCTGGTTGGTGCTGTGGAGAAGGGGCGCCATGTTTTGTACCCGCACAATGGCAAGAGGGCGCCGTTCCGCGTCTACAGGAGAGCCTGGAGGCATGTCGCCAGCAAGCTGTCAGCCAACAGCGAGGTCCCCAGGAGCGGTGTCCAATGCCGCAAAAAGTTTAATGACCTCACGCGGATTGTCAGGGTGAGTACCCTTTCCAGTGACCTCCTCATCCTTGCATGTGCACCTCACACTATGGGCAAAGGGACCTGAAAGCCCTAATGGCCAGCCCTCATCCAGCAGCGATGGGACAGGCATGAACATCAATTGCACAATCTGCACTTAACACACTGGCCAGGCTATTCCACCATGGGAGGCAGTGCACACAAGATCAGGGTGACACACTGGCCAGGCTATTCCACCATGGGAGGCAGTGCACACAAGATCAGGGCGACACACTGTACTTAGAGGCCGTCCTTTCTCTTGCAGGCCAAGCTGGCAAATAATCGGAAGAGCCGGACTGCGACCGGGGGAGGCCGACCCCAGATCCAGCCGCTCACCGAGCTTCAACATCGCGTGGAGCGCATCATGGGTGCCCGGGTGATTGGCCCTCTTGCATGTGGAGATGCTGACCCTGTTCTGGCCACCAATGGTAAGGACAGCCACGTTTGGACCTCTCTCGTCCCACTTGCGCATCAGATCTACATCCTTTGCCACTGTCCGACCAATGCGCTGAATGCCACCACTCATGCATCCCTTGCTGACGCCCTCTCCTCAGTCTAAAGCTACTCTTGTGCCTTCCTGCTTTCAGATGGTGAGGAGGAGGTCCCTGAACTTGCCAGTGACAGCCCCTCAGAAGAGGAGCAGGAGGAGGAGCAAGAGGAAGGCGGCCCATCAGGGGAACCCTCAGCCGCGGCCACCCAGGCCAATGTAGGGGACACGTCTTCCCTGGAGGGGAGCGTGGCGGAAGTTTCGAAGGGGAGGGGAGCTCATGGGACCTGCGGCCTGCAGAAACGCGGGAGGGGGGTGGAAGCTCGGCGGCCTTCTCCCCAGAGGGGGGATGCGTCGGAGGGGAGTCCAATTGCTGGGCCCAGCGGCGAACAGCAGCGCAGGAAGGGTCGGCCAGCTCGGCGGCCTTCTCCCCAGAGGGAGAGTCCGGCCCCCAGTCCGGAGATGGTCTTCGCCGAGGAGATGGAACGCCTCGAGGACTTGTCCGCGGACTCGGAGCGCCGGCACACGAAGCTCATGGCGGCAGTGGCACGGTTGCCTGAGGCCATCGAGTCCCTCTCTCGGAGTGTGACCGAGTTCGGGCCCTCAGAGGCCATCAGTTGGGCGGAATTCCGGGCAGATCAGGCAGTGAGTCGGGCGGAATTCGGGGCAGCTCTGGCAGCGACTGGCCAGGTGATCAGTGGTGCCGTCCAGTCAATGGCTGCTCTGATGCGGTCAGTGAACAGGTCAACACGGGCACTCACTGCTGCCACACTCGCTGTGTCAGCTAGGCATCGCCAGGGCACCCGGCGCGCTGCAGCAGCACAGCGGTCTGTCCCTCGGCAGATTGGTGCGCATGCTGCAGTGCTGGCCCGAGCGAGTGCCAGTGTCTCAGGCGACCAGCGAGCGCCTGCCATCCACCAGCTTGCCCGCATTCCTCCAGCCGCCACTGCCACTCCCCCAGTGGAGCTGGCAGGAGCTACTGCAGCGACTGATGCTGGCCAGCCACAGCTGCAGCATTCAACAGCCGACCGCTCGACGGCCAGACCTCGACTAGGCCGACCCCTAAGGGCATCTGCCGTCACGACATGTGCCCCTCAGGCGCCTGCCCCCAGCCTTGCAGCAGCCAGTGGCCTTACTTTGAGGAGGAGCAGCAGGGCGGGCAGGGGCCACACAAAGATGGCCAAGGCATCGCCCTAGCGGGCCAAATAGTCGAATGTGTGGCCAGTTGTGTTTGTTTTTTGAGGCCGAGATTTGCATGTTTGTTTTTTGAAGGCCGATGATGTGATGTTTGTTTTTTACGAAGGCCGAGAATGACGGCCATTTTAGTTGCACTATTTTGTTAATCCTCTCCAGGTTGTGGGAGCGAGTAATTTGTTTGAGTGTTTTTTGGGGGTTTCGTCTGTTTTTGGTTTTCATGTGGGAAGGGAGCTGAGTTTGAACAATAAAGCATTTTATTTATTAACATTGTCCATGTTTGATCTTTGAAGTGTTTGTTGCCTTAACCGGCTGAGGGCTTGCGGAGCGGCTGCAATCATGTTCTTTCATTGGCACATGCCATTCCCTGACAGGGGGCCTAGAAGTGACGTTCAATAAGCCGCCGACGGGCGGCCCTTGGACCTTGTGCCTCCCTCCTGGGCTGGTACTCCTCCTCCTCCTCCTCCTCATGCTCCTCCTGCTCCTCCTCCTGAGGTGGTGGTCCAACGTGAGGTGGCAGTGCCCGAGTCCTGCGGATAGCCAGGTTGTGCAGCATGCAGCAAACGACGACGAATTGGGAGACTCGATCCTGCGAATACTGGAGGGCTCCCCCGGAGCGATCGAGACAGCGGAACCGTTGCTTGAGGACGCCGATTGTTTGTTCTATGATGTTCCTAGTCGCTTGATGGCTCTCGTTGTATGCCTCTTCAGCAGGGGTCGTGGGCGCGCGGAGCAGGGTCATGAGCCAGGTACACAAAGGATAGCCTTTGTCCCCGATAAGCCATCCTCTTGGGGGAGGCTGTGCCTGGAACATGTCAGCCACAGTTGTCTGTCGCAGGATAAAGGCATCGTGGCTGCTGCCTGGAAAGCGGGCATTGACAGCTAGGATGCGCTGCCTGTGGTCACACACCAGCTGTACATTGAGGGAATGGTAGCCCTTCCGGTTGCGGTAATCCTCGGCATGCTCAAGAGGTGCCCGCAAAGCCACATGCGTGCAGTCAATGGCGCCCTGCACCATGGGGAAGCCCGCTATTCTTGCAAATCCCACTGCACGCTGCTGCTGCTTGTCCAGGGTCATGGGGAAGGAGATGAATTGATGTCTCCTTGTGAAAAGGGCTTCTGTCACCTGGCGGATGCAGCAATGCACGGCGAACTGGGAGATGTTTGCGATGTCCCCAGCAGCGGATTGGAAGGAGCCGGTGGCATAGAAGTTGAGAGCCACCGTCACCTTCACTGCCACCGACAGAGACGTCCTGCGCATCAGCTGTGGCTGCAGATCTCTGTGAAGCAGCTGGCAGATGTCTGCAACCACCTCCCTTCTGAATCGCAGCCTCCTAACACACATCGCGGCAGGCATGTTGAGATAGGAGGACTGCTGGCGGTATACCCTGGGTGGGTAAGGCCTCAGTTGGCGACGCCTGTTGCCCCCTCTGCATCTGGCCAGGGCCGCCACTCTCTCACGGCGTCTGTAAGCCCTTCTGGCATAAGGCTGAAAGTCAGCGTTGGCACCCAATGCAGCCCCCATTATATGCTGGGAAACACTGAGCTCTCAATGAAGGCAAAGATAATTGCTAAGCTCTGGCCTGAGCCAAAAATACCTGTCCTAGTGTTGGTCCAAACCAGTAAGCTCTCCTCCTTGGTCTCTGTCCAAAAAACCGTGGCACAAGAGTGAATGCAGCAAAATGGCTGGCCTTTATAGTGCAGGGTAAGTGCCCTTTAATTAGCGCTCCCCGCGGCCCGGCACGGCTGTGTACCGTTCCACTTCACAGTCGTTAGGGCCGCCCGGCGCACAATGGGCCGGCGCGAGTGAAGTTCCGGTTTGGGGCGCACAAAGGGCGTTGCACTATTAAATGATGTCATGATCTGCGCGCGCAGCAGGGCGCGCGCTAAGACTTTGCGCTGGCGCTAAATGTGTCCTGAAGTTGGGGAGAGGCGCAGATCGCGCTGCGCCCGGGCGCTAAGCGCCTAGCGCTCGAGATCTACTCCTCCTAAGGCGCTAACGGCTGGCGCGCCCAACTGAATTTCTAGGCCAAAGCCTTCAGGCTTGTTTCTTTAACACTCTTAGTCCTTTTAGAATTATTATTTACTGTTTGATTTACACCCTTGATTTCTCTGCCTTCCACTTTTGCTTTTCTCCTTCCTGTCTTTTGTTTCTATCTTTGCTTCCCTTTCCTCTGTCTCCCTGCTCAGGTTCCCAACCCCCTGCCATTTTAGTTTAAACCCTCCCCAACAGCACTAGCAAACACTCCCCCTAGGACATTGGTCCCGATCCTGCCCAGGTGCAAACCGTCCAATTTGTACTGGTCCCACCTCCCCCAGAACCGGTTCCAATGTCCCAGGAATTTGAATCCCTCCCCCTTGCACCATTCCTCTAGCTACGTATTCATCTGAAATACCCTTCTATTTCTACTCTGACTAGCACGTGGCACTGGTAGCAATCCTGAGATTACTACCTTTGAGGTCCTATTTTTTAATTTACCTCCTAACTCCCTATATTCAGATTTTAGGACCTCATCCCGTTTTTTACCTATATCGTTGGTACCTATATGCACCACGACAACTGGTTGTTCACCCTCCCCCTCCAAAATTCCCTGCAGCCGCTCTGAGATATCCTTGACCCTTGCACCAGGGAGGCAACATACCATCCTGGAGTCTCGTTTCCGGCCGCAGAAACGCCTATCTATTCCCCTTACAATAGAATCCCCTATCACTATAGCTCTCCCAGTCTTTTTCCTCCCATCCTGTGCAGCAGAACCACCCATGGTGCCAGGAAGTTGGTTGCTGCTGTCTTCCCCCAATAAGCCATCTCCCTCAACAATATCCAAAGTGGTATATCTGTTTGCGAGGGGGATGGCCACAGGGGACCCCTGCACTACCTGCCTGCGCCTACTACTCTGCCTGGTGGTCACCCATTCCCTTCCTGCCTGTGCAGCCTTTACCTGCGGTGTGACCAACTCCCTAAACGTGCTATCCACGATTTCCTCAGCATCGCGAATGCTCCAGTATGTTTCCATTCGCAGCTTCAGTGCCGCAATGCAGTCTGTCAGTAGCTGCAGCTGGATACACTTCCCGCACACACGGTCATCAGGGACACAGGAAATGTCCCTGATTTCCCACATAGCGCAGGAGGAGCATGCCACAGGGCCGAGCTGTCCTGCCATGACTTACCCTTTAATTGATTTAAATTAATTTAAATCAAATCATAACCACTAATTACACTACAATTAAATGATATACTCAAGGGCCCTTGGTTACTAGCACTCCCTGATACACAACAGAGACCTTAGAAACTATAACCACAAAAATTAAGACCTTCTAAATTTTATAAACTATTAATCTTAACTGTCAAACTATAGAGTAGTATAATAACTTACCTGGCCGTACTCATCCAATCAGCTGCTTCCTCTTGCCCACGTCACTTTTTTGAATCGTGACGTGGCTCCGGAATGCCGCCGCCGGTCTGTGAGATTGGTAAGCTTCTGTAAAAAAGCCCGCGGAAGTGAGTTTCAGTACTCACTGTACCGCCGCTCTCTGCTCCTCCCGACACTGGCCTCTGTAAAAAAAAAAAAAAGCCCGCGAAAGTGAGTTTAAGTACTCACTGTACCGCTGCTCTCTGCTCCTCCTGACACTGGCCTCTGTAAAAAAAAGCCCGCGAAAGTGAGTTTAAGTATTCACTGCACCGCCGCTCTCTGCTCCTCCCGACACTGGCCTCTGTAAAAAAGCCCGCGAAAGTGAATTTAAGTACTCACTGCACTGCCGCTCTCTGCTTCTCCCGACACTGGCCTTTGTGACCAAGAACAATGTTCAGGTCAAGCAGGGTTAGAGGGTGGAGGGATAACTGGACGCAGGCTAAAGAAGTGGGAGAGAAGAGGAAAGATGGGGAGAGGGAGTGAAGTAAAGGGGGAGGGGAGGAGGCTGGGGAAGAGTTACCTCCTATCAGCCTGGAACATCTTTGTTACTATCTTCCTGTGAATCTTGCACATTAAAAAATGATGAGGCAAGATGAAGTACTAAGCAAACATATAATGACAATCAAGGCCACTGATACATAATTTCCAAGAAAATATGGACATAATCATGTAATTTGGACCCATACCTCCTAAAATACTGTGTAATAAAATTGACTTGCCATATTCAATGTAAATCAATGGCCCTGATGATATATTGTACATTAATTAATGTAAAACTGCCTCCAACTCACCCAAGTAACAACAGAACAGCTGCTATAAAAGGCAAAATACTGAGGATGCTGGAAACCTGAAATATAAACTGAAAATGCTGTAAATACTCAGCAGGTCAGGCAGCATACCTGAAATGTTAATTCTGTTCCATTATATCTATATGTATATACTAGCTGAAGTGCCCGGCGGTGCCGAGG
Organism: Somniosus microcephalus; assembly: GCF_052327205.1. Lineage (NCBI taxonomy): Eukaryota > Metazoa > Chordata > Chondrichthyes > Squaliformes > Somniosidae > Somniosus > Somniosus microcephalus. Next base: position 177,103,210 of record NC_140993.1, on the reverse strand, counting down.
CTTTTTCGAGGGCATGTTGTTGTTGGAAGAGAGAGAGAGAGCGACTGGGGGGAAGAGAGAGAGCGACTGGGGGGAAGAGAGAGAGCGACTGGGGGGAAGAGAGAGAGCGACTGGGGGAAGAGAGAGAGCGACTGGGGGGAAGAGAGAGAGCGACTGGGGGGAAGAGAGGGAGGGGAGGGGGGGAGGGGAGGGGAGGGGGAGGGGAGGGGGAGGGAGGGCGGGGGAGGGGGGGAGGGAGGGCGGGGAAGGGAGGGGGGAAGGGAGGGCGGGGCGGGAAAAAGGGGGCGGGGGGAAGGGAGGGCGGGGGGCCCCCCCGAGGGTCGCGGCCCCCCCCCCCCAGGGTCGCGGCCCCCCCCCCCAGGGTCGTGGCCCCCCCCCAGGGTCGCGGCCCCCCCCCCCCGAGGGTCGCGCGCCGCCCCCCGAGGTGAAGACCGCCGATTGCGCGCGCAGCAGGAGCTGAGACGCGGCGTCTCTCTCTGGCTCGGCCGGCGGGCCTGGTTGCCAGGGTAACCGTGACGCTGACCAAGCCCCGCCCCCGGGCCGAGCCAGAGAGAGAGACGCCACGTCTCAGCTGCTCCTGCTGCGCGCGCGGCCCCCCCCCCCCCGAGGGTCGCGGCCCCCCCCCCCCGAGGTGAAGACCGCCGATTGCAGCTGTGCGAGACGGCCGGCCGGGGTTGCCAGGGTAACGCTTGACGCTCAGCAAGCCCCGCCCCCCGGCCGAGCCAGAGAGAGACAGCGCGTCTCAGCTCCTGCTGCGCGCGCACCCTAGCGGCGCTGGGCTGAGGCTCGGCCCTCCAGCCTTCGAGTGGGGCCGGGAGGTGCCTAGCTCGGGCGTGGGTGCGGAGGAGACGCCGAGGCTTCTAGGCCTACCTGGAAAAACGGGGAAAGGTAGGAAAATTAATGAGATTAGATAAGTTAATTACTTTCTAAATCATTTTTTTTTAAAACAATATGTGTTTTAAAAGCAACGTTTTTTTTTAAGACGCAGAAAGCAGGAAAAAGAAAGGAAAAGTTTGGAATCAAGATGGCGGCGACTCACCTCGGTTCAGAACGATAAGGCCCGGCCACACACGCACCGATTGGCCCGGCGGCACACGCCAGCAACCCGGCGTACGATTGGTCGAGCTCGATGTCACTCTGTCGCTAATGAGCGGATAATGAGATGCTAATGAGTGGAACGTTGAAGGTTTTTGGGATACCGCGGGCGGGATTTTAGCCCGGCCGAAACGTAAATACTCTTAAAACCGTCTCGGAAGCGTAAGCTTTCTTTGGAGGTAACGCGCGCGTAGGTACGCCCTGTAACTTTCGAGCGCATAGCCCGACAGACGCACAGGCGATGACAGACAGAATGACAGACAGACACACCGACCGATTTATATATATAGATATGTTCTGAAAATCCATTATATAGTGTTCAACTAATGAAGCCCAGATGCCCATGTAACTGAGTTCCACAAGCATATTAAAAATGTCAACTTAATGTTTTTCATGGTTTTCACTCAGGCATATGGATACAATATTACTCAGCTGATCAGCATCTAATGAGTTTTCTTTCCTTCCAGGCAGTTGATCATGAAAGTGTACTGCAGCATTATCACATCAAATGACCCATTCTCTAAATTATTTCTCTTCAAATAATGACTGGCTGAATCTTTGACACTAATTCTTACCAATTATGCACAAGCTACCTCACAATTACAAAAATGAGCTTCCTGGAATAACATTCTCTTTTTTTTCAGATGTCACTGAAAATATAAATATTTTATTATATTCAAAATCAAATGCAAAAAAAATGCTTCTGGAAGAGTGAGTAATTCCATCTTGCCTTTCTTTTCCAGATCTTTCTGTTGACAGTATGCAGCAAGCTCTCCACCAGTCCGTCTTCATGTCAGCCATGTCTGCTCACCCAGTTCGTGATCTCCCACTTTGCTGGGAGCAGCACTGCAAACTACTGCCCGGAGTGGTGAACTTCCAAGCCAGCAAGGTGTCCAAGTGGAGTATTGATGAGGTACAAAGAGCTGGCACAATCTGGGGTTTACTGAGGAAGATGAGGAAAGATTATAAATTCATTGCACAATATCAAGAAAAATACATTGTTGGCATGTAAGAAATATCACTTGAGCTACTATTTAGAAACAATATACTATTTAAGCCTGAAAAATATTCAGGAGTACATGACATGCTCTAACATATTGTACTTAATGCAGAGTTTTGGGCCTCAAAAGTCCATGGAGAGGGGAACTTGCATTAGTGCCAGGATGCACCTACCAGTAACCTCTACCACTGACCTCACTTAAATTCACAGCGTTAGTGAGCTGGGCCAAGAGTAGCAGGCCTTTGGTAGGTTGGTGGCATATCTGGGATGCTACATTGCCAAAGTGGCCAAAAAGTCTGACTGAACTATGCTGGTCAAAGGTTCCCCCACCCCTGAAAGAAATTTTTGATGCCCCTTTGCTGCTTTTAATAGAATACTTTTGGATCCTCATCTTCGAGGATCCAGGCCCCAATCCTGGCCTGGACCTTCAGGTGAGCCTCTGTCAGTGAGATCTACCTGTGCCAATCCTACATCAGGTCCCAAATGAGGACAGGGTCACAGGAACTCTTGACTTAAGGGTAGGTGGAGGCTGGGGTGGATGGCCAAAGCAATGCATGAAACATTGGCACGAGGCCGGGACCTGCCATCTCCAAGTCCCTGCTTAGTTTGTGGCTATTCCAGCAAACTCCTGAAAAAGTTATAGTGAGAGTCCACCAGAACAGCCCCATAAACTCAAAATTAATAGTTTATGCTTCCCAAAAGCAAACAACAGAACATCTTTATGACGATGCAGCAGTGTAATGGATAACAGGCATGGCTGCAAAATAAATTAGTGTTAGGTTGTTTTATGTCAGTAACATTGCACATCCTTGAAATATTTAAAACAATTGGGGTAATTTTGACTCTCCCGATTTTCAATTCCATTGAAGTCAATAGAAATGAAAATTTCCTAAGTGCTAAAAAATGATTAACATGATTGCACACCAAACCTTCAAACATTGGTGTAAGAAAGCAATATATGCAATTGCATACAAACTTATTTTGTAGGGGCGAGGATGGATTGGCGTGTTGCCCATTTTCTAAGCTGGTGATGTCTTTTGATTTTTTCATGCTGATTCAAAAATAGAAAACAGCATGTATAGCAACATCTACAAGGTTGGTGTGGGGGAGGGGGCGGGGCGGGACGGGGTGTGGAGAAACATTGTGTGTATATATATAAGTATCAGCTTGGCTCAGTGGTAGCTGTCTCATTTCAGTCAGAATGTTGTGGGTTCAAGCCCCACTCCAGGACATAGTTTAGGCTGACACTTCAGTTCAGCACTGAGGAAGTCTTTTGGATGAGACATTAAACTGACGCCGTGTCTAACAGTTCAGGAGGATGTAAAAATCCTGTGGCACAATTCAAGAACAGGGAGTTCTCTCATTATCCTATCGAACATTCATCCCTCAACCATCAGCACCAATAGCAGATTATGTGATGATTTATCTTATTGCTATTTGAGGGACCTTGCTCTGCTCAATTTGCCTACAAAATAATATTGACTACTTTTCAAAAATAATTCATTGGCTGCAAAGTACTTTGGGCTGCCTGAGAAAGTGCACGGTGTTAAATAAATGTAAGCGCTTTCTTTGCAAACTTCAACTTGCTAGCTCATGTCTGCTTTCAAATCAACATGTCTTGAGTTATTTGAGTCTGTTGCTAACACTGAAGAATGGAATTCAGTGGTACAAGAGATACAAGAAATGGAACTAAATTCTCTGGACATGGAGCAACATAACCAACCTCTACAGTAAAGCACTATGGAAGAACAACAAAATTCTGCTACTGACAGAAATCCATGTACCATGGAAACATATTTCCATCTACTTCAAAACGAAGGATAAATTAGTGAGAAATGATGAAGAGAAACCAAAAGTGACATTACAATCCTCACTCATCGCCTCCGACTGATCCAAAAAATACACACCCTTCAGACAATTTCATATTTTCTTCACTGTAATAAAAACAATGACAAGATATAATTTGAATTGGAAACTTCATTTGATAAAGCACTGACAGATAGCTCTCACTGGAATTATCACTTCACAGTTTAAATTGTGTATCACGCCCCAAACACCTATCCAAGGTACTCGTATAATAAAGCATAATATTACAGGTGATACATTACGAAGGATCCTTCACTCAAACTAAAGTCTGCATTTTCAAAACCTATATTTCTCTCACACGCATGAAACAACTTCTTTCAAATATGGTTGCTACTACAGTATCGTATACTTATTTCACTTAGACTGCATTTAGACTGACACTTCAGTGCATTACTGAGGGAGTGCTGCATTGTTGGAGGCATCCTACAGTTGAGACGTTGAACCAAGGCTCGATCTTTTCATTCAGGTAAACATAAAAGTCCATGGCACTATCCCAACAAAAACTTGCATTTGTAAATGGGATTTCTACCTCATTCTGGTGAAATTACAGCAGCAGGGCAGGATCACATGAATTTCCCAGCCCATGTCAACATTTAAGAGCAGGTTAGATAGGTAGCTGAAGGAAAGGGCAATAAAGGGATATGGGAATAGAGCAGGAACATGGATTAGGACTACTGCTCGGGTGGAAGATAAACACCAACACAGACTAGCTGGGCAAAATATTCTGGTTTGATTTTGTAATTTCTATGTAACTCTATGTAAAATACTGTGTATTGGTGGAGGAATTCTCCAAGTCACTGGCATTATTTGAGGCTTATTAATTTTGTACTTCTGACTTCTGATGCTGTAATTCTGGAAGGGAAAATTGAAAGGCTGTGTTCCCGGAGTGGAGCCTTGCTATATGAGATTGTAACTCAGAATTGGGGCTATGGGGGCTAAATTTGGTTGATTTGCGCCTGCCATTAGCGCCCTAAGAGAAATCTCTGCTTGGACCGGAAGGCTCCCGGGAGGCGCAGAGTTCCGTTGCTGCGCCTCTTCAAACTGCCGGTGTGCAGGGCACGCGTATCCCAGGGGCGCAGGTAGGTCACAGCATCCCTGGGATCACGTGGGCCATGGGGAGCCAATCAGAACAGGGAATCTCCATTCATAGATTTGATAGGAAGTTCACCTGTCAAATCTATGACTAGAGATCACCCCCAAAACATAGTAAAACGTCAAATAATTTTTTTTTTTAATCACATTTTTAAAATGACTATAAATTACATAAATTAACTATTTTAAACAAAAATTTAAATTTTTGAAAAAAATAATTAAAGTTTTTAACGGCTAAAAATAAACTTACCTTTCTTTAAAGTATTTTTAAATGATAAATCAGTGGAAAAATATTTTTTTTTTTTTACTTACTTCAACTCTTAGCCTGGTTAAAACAGGCCTTGCGCCTGCTTTTACAGGCACAAGAATTGTAAGTGTTTTCTGCGGGCGGAGGGTCTCCAAAAAACAGAACTCTTCACCCGCAGAGACCCTGTTCCAGCGCAGGCGTCCGATCTGTCAAGAGCTTTCTTGACAGATCGGAAATGCCGGTTTCCAGCGCATGCGCAGTGCTTGCCTGAAACCGGCATTTCCGATGTCCCTACGGGTGAGTACACAGCGCGTACTCACCTGTAGGGATCGGAATTTCTGCCTCATTGTGTCTGTTGTTTTCAGAAATATTTCACAATATTAGCAAATGAAAAGAAGTCTGAGGCATTAGGTTGACATTTTGACAGTGATATGAGGGCTATTTCAATTTCTACATGATATCATTGGCTGACGGCAATTTCTGTAGAAGATACTGTTGTCAGTTTCATTAATGTCAAGCTGAGGATTTTTGTAGAAACATTGTCAGACTACATTAATATCTTAGGGTGCAGTTAAACTACATATAAACAGTCTGAGACTCAAGTCATACTGAGTTATAGGGCCAGCTATGCCAACTATGTCGAAGGACCTCTGAGCATGAATGTTTAGATACTCCCTGGGCTTTGCTCCCTGGGCAACTAATGGTTAATGTTAGGAGAACACGGTTGGGAACACTCACTTTTTCATAACATCAAAAAGATGGAAAAATAAGTTTTTAAAGTTTCTAGGAGGTACTGTGGACCAATTTTAAAATAGGATTTTGTGCCAGGCTGGAATTATACTGCACACAGATGGTGTGAAATCACATTCTGGAGGTGGCCCATGAGTTAATGTCTTCGTTAAAATAGCAGGCAAAGCAATTAACTCTAAATAAATTAAGTCATTGTAAGCTAACATTTGCACAGTACAAATTCAAGGACAAACTGAAACTGAAAAGGGATCTTGTAACATGTTCAAACCTCCAGGAACAACATGTTTAACATACTTAAATGTAAGGACCAGGATCAGTTGTTTCACAGCCATAGCATACATGCTGCTGAATATATTGCCAGACAATGGCCTCCATTCTAATACAGTTAAAGTGGAACGATAGCATAGTGGTAATGTCACTGGACTAGTGCTCCAGAGGCCTGGACTAATGATGCAGAAATGTGAGTTCAAATCCCACCATGGCAGCTGGGGAATTTAAATTCAGTTAATTAAATAAATCTGGAATAAAAAGCTAGTAACAGTAATGGTAACCATGAAACTATCGGATTGTCGTAAAAACCCAAATGGTTCACTAATGTTCTTTAGGGAAGGAAAAACTACTGCCCTTACCTGGTCTGGCCTATATCTGACTCCAGACCCACAGCAATGTGGTTGACTCTTAACTGCCCTATGAAATGGCTGAGCAAGTCACTCAGTTGTAACAAACCGCTACGAAACACAATAATAAGAATGAAACTGGACGGACCACTCGGCACCGGCTACGGAAATGGCAACGGCACACCCAGCCCAGTCAACCCTACAAAGTCCTCCTCACCAACAGCTGGGGATTTGTGCCAAAATTGAGAAAGCTGTCCCACAGACCAGTCAAGCAACAGCCTGACAGAATCATACTTTTCAGCCAAAGTCCCAAACTCCTCCATCACCATCCCTGGGTATGTCCTGTCCCAGTGGTATACAGTCGGGAAGGAGTGACCCTGGGAGTCCTCAACATTAACTCCGGACCCCATGAAGTCTCATGAATTCAGGTCAAGCATGGGCAAGGAAACCTCTTGCTGATTACCACCTACCGCCCTCCCTCAGCTGATGAATTAGTACTCCTCCATGTTGAACACCACTTGGAAGAAGCACGGAGAGTAGCAAGGGCACTCTGGGTGGGGGATTTCAATGTCCATCACCAAGAGTGGCTCGGTAGCACCACTACTGACCGAGTCCTAATAGGACATAACTGCCAGTCTGGGCCTGTGACATGTGGTGAGAGAACCAACACGAGGGAAAAACCTACTTCACCTCGTCCTCACCAATCTACCTGTCGCAGATGCATCTGTCCATGACCGTATTGGTAGCAGTGACCACCACACAGTCATTGTGGAGACGAAGTCCCATCTTCACACTGAGGACACCCTCCATCGTGTTGTGTGGCACTACCACTTTGCTAAATGGGATAGATTCAGAACACATCTAGCAGCTCAAAACTGGGCATCCATGAGGCGCTATGGGCCATCAGCAGCAGTAGAATTGTATTCCACCACAATCTAACCTCATGGCCCAGCATATCCCTCACTCTACTATTACCATCAAGCCAGGGGACCAACCCTGGTTTAATAAGGAGTGTAGAAGAGCATGCCAGGAGCAGCACCAGGTGTATCTAAAAATGAGGTGCCAACCTGGGGAAGCTGCAACACAGGACTACATGCATGCGAAAAAGCGGAAGCAGCATCCTATAGACAAGGCTAAGCAATCCCACAATCAATGGATCAGATCAAAGCTCTGCAGTCCTGCCACATCCAGTTGTGAATGGTGGTGGATCATTAAACAACTAACGGGAGGAGGAGGCTCCATGAATATCCCCATCCTCAATGATGGTGGACCCCAGTACGTGAGTGCAAAAGACAAGGCTGAAGCGTTTGCAGCCAGAAGTGCTGAGTGGATAATCCATATCGGACTCCTCCTGAGGTCCCCACCATCACAGGAGCCAGTCTTCAGCCAATTCGATTCACTCCACGTGATATCAAGAAACAGCTCAGCGCACTGGATACAGCAAAGGCTACGGGCCCCGACACCATCCCGGCTATTGTGCTGAAGACTTGTGCTCCAGAACTAGCCGCGCCTCTAGCCAAGCTGTTCCAGTACAGCTACAACACTGGTATCTATCCGACAATGTGGAAAACTGCTCAGGTATGTCTGGTCCACAAAAACCATGACAAATCCAACCCGGCCAATTACCATCCATCAGTCTACTCTCAATCGTCAGCAACGTGATGGAAGGTGTCAAGTGGTACTTACTCACCAAAAACCTGCTCACTGTTGCCCAGTTTGGGTTCCACCAAGACCACTCGGCTTCCGACCTCATTACAGCCTTGGTCCAAGCATGGACAAAGGAGCTGAATTCCAGAGGTGAGGCGAGAGTGACTGTCCTTGACATCAAGGCAGCATTTGACTGAGTGTGGCATCAAGGAGCCCTAGTAAAACTGAAGTCAATGGGAATCGGGGGGAAAACGCTCCACTGGCTGGAGTCATACCTAACACAAAGGAAGATGGTTGTGGTGGTTGAAGGTCAATCATCACAGCCCCAGGACATCGTTGCAGGAGTTCCTCAGGGCAGTGTCCTAGGCCCAACCATCTTCAGCTGCTTCATCAATGACCTTCCCTCCAACATAAGGTCAGAAATGGGGATGTTTGCTGATGACTGCTGTGTTCAGCGTCATTCACAACTCCTCAGATAATGAAGCAGTCCATGCCCACATTAACATTCACGCCACAGAAGTGCCAAGCAATGACTATCTCTGTGGTAAACCACTTTTATCGTTCACTATCGTTACACTATAGTTATCACTGTTATATTGTTATCACTGTTCTCACTGTTGTATCACTATACGAGGTCGCCTCTTGTCACGCTGTTATACCTGGGCTGACCATCACTGACTCCGCCCATGGCTCCACCTACCTGCCCAGGTATAAAGGTAGTCGACTGGCTGGTATTCCTCCTTGTTGGATCCGATCACCCATGAGGGTGGGCTCTGTTATTTAGTCAATAAAAACCTATAGTTACTTTCCTAACTCGTCGCTTTTCATTGGACGAATTGATAGGTATATCAATTTTATTGACTAAATTTTAAGATGTTTGACCAGCCAGACGCCCAGCCACAACAGCCACAGCAGCCTTCAGACGCCGAGCCACAACAGTCACAGCAGCCGGCTTGGCTGCGAGCCCTCAGACCACCGTACCTGGATCTAAATCCACGGGCAGCGAACTCAGCCCTCGACTTCGATCACTGGCTGGGCTGCTTTGAAGCCTACCTGGAAGAGTCCAGCGTGCCTCAGAGATCCAAGCTAAGAGTCCTGAACGCCCAACTGAGCCCTAAAGTATTCGCGCTCATCCGGGACCTTAAAACATACGAGGACGCCATCAACCGGCTGAAAAGACAGTACCAAACCCCGGTAAACCCCATGTATACCAGGCACCTCCTAAGGTCCCGCCCGCAACTGCCAGGGGAGCCGGTGGAGGAATTTTTACGGGTGCTACAAGCACTCGGCAGAGACTGTAACTTTAAAGCAGTAACGGCGGCAGAAATTACGGAAGACAACGTCCGCGATGCCTTCGTGAAAGGCCTACGGTCCGACTACTCACGGCAGCGATTACTGGAAGCAAGGGACCTCGACCTGGACAAAGCTGCAGCCCTCGCTCTCTCCCTGGAGGTGGCCCATCGGGACCAGGAGGCGTTTTCCAGGTACTGTTCGCGACCCTGGGACTCGGGCCCGACCCCTACCACAATACCCTTCACCGCGCCGCCCCCGGGACCTACCTCAGCGTCAGCGTCCCGGACCCGATCGGGACCGCCACCCCCGGTACCGGCTCCGACATCGGACCCCCGCGGCTGCTTTTTCTGCGGCCAGGAGAAACACCCGAGGCCGCGCTGCCCAGCTAGGAACTCCACTTGCTCAACCTGCAGGAAGAAAGGCCATTTTGCTAAGGCCTGCAGGAGTGGATCGCCAGCAGTGCCTCATGCGAACTGTGGGGGCGGCCATCTTCCTTCAAGGCAACAGAGGCCAGCATCCCCACACGTGGGTCATGGGGGCGGCCATCTTTGATCAAGGCAACCGACACCAATAGTGCCTCATGTGAGTTATGGGGGCAGCCATTTTGTCCAACCTCGTGGGAGACGCCATTTTACCCACCACGCTCGACTGCCACCGTGCCTCCGGACCCGACGACCGCCTCACCCGCAGACGACAATGACTCGCTCAACTACACACTAGCCTCCGTCACTCTGGATCAAGCCCGCCCGCATCACCTGTCCAAGTCGATGATGGACATCAAAGTAAACGGCCACGCCACGACCTGCCTGTTCGACAGCGGAAGCACGGAGAGCTTCATCCACCCAGACACGGTGAGCCACTACTCCCTCCCTGTCCTGCCAACGCGCAACCGAATCTCGATGGCATCGAGGTCCCACGCCACGGACATCAGCGGCTACTGTGCTGTGACCCTGTTGGTTAAGGGTACGGAGTATAAAAACTTTAAACTCCTCGTCCTCCCCCAGCTCTGCGCTGCCGTCCTACTAGGGCTGGACTTCCAATCCCACCTCCAAAGTGTCACCCTAACATACGGTGGACCCCTCCCCCCACTCACAGTCGACAACCAGCGAATGTTAAACCGCCCACCGCGTAACACCTGCAGCCTATCCACCCTCAAGGTCCCGCCACCTTCCCTGTTCGCTAACCTAACCCCCGACTGCAAACCCGTCGCTACCAAGAGCAGGCGGTACAGCGCCGGGGACAGAGCCTTCATTAGCTATGAGGTGCGGCGCCTCCTGAAAGAGGGCATTATCGAGGGGAGCAGCAGCCCCTGGCGTGCCCAGGTCGTGGTCGTTAAGACCGGCGATAAAAATCGCCTGGTCATCGACTACAGCCAGACCATAAACAGGTACACCCAGCTGGACGCATACCCCCTCCCCCGCATATCTGACATGGTCAATCAGATTGCACAATACCGAGTATTCTCGACCATCGACCTTAAGTCGGCCTACCACCAACTCCCTATCCGCCCTGAGGACCGCCAGTATACAGCCTTCGAGGCGAACGGCCGCCTCTACCACTTCCTTAGGGTTCCCTTCGGCGTCACCAACGGGGTTTCGGTCTTCCAAAGGGAGATGGATCGGATGGTTGACCAGAACGGGCTGCATGCCACGTTCCCCTACCTAGATAACGTCACCATCTGCGGCCGCGACCGGCAGGACCATGACGTTAATCTGGAGAGATTCCTCCGTACGGCCCAACGGCTGAACCTCACCTACAATAAGGAGAAATGTGTGTTTAACACCTCGCGCCTTGCCATCCTCGGCTGTGTAGTAGAGAACGGAGTCATCGGCCCCGACCCCGAAAGAATGCATCCCCTCATGGAGCTACCCCTCCCCCACTGTCCAAAGGCTCTGAAGAGAACCCTGGGGCTCTTCGCCTACTATGCCCAATGGGTGCCCAATTATGCAGACAAAGCCAGACCCCTCATGAAGTCCACATCCTTCCCCCTTACGGAGGAAGCGTGCGCAGCCTTCTCCCTCATTAAGGGAGACATCGCCAAGGCCACAATGCACGCAGTGGACGAGTCCATCCCCTTCCAAGTGGAGAGCGATGCATCCGACTTCGCCCTAGCCGCTACCCTTAACCAGGAGGGGAGACCAGTGGCCTTCTTCTCAAGGACCCTACAGGGCCCTGAGATCCGACACTCGTCGGTCGAGAAGGAGGCCCAAGCGATTGTGGAGGCGGTACGACGCTGGAGGCATTACCTGGCAGGCAAACGATTTACCCTCCTCACCGACCAGCGTTCGGTCGCTTTTATGTTTAATAACAAGCTGAGGGGCAAAATCAAGAATGACAAGATATTGAGGTGGAGAATCGAACTATCCACCTATGATTATGATATCTTGTACCGGCCAGGTAAGCTGAACGATCCCCCTGATGCTCTGTCACGAATTACATGCGCCAGCGCGCAAGGTGATAGACTTCAGACCCTCCACAATGACCTCTGCCACCCCGGGGTCACCAGACTTTACCACTTCATTAAGGCCCGCAACCTGCCATACTCCATCGAGGAGGTCAGGACCATGACCAGGAACTGCCAGACCTGTGCCGAGTGCAAACCGCACTTCTTTAGGCCGGACAGAGCAAGCCTGATCAAGGCCACCCGCCCCTTCGAGCGCCTGAGCATCGACTTTAAGGGGCCCCTCCCGTCCTCTGACCGTAATGTGTACTTCCTCAACATCGTTGATGAGTACACCCGTTTCCCCTTTGCCTTCCCCTGCCCAGACATGACCAGCACCACGGTCATTAAATGCCTGAACGACCTCTTCGCCTTGTTCGGGTTCCCAAACTATATACATAGTGACCGGGGCTCCTCCTTCATGAGCGAGGAACTCCATCAGTTCCTGCTAGCGAGAGGTATTGCTGCAAGCAGGACCACCAGCTACAACCCCCGAGGGAACGGCCAGGTGGAAAGAGAGAACGCGACGGTATGGAAGGCCGTCCTCTTAGCCCTAAAGTCTAAGGGCCTCCCAACCTCCCGCTGGCAGGAAGTCCTCCCGACAGCGCTGCATTCCATCCGGTCACTACTTTGCACTGCCGTTAACGCCACCCCCCATGAACGAATGTTTGTTTTCCCCAGGAAGTCGACTACGGGAACCACTCTACCAACCTGGCTGACCTCTCCGGGGCCCGTCTTGCTGCGAAAGCACGTGAGGGCCCATAAAACGGACCCTCTGGTAGAGAGGGTGAACCTCCTGCACGCCAACCCCCAGTACGCCTATGTGGCCTACCCAGACGGGTGGGAGGATACTGTCTCCTTACGAGACCTCGCACCCTCGGGCACTCCGGAGGCACCACCTTTACCCCCCCACACCACCCCCCCAATCCCAGCCCAGGTAGACGGCATGCCGGAACCCCACGAGCCTTCGCCGGAACCCCACGAGCCTTCGCCGACCACGCAGACACCAGCATTAACACCGGATAATGCAACACCGCCGCTGCGACGATCGGAGAGGCTTACGAGGCCTCCGGACAGACTGACATACCAGAACTGGTAGTACACTTCACCCCGCCGGACTCAAATCTAAAGAAGGGGTGAATGTGGTAAACCACTTTTATCGTTCACTATCGTTGCACTATAGTTATCACTGTTATATTGTTATCACTGTTCTCACTGTTGTATCACTATACGAGGTCGCCTCTTGTCACGCTGTTATACCTGGGCTGACCATCACTGACTCCGCCCATGGCTCCACCTACCTGCCCAGGTATAAAGGTAGTCGACTGGCTGGTATTCCTCCTTGTTGGATCCGATCACCCATGAGGGTGGGCTCTGTTATTTAGTCAATAAAAACCTATAGTTACTTTCCTAACTCGTCGCTTTTCATTGGACGAATTGATAGGTATATCAATCTCCAACAAGCGAGAGTCTAACCACCGCCCCTTAACATTCACCGGCATTACCATCGCCGAATCCCCCACCATCAACATCCTGGGGGTCACCATTGACCAGAAACTTAACTGGACCAGCCACATAAATACTGTGGCAACAAGAGCAGGTCAGAGGCTAGGTATTCCGTGGCGAGTGTCTCACCTCCTGACTCCCCAAAGCCTTTCCACAAGGCACAAGTAAGGAGTGTGATGGAATACTCTCCACTTGCCTGGATGAGTGCAGCTCCAACAACACTCAAGAAGCTCAACACCATCCAGGACAAAGCAGCCCGCTTGATTGGCACCCCATCCACCACCTTAAACATTCACTCCCTCCACCACCGGCGTACCGTGGCTTCAGTGTGTACCATCTACAAGATGCACTGCAGCAACTCGCCAAGGCTTCTTCGGCAGCATCTCCCAAACCCGCAACCTCTTCCACCTAGAAGGACAAGGGCAGCAGGCGCATGGCAACACCATCCCCTCCAAGTTCCCCTCCAAGTTACACACCATCCTTACTTGGAAGTATATCGTCGCTGGGTCAAAATCCTGGAACTCCCTACCTTCACTACACAGACTGCAACGGTTCAAGAAGGCGGCTCACCACCACCTTCTCAAGGGCAATTAGGGATGGGCAATAAATGCTGGCCTTGACAGCGACGCCCACATCCCATAAACGAATTTAAAAAAAACACCAGAACCCTCTAGATTGGGTTTCTGGTGCTACAAATGAGAAAACTGGGGCAAGATTGCTGTGGAAATTCTTGGACATTTTGGGCGGTTAGGCCTATGATTTCCCTCGGGATCTCCCCCACTGGGACCGCCACTGCTTGCTCCTTGTCCACCTGCCACATGTAAATGATGACAATGGTCAGGGCCTGAGGTCACTTGCTGAGCCACCACCTGGAAAGTGTAAATACCCAAATGGAGAGTGACTTGTAACAACCCTCCTGACATCCCCAGAGACTTAGGGCGGAATTTTAACATAGAGAACCATGTAAGATTAGGTACGGGTGGGTTATTACAGTTGGCAAAAATGCGAGTGTGTCTGGAGGACAGTTCCAATGCGCCAGCCTCCGCGTTTAACTCGGTTGTGCGCAACCCCCTAGGATAAACGGGCGTTCTGAAACTTGCCATTGAAACCAAGGTGAGAATATAATGGCAATTGACGGGGCTGATTAAAAGTGATGCAAATACTCTAATAGATACCCAGTGCTCACAGCTAATTTCTTACCTACTTGTGGGAAAGGGTTTGTTCAAAGTACTTTTGCTGTGAGTTTACTTTCTACACTTTGGAGGTTTTCTCAATCAGATCAAGATGGGTGGTGCCTTGGCTGCCTCAGATTGGAGCTTGGACGAGGAGCAATATGAGCAGCACCAGCAGCCACAGCCTGCCCTTGACAGACCTGGAGCTGAACAACACAGAGGGGGAGCACCAGCAGCCACAGCCTGCTGTTGACAGATCTGCAGCTGGACATCTGCGAAGGGAGTAGCAGAGGGGTGCAGCTCGCTGGAGGCACTACCCGCGAAACAGTGTGTACAGGCAGAGGCTGAGCTTCCTTGACCTGTCGGAACAGCAGTGCTTCCGGAGGATCAGGTTGTCGCGTCAGATGGTGGCAGGCATCTGATGCCTCTTAGAAGAAGACCTGCTCCCTGCTGGGCCTGGTGGCCACGCATTACCAGTGGCTGTCACACCGCCCTCAACTGTTTTGCCTCCGGATCCTTCTAGGGGTCTGCCGGAGACATATCCAGGCTCTCCCAGTCAGCAGCTCACAAATGCATAACGAAAATGACTGATTTGTTGTTTGCCAGGGTCGGCAACTGTGTGACTTTGCCTCTGATGATACCACTCAGAATGAGCTGGCGTTCGTGTTTGCGTCTCTGGCTGGCTTCCGACAGGTGCAGGGTGTCATCAGAGGGATGATGACACTAGCCAGAGTGTCCAGAAAGGTTGTGCTGTTGCTGCGCTCTGCACAACATTGCACAGCAGTGAGGATTGGAGCTACAGATGGAACAAGGCGCAGAGTGCACATCGTCTGTGGACGAATCTAAGGAGTAAGAGGAGGAAGACAAGGAGGAGGAAGGTGATGACACCAAAGCAGCACCAGCTGCTCACATTGCTGACAGGGATGCCCTTATTAATACAAGTTTCAGTTAGTTACCATCAGTGGACCGATGTCATAACCATATGCAATGCCCACTCTTCACCCCTCAGCTGCCCCGCCCCACCATACCACTGACACAATGCAGTCTTGTAAACAACCAACCACCCATTGCACATCCTTCCCCCATTGGTCCTGTCAATTCATGTCTTCCCATTCATCAACAAGCAACTGATTAGGTGAGTTGCCATCCAGCAACCAAGAATCGGCAACACGGTAAAGTGATACAAGGTAATAAATTTGGTGTGATTCTACTAAAGAACGGAAACTTCACAACAACATTTTCTCATACAACCATATGATACCCTTGGTGAACTATAAAGCTTTACTCTCCCTTTTCCTACCGCTGCTACGTGGTACAGCCCCTGTAGCTTCAGCAAATGTAGAGGCAGTCTGCTCAGATCCCTGCTCTGACTGCTGAGATGCTTTTGCCCGATGACCGCTGGGTGTAGAGCCCGTGAGGGCCCTACCAAAGACTGCTCCACCTGCACATGTGCAGGGGCAGACTCGGCCATCAGGAGAGGAGGCAGCATGTGGGCTACTGACTGCGTGTTGGGGAGGGGGCAACAGGTGAGAAGTGATAGCGCCTTATATGGAGTCTCCACTTCCATGTCCCCTTTTGCCATCATCCCTCTCATGGACCAGCTGCACTTCACTGCTATCACTGTGGTAGTGAGCACTTTGGTGCAGGTCAGTGAGACGTGTCTGTCATCCTATTTAAGGCACCAGACATGTTGGCATCCAGAGAGTCTGCACGGCCGTGGTCAAGGCATGCGTGGACTCATTTGATTGGAGCATTTGATGTTCCACGGAGTTGGCCACTTTATCCATGCATGAAGACATCGTCGCAATGCCCTGCGACATCAACCCACTCATGCTTCCTCCATTCTCTCTGCAGTCATGGATAATGTGCTTGGAAGGCCTGTCAGTACATTTCACATTTTTTGGTGCTCCTCAATGATTATATTTTTCATCGACGGCCCCCAGGGTACAGCATCTGTGTCCAGCTGAGCAGAGCTTGGCTAGGGCTACACCCTCTGACGTGGATTCTGCACTGCTGTCCCTGCCACCACCATCTGCTCTTGCTCACTTGTGAAGTGAGAGTCAACAGGTGAAAACCCAACTAACTGGTTCCACCGAAGTGCGAGTATCTGAGCTGGTGCATGGTAAGCTTGAGTTCTGTGATGGTGCACCCTCAGAAGGAATCAGCTCCTCTAAGGATTTGTCATCCGCAAGGTCCATGGACTCCTGCGGCACGCATGAAGGCCCTGTTGGAGAGAAAAGTTATGAATTAGTACTGGCAAGGTAAGAATGTTGCAACATATCATTATGAAAGTGATCATATTTCACTGCTGAAATAAAGTCAACATGACTTGTGTGTTTTATCACATGTGGGTCGATGATATTTAATTCTGTCACTAGATAGCTAGGTGCTCCCTATCTGGACTCCATTGTGAGACTCCCTCTTCTCTTCCTACCAACTCCAACTCCTCCAATTTGCATCTTTGGATTGTCCCTTTCAATACTGAAGTTGAGATTGCATCATGCAGGTCCACATCACATCCACTGCCGCTGATTGGACGGGAAACCCGGAAGTAAAATGATAGTGAGGTGTCTGCATTAAAAAAAAAACGCTCCTAGGGTCCCAAATATCGGGGCCTTAGTCACTCAATTGATTGAAATAGACTTTGGAGCTGACTTCAGCCAATCAAAAAACAATAATTCCCCTACAGATCCCAATATATAATAGGCAGTTGAACTCGGAGGAAAGTTTTTTTTAAAGATGTGGAATTAAATATTTTTACTAGTTACAAAGTAATTATAAACTTTTTAAAAAATGCAAATAGAAGAGAGAATGGAGATGCAACCATGCAGGGGAAGGCAGGGAAGAAAAATTGTTCAAAATTGGTATTCCATCTCCTTTTCTGAAATTTGCTTTTCTCCTGAAGGTACCTACAGCCCTTCATTATCTTGCTTATTAGGTATTCTTTTGTGTAGTCTACACAATGAGTGGCAACAGGCTATTTGATCATGTTGAATGTTTGCCTTTGCAGCTAATTCAGTTTGCAGTGATGGTTGGTGCAAAATATATATATTTGAAAATAGTGCTTCATAAGACCCACTGGGAAAACTACTAGTCATCTGCTTGTATTCACAGATGCTCCCCAGTATCTGATCAGATTTTTAAATGTATTTTCTCTTTTCAAACATTCACAGCTGGAGGTTAAGAAGGTTCATTGAGCCAGTTAGTTTTGCACTTATCGAATGCCAACCTGCTATTGGTGGCCAACTAGTTGCTTTAGCTTTTAAAAACGCAAAAGATATTGGGGCTGGAATTGCTCAGGGGTTTTGCTGGTCTGCCATAACTCAAGCGAGTGACCGGTGGAACCTTGCCAGAAAACAGCCAAGACCTGTTGCGTGTGCTGGGTCTTCACCATTTCCAGGAGTTTCTTTTTTTGGCTTAAAAGTGGCAGAACCTCCAGCTAGCCCTTACAATGTAAATGATAATATGGGTTTGGAGCCAGACTAAAACAATCTATCTGACATTTTGAAGCAAGTGCTATAGATATAGGAAAGTACTTTCAACAAGTAATATTAGGAATTAGATTTATGATGCGCATGAGTGAATTTAAGGGCTGTGTTCATATTTTTCTGGTGTATTAAAATAACACACATTTTTGAAATAATGTGAATGACTATTGGCAGGTCCACGACTGTAACCCTGCTTTTAAAGAAGGCAAATATGTTTAATAAGCTAGCATTATATGTAGAATTTGTTTTGAAAGCCAAACTTTTTCATAAATTTATAATGCTGGTCATGACTTTGTTTCATCAGTATTACAGTAACAATGACACTAGCATGTTAATTCTTGCAGTTTTGGTTCATTAAGAAGTAAATAATGGAACTAAACCCCAATTACAGTCAGTAGTCAACTGAAAGCCACTTACTGTTGATGTCATGCCTTATGACAGAAATGTTCTGCTATAAACACCTCAGGTGTAATTTGAACCCCCAAAAATGGGTGGGTTTGGGTCGGGTGGGAAGTTAAAATGTTAAAAATCTGAAACAGGAACTCAACCCGCCTCGCACGGAGGCAGGGCAAGGGGCGGGCGACCAATCCGCTCTCAGGAGGCAGGTCGGTTGTTGAAACCTTTTAAGGAAGCCCTGTGCCACCATTTTTTACAGGATTTCTATTCTTAACGCACGTTGGCCAGAAACCCGGCAGGTAAAAGGAGGCAAGAAGGGCTGGATCCATCAGATAGGTGCCTTTGCAGCACTGATTGTAGGCCAGGAGGAGCAGAGGTGTCTCCTCTAGGCCCACCAGGCTAACCTGTAAACCATGCCCCCCCCCCCGACCTCCGCAATCTTCCCCGACCATCCCCCATCACTGACTCCCCCCTCGTGATCATCGAGCCCCCTCCAACTCTACCCCAATCTCTTTCCCCAATCTCCGACCCCCTCTGATCTCTCCCTTATCTCCGAATCTCCCCCACCCCCCTCCCCTGAAGACACATATCTCTGCCCTCGATCTCCGACCTTCCCCCTGATCTCCATTTTCCCCCCCAACCCCCCCAACTCTGCCCCCAATCTCCAACCATCCCCCCCACCCCGATCTTGCTCCAATCAATTCCCCCCCACCATGATCACCCCGACCCTCCCAACCACGCTGTACTTACACACCCCCGGGCGATCTCTACCCCCAACAACCACAAAACCTACCTGCTTCTGGGCTGCGGCCTTTTCTGGAGCACTCCCCGCCCAGCAGGCAGCCAAGCCTGTCAATCAGGCTGGCTTCTGGATGGGGGATCTGTTCAAAAAAAAACACTTACGCCATGGAATTGTTTGTGAAAACCCGGACTTCCAAGTTTCCTGATCATAACTCCTCCCCACTGCTCCAAAACCCCGCCCCTGTAAATATCAAGGCTATTTTGTTCAATTCTAGTTAACTATCACAGTGCAATTTTGTGCTTGCAACAGGAATTTCCAAGACCAGTAGCACTACAAAGCCAGACACAGAAACAAATCAATTTTTTAGCAACAGATAATAATCACAGGTCTTTGAAAGCGTGTTTATTCTGTTATTTCCCTTCCATATGCCATGAGTAAAGTTAGCATATCAATGGCGTGAAAGTCTCTAGGGATGCCTATCCATTTAATTTCAGGCTGAATCAGATGAGCTTTCTGTATCCTGTATAGACTGGAGGTCAGCTTCAGTTCTTTTTCTCCAATCATTGGCATCAGCCACATCTGTACTTCTCCCATGAGAAACAGAAAAATATTTCTCTAGTACTTTATCCATTTTTGTCCTGTAGGCTTGAGAATGTTGATTCCGTCAAGATTTTCTTGAATTATTTACTTAGAAATTTAATTTATTTTCAGGGTCTGGATAAAACATTTACATTAACTTCAGTGTCAGCTGTGGCTCAGTGAGTAGCACTCTTGCCTCTGAGTCAAAAGTTTGTGAGTTCAAAGTCTCTCTTCAGAGACTGAGGGCTAAAAATTGAGTAGCACACACTTTGGGGCGCTAACTTTGCCCTGGCGCTACTTTTAGCGCCCCGGAAAAAATAGCGCCCCCGCAATGGAAATTGAGTGGTAGTGCCTCAAGAGGGAAGTGGGGTGCTACTGTAAGCGTTCCCGCCTCCCTATTGGGGCGCTGTGAGGGAATATCGCAACGTGCTGCAGCGCCACGCACGCTGCGGCACGTCACGCCGCGGTATTGCAGGCCTTCCTCCCCTTCTTAAAGGGGAGGGGCTTTGCACCGCGCGACCCGGGGGATCGGGAGTGCCGGCAAAAGAGCCCAGCACTCAAGAGAAGTGCTGGGCTCATGGAGCGCAGCTGGCACTCTGCGGGGGGGCGGGTAAGGAGGCCGGGGACGGGAGCAGAGGCAGGTGCTGGCAGGCAGCCAGCAACAAAACTGGCCGCCCCACACCTCACCTTTAAATAGCGCCTCCCTGGCCGCAGGTAGGCCCCCCGACCCTGTCAAACATAGCGTCCGGCGGTAAGTCAGGGGGCGCTCCCGAAGATCATGGCCAAGGTGCGAGCGGGACGCTGTGCACAGCAATGACATCATCGCCGGCAGTGCAGTGCCGCGGGGCACTACCGGTTACCGCCGCCGCTAACCTCCCGCTGAATTTCGCAGGAAGCTGTGGCGACGCCGCGCCCGGGCGCTAGTTGCTTTGTGCCCCGTTAGCGCCCTCTAACAGGAGGTGCAAACCAACCAAATTTTTCCCCCTGACACTCTAATGCAGTACTGAGGGAGTGCTGCATTGTTGGAGCTTCCATCTTTCGGATGAGATGTTAAACTGAGGCCCTGTCTGCCTTCTCTGGTGGATGTAAAAAATCCTATGGCCAATATTTATCCATTAACCGATACCTAAAAACAGATTATCTGGTCATTATCACATTGCTGTTTGTGGGGCCTTGCTGTGTGCAAATTGGCTGCCACGTTTCTTACATTACAACAGTGATTCCACTTCAAAAGTACTTGATTGGCTGTAAAGCATTTTGGGGCGTATTGAAGTCGAGAAAGGCACTATATAAATGCAAATTCTTCCTTATATTTCAAAACCTGTTTTTTTTTGTTATATATTTTAGGTAGCAAACTTTGTACAGACTCTCCCTGGTTGTGAAGAACAAGCAAAGATCTTTAAAGAAGAGGTAAGAAATAATGAAACCTCCATCTCCTGGAATTTCACAGACTGAAATCTTCTAATAATTATTGGATCACTATATATCATAATATTGAGCTGGTGTGGCTGCTGTAATATTCTGTTGTACACAGTTCCAGTATAAGCCAGGCTGACGGTTCTTAATTTGGCTTTATCATAGAAAATATCACTTACAGCAAAGGTGTAAACAAGTATGTATTTTAGTTGCAAATGCGACTGCGTTTTTCTATTTGCACTTTCATTTTAAGCATTAGTTGCAATTTGTGATCAAATCATTTTAACGCTAAGAGTCTTGCACCCAGTGGGAACAGCACTTGGAAATCGAAATATAAAGGAACAAAATGTTAGACCACAGGTTCTTCTAGCTGGTCAGAAACATAAATTTATACTTCCTATATATGATTATCTGATGCATAGTGTAGCATCACCTGATATCTAATTAAGAAATATAAAGGTAGATTTTCCAAGTCTTCACTTGCGGCAATTACATGGACCACCACAAGTAAGGATCAGAAAATCGTGGCAGGTGGTACTTTGCCAAAGTGAGTTCCAGTTACTTGGCTTGCACCGAGTGAGGACAAGGAAAATCTACTCTCTAAATCCAAGTTTAGACTGGGATGTAAATGTTCCATGGTGGATTTTCTAATTCAAAACATTGTAGCAATGCCATGTCATAATTGTGTGTAAATGATTCAGAATTCATCAGCAGTTCTTAAGCTTTTTTAATACCATTCATTTATGTAGATCTAAGTGTGGCAGCATGGGGAATAGAAGCAGTGAGGTCAGAGGCAGCAGGACTGAAATAGGTGTGAGGAAATATGTGGGAACATACGAATGCCTATTGCAAGTCAGATCATTGGATTTATTTTAGTTACTATTCCTATAAATTTGTAGGAAAAAAGGATTTTCTGCAGGATATATGTGATTTAACTTAAAGTCTGTCATGCTATTGTGGAATTGGATATGGGAACGGATAGATCATTTGGCAGACAGAATGCCAAAAATAAAGATTGTTTCATGTCCAGAATTTCTCATTTTGGAGTGATTTTCTTCCTCATCTAAAATGTAACTGTGACCTGGTTAAAGCTTATATAGTAAGATAGCTACAATAGATAGTAAACAGATTGGAACCTGATATCTGAGTAAAAGTCATTCTGCGTTCCATCAAGAAAAATATTAAAGGTGTCCCCAGAGTAATTTTCACCTTCACTCTTTGGGCAGTAATCTGGCAGATTGCCCACCAGTTGTAGAACCCACCCGATTTCATCCCATTAAAATTCTACAATGGGTGGGCAATCTACTCCACCAGATTACCGGCCAAAGGGTGATGGTGAAAATTACCCCCACTGAGTCACTGGGGATGCCTTCAGTATTTTTCTTGATGGAACACAGAATGACTCTTACTCAGATATTAGGTTCTAATCTGTTTATCTATGTTAGCTATATTACTATACTAGCTGAAGTGCCCGGCGGTGCCGAGGCTTTTTCGAGGGAATGTTGTTGTTGGAAGAGAGAGAGAGAGCGACTGGGGTGAAGAGAGAGAGCGACTGGGGGGAAGAGAGAGAGCGACTGGGGGGAAGAGAGGGAGGGGAGGGGGGGAGGGGGAGGGGGGGAGGGGGAGGGGAGGGGGAAGAGGGGAGGGGGAAGAGGGGAAGGGGGGGAGGGGAAGGGGGAGGGGAAGGGGGAGGGGAAGAGAGGGCGGGAGGGAGGAGGGGGGACGGAGGAGGGGGGAGGGGGAGGGGGAGAGAGGGGGAGGGGGGAGGGTGGGGAGGGGGGAGGAAGGGAGGGGGGAGGGGGAGGGCGGGGAGGGGGGAGGGGAGGGCGGGAGGGGAGGGGGAGGGCGGGGAAGGGAGGGTGGGGGGGAGGAAGGTAGGGAGGGGGGGGAAGGGAGGGCAGGGGGGGAAGGGGGGAGGGAGGGCGGGGGTCGCCCCCCCCCCCCAGGTGAAGACCGCCGATTGCGCGCGCAGCAGGAGCTGAGACTGTCGGCCGGCGGGCCCGGTTGCCAGGGTAACCGTGACGCTGACCAAGCCAGAGAGAGAGACGCCGCGTCTCAGCTGCTCCTGCTGCGCGCGCGGCCCCCCCCCCCCCCAAGGTGAAGACCGCCGATTGCGGCTGCGCGAGACGTCCGGCGGGCCCGGTTGCCAGGGTAACGCTGGACGCTCAGCAAGCCCCGCCCCCCGGCCAGCCAGAGAGAGACAGCGGGTCTCAGCTCTTGCTGCGCGCGCACCCTAGCGGCGCTGGGCTGAGGCTGGCCCTCCAGCCTTCGAGTGGGGCCGGGAGGTGCCTAGCTCGGGCGTGGGTGCGGAGGAGACGCCGAGGCTTCTAGGCCTACCTGGAAAAACGGGGAAAGGTAGGAAAATTAATGAGATTAGATAAGTTAATTACTTTCTAAATCATTTTTTTTAAAAACAATATGTGTTTTAAAAGCAACGTTTTTTTTTAAGACGTAGAAAGCGGGAAAAAGAAAGGAAAAGTTTGGAATCAAGATGGCGGCGACTCACCTCGGTTCAGAACGATAAGGCCCGGCCACACACGCACCGATTGGCCTGGCGGCACACGCCAGCAACCCGGCGTACGATTGGTCAAGCTCGAGGTCACTCTGTCGGTCACTCTGTCGCTAATGAACGGATAATGAGATGCTAATGAGCGGAATGTTGAAGGTTTTTGGGATACCGCGGGCGCAATTTTAGCCCGGCCGAAACGTAAATACGCTTAAAACCGTCTCGGAAGCGTAAGCTTTCTTTGGAGGTAACGCGCGCGTAGGTACGCCCTGTAACTTTCGAGTGCATACCCGCAACGCACACGCGATGACAGACAGACAGACAGATAGACAGAATGACAGAAGTACCGATTTATATATATAGATATGCTATAACCAGACATACAAAATTATCCCAGTGGGTTTAAGCAGTGAGAAGCTGAGCCATACAGATCAGGAATGTCCCAGGTTCAATCCCTGGTCAGTTCTGAGGTAGCTGAATATAGCCTACACAGTTGTAGAGGTGTTAGAATGGCATCAGCACAATGAGAGAAAGTTGGCTATAGTTCCCATGCCTTATTGCTATCACGCTGGCAGTGCATGTATATGATCATTGGCTGAGTAAACGAATGGGCTCAGCTGTTATGCCTTCAGTGGTTAAATAACCTGCCATTACTCACTGTAAAGGTACACACATGAGTAATCGCCACTTAAGCAATGTACTAGAGAGCACCCACAACCTGTGGAACAGTGCACCTGCATGGAATCAATGCCTTCATGAAAGTAGAGGGAAGAAAATTGGTGATGAAATGAAAAACACTACAAGCACGCAGGCTGTTTTCCACTTAATTACTATTTACAAATCATTGAGATAAATATTGCAACAGTGTGTTTTCATGACAATGTTATATGCCTATCTGTTCAACGTGTGAAACATAAAATGTGGAATTTTGTGAGATTATTGGATTTCACTAAATTATATATTTGACTTTAATGTTGCTGCAATGATCGAGTCTATTCAGTTCATTGACTTTTGCATTCATGACTACAAAAGCCCCAATTAAGAATAATTTTAGTGCATGGGTTTAATTACCCAGCAATAAATCTAATAGGTAAAAAAGAAAGGATTTAATTGAATTCCTTTTGTAGTATGTAAAACCCATGCAATTGAATGACAATTATTAGCACTTTTGAAATTCGCTTCTATGAGAAAGGATACATCTATAGAGATGTGTCATGGCTAGCAGGAAGATTAGAATAAATACCTCCACAAATAAGACTGACACAAGTGACTCTGATGGTTCTCACCAATAACACAGGAAAGGGCCATGTGAATGTTGTAGGGGAGAACAGTTAAGCAGGCCTCAGATCACTCAATGTGAATGGTGTAGGGGTGATCATAAGAACATAAGACGTAGGAACAGGAGTAGGTCATTTGGCCCCTTGAGCCTGCTCCACCATTCAATAAGATCATGCCTGATCTGATCTTGACCTCAACTCCACTTCCCTGCCCGCTCCCCATAACCCTTGACTCCCTTACCTTTCAAAAATCTGTCTATCTCCACCTTTAATATATTCAATGACCCAGCCTCCACAGCTCTCTGAGGAAGAGAATTCCAAAGATTCACAACCCTCTGAGAGAAGAAATTCCTCCTCATTTCCGATTTAAAAAGGTGCCCCCTTATTGTGAAATTATACCCCCTAGTTCTAGATTCCCCCACGAGGGGAAACATCTTCTCTGCGCCTACCCTGTCAAGCCCCTTCAGAATCTTATATGTTTCAATAAGATCCCCTCTCATTCTTCTAAACTCCAATGAGTATAGGCCCAACCTGCTCAAGACAACCCCTTCATCTCCGGAATCAACCTCGTGAACCTTCTCTGAACTGCCTCCAAAGCAAGTACAGTATATCCCTCCTTAAATAAGGAGACCAAAACTGTACACAGTACTCCAGGTGTGGTCTCACCAACACCCTGTACAGTTGTAACAGGACTTCCCTACTTTTATACTCCATTCCCTTTGCAATAAAGGCCAACATTCCATTTGCCTTCCTAATTACTTGCTGTACCTGCATGCTAACTTTTTGCGATTTATGTACAAGGACCCCCAGATCCCTCTGTACCTCAGCATTTTGTAATCTCTCCCCATTTAAATAATAATTTGCTTTTTTATTTTTCCTACCAAAGTGGATAATCACGCATTTTCCCACATTAAAATCCATCTGCCAGATTTTTGCCCACTCACTTATGTCCCTTTGGAGATTCTTTGCGTCCTCCACACAATTTCCTTTCCCACCTATCTTTATATCATCAGCAAATTTGGCTACATTGCACTCGATCCCTTCATCCTGGTCATTAATATAGGTTGTAAATAGCTGATGTCCAAGCATTGACCCTTATGGCACCCCACTAGTTACTGCATCTGTTTAGTCATACAGGAAACTCTTTTTTATCCAGCACCGATGGGACCGGCGTGGTGCCGGTTTATCAAAAAGTCTGGATTACAGAGAGGTATAGTAAAAGGTACGAGAGCCCCGTACACGGCCACAGATCCATGCGTCCCTGTTGCATGGCAACAGGTGCAGGAACCCCGGCCACAGACCAAGTGTCCCTGTTGCACAGCAACAGGTGCAGGAACCCCGGTTACACGGCCACAGATCCAGGAATGGCCACTAATATGAAGTAAAAGTTACCTGAACCTACTCCTGAATTTTGCCAGTTAACAGAGAGTTCCGGTAAATCAAGAGTTTCCTGTACATGACCACTTAATAAGGTGGCAGATGGAATATAATGTGGGGAAATGTGAGGTTATTCACTTTGGTAGGAAGAATAGAAAAACAGAATATTTTTTTAATGGTGAGAAACTAGTAAATGTTGGTGTTCAGAGAGAGCAGCGGGCAGCACGGTGGCATAGTGGTTAGCACTGTTGCCTCACAGCGCCAGGGACCCGGGTTCAAATCCGGCCTCGGGTGACTGTCTGTGTGGAGTTTGCACATTCTCCCCGTGTTTGCGTGGGTTTCCTCCGGGTGCTCCGGTTTCCTCCCACAGTCCAAAGATGTGCGGGTTAGGTTGATTGGCCATGATAAAAATTGGCCCTTAGTGTTAGGGGGGATTAAATACGTGGGGTTACAGGGATAGGGCTTGGGTGGGATGGCTGTCGGTGTAGGGACCGGGTGCTAGGGTTTGGATGATCAGCCATGATCTCGTTGAATGGCGGAGCAGGCTCAAAGGGCCGAATGGCCTGCTCCTATCTTCTATGTTTCTATGTTTCTATTTAGGTGTCCTCATACAGGAAACACAGATAGTTAGCATGCAGTTACAGCAAGCAATTAGGAAGGCAAATGGCATGTTGGCCTTTATTACAAGGGGGATGGAGTATAAGAGTAAGGAAGTCTTACTACAGTTGTACAGGGCTTTGGTGAGACCACACCTGGAGTACTGTGCACAGTTTTGGTCTCCTTATCTGAGGAAGGATATACTTGTCTTAGAGGCGGTGCAATGTCTGTTCACTAGACTGATTCCTGGGATGAGAGCGTTGTCCTATGAGGAGAGATTGAGTAGATTGGGCCTATACTCTCTGGAGTTTAGAAGAATGAGAGGTGATCTCATTGAAACAGATAAGATTCTGAGGAGGTTTGACAGGGTAGATGCTGAGAGGTTGTTTCCCCTGGCTGGAGAGTCTAGAACGAGGGGCATAGTCTCAGGATAAGGGGTCGGCCATTTAAGACTGAAATGAGGAGGAATTTCTTCACTCAAAGGGTTGTGAATCTTTGGAATTCTCTACCCCAAAGGGCTATGGATGCTGAGTTGTTGAATGTATTCAAGGCTGAGATAGATAGATTTTTGGACTCTTGGGGATTCAAGGGATATGGGAATCGAGCAGGAAAGTGGAGTTGAGGTGGAAGATCAGCCATGATCTTATTGAATGGCGGAGCAGGCTCGAAGGGCCGTATAGCCTACTCCTGCTCCTTATTGTTATGTTCTTAGATGTAGGCGTTGAATTCTATACTTGTTGCCAGAACTTGAAGGGTGCTTTGTACACTCTCAAATACCAGACTTCTTTTATATGCAGGCCCCATGAAGTTCCACTCCTTGCATTCAGCAGCCAAGGAAGGACTCAAGCTAGCATTGGGTCTGCAGTTTCTGCTCCTCTAGTCTCATCTCAATTTGCTCCTTCTCATTCTTGCTCACTGCTTCAGACAGCGTTCTCTCCTCAAATTCTCTACTTAAATCCCATAAAGTGGATTTACCTGCACTGGTGCTTCCCATTGTTGAGGTAGGTGATACAGGTGCAGCAAGGTGCTGGGTTCATTGTGTCCACTGGCATATGCTTCTGGGTCTTCCTGGATGCCTACAGAAACAGCAGAGGAACATGTGTTAGAAAATTAGCAGAAAGACTTACAGAATTTACATGGCAAGATATAGCATTGGAATTTTCCTACTCAATGACTCGCATACAGGCATACACTGCAATGCAACATGCGTCATGCTGCTACTTCCAGTCTATACCTGTATACAGTGAATGAGTAGTCGGAGGAAGAATAAGAAGAAAAGGATGGTACTATCCCGGAGCTTGGGGAGGCCTCCAACTTCACCTCCCCCACTTCTTCTATGGATTTCCACCCACTATATCTTGCCCTGTACATTTTGTATGAATGGGGTGCTTTTCTGCCAGTATATTCTAATATATGCTAAATAACAACAGAAAATGCTGGAAAAACTCAGCAGGCCAGGCAACATCCGTGGAGAGAGGAATAGAGTCAAAGTTTCAGGTCGAAACCCTTCGTCAGGACTGAAAAAGCACAGGAAATGAAACAGAATAAAAGGCCAGTTTGGGGGCTGGGAAATAGGGATGAGAGAACAAAAGAGAAGTGAAGAGACATTAAGAAGTATTCAAAACGAGACGAGATGGTGATGGGACTAGTGGAGAGATAAAAGACGGCGCTAGATTAAGTGTGAAATGCGCTGGCAGAATGAGAGACAGCTGCCATGTGGGAGAGAAAAAAGGGGGGAGGGCCAAAACAAAGGTGTGGATAAAAAATATATATAAAAATGTAATAGGGGCCGAGGTTATGATCTGAAATTGTTGAACTCGATATTGAGTCCGGAAGGCTGTAAAGTGCCTAATCGGAAGATGAGGTGCTGTTCCTCGAGCTTATGCTGGGTTTCCGTGGAACAATGCAGAAGCCCGAGTACAGTGAGGTCAGAGTGGGAATGGGGCGGTGAATTAAAATGACAGGCGACCGGAAGCTCAGGGTCACCCTTACGGACTGAACGGAGGTGTTCCGCAAAGCGGTCACCCAATCTGCGTTTGGTCTCCCCAATGTATAGGAGACCACATCGTGAGCAGCGAATACAGTATACTAGATTGCAAGAAGTACAAGTAAATCGCTGTTTCACCTGGAAGGGGTGTTTGGGGCCCTGGACAGTGGGAAGGGGGGAGGTATAAGGGCAGGTGCTGCATCTCCTGCGCTTGCAAGGGAAGGTGCCAGGGGAAGGGGTGCTGGGGGTGATAGAGGAGTGGACTAGGGTGTCTCGGAGGGAGCGGTCCCTATGGAATGCTGAAAGGGGAGGGGAGGGGAAGATGCGTTTGGTGGTGGGATCACGATGGAGGTGGCGGAAATGGCAGAGGATGATCCGTTGAATGTGGAGGCTGGTGGGGTGAAAGGTGAGGACAAGGGGAACCCTATCGTGGTTCCGGGAGGGAGTGGCAGGGGTGAGGGCAGAAGTGCGGGAGATAGAACGGACACGTTCTAATATATGCTTCTCTTCTGCTTCTGTATGCCTCCAGGAAGACCTGGAAGCAAATGCCAGTGTAACACAATGAACCCACCACCTGTGTAACTTACTCCAACAATGGCAAGATGTTTAAGAGTGCTGTATAAAAAAGCTAAGAACATAAGAAATAGGAGCAGGAGTAGGCCAATCGGCCCCTCGAGCCTGCTCCGCCATTCAATAAGATCATGGCTGATCTGATCCTAACCGCCAATCCACTATCACAGAACCATCTCCTGAATCTAACAGAATTAGACACACGAAATAGGAGCAGGATCAGGCTACATGGCCCCTGGGCCCGCTCCGCTACCCACAGGGCCATGACCGATCCGAACCTAGACTCATGTCCAAATTCCTGCCCGCTCCCCGTAACCCTTAATTCCCTTTACTTCTAGGAAACTGTCTATTTCTGTTTTAAATTTATGTAATGATGTAGCTACTACAGCTTTTCGGGGCAGCATATTCCATGGACCTACCACCCTCTGAGTGAAGTAGTTCCTCCTCATCTCAGTTTTGAAAGAGCAGCCCCTTATTCTAAGACTACGCCCCCTAGTTCTAGTTTCACCCATCACCGGGAACATCTTCCCTGCATCCACCCGATCCAACCCCTTCACAATCTTATATGTTTCAATAAGATCGCCTCTCATTCTTCTGAACTCCAATGAGTAGAGTCCCAATCTACTCAACCTCTCCTCATATGTCCATCCCCTCATCCCCGGGATTAACCGAGTGAACCTTCTTTGTACTGACTCGAGAGCAAGTATGTCCTTTCTTAAGTATGGACACCAAAACTGTACACAGTATTCCAGGTGCGGTCTCACCAATACCTTGTACAACTGAAGCAATACCTCCCTATTTTTATATTCTATCCCCCTAGCAATGAAAGCCAACATTCCATTGGCCTTCTTAATCACTTGCTGCACCTGCATACTAACCTTTTGAGTTTCGTGCACCAGGACCCCCAGATCCCTTTGTACTTCCAGTACTTTCCAGTTTCTTGCCATTAAGATAACTTGCTCTACGATTTTTCCTGCCAAAGTGCATAACCTCACACTTTCCAGTATTGTATTCCATCTGCCAAATCTCTGCCCACTTACTTAGCCTGTCTATGTCCCCTTGAAGGTTTTTTATGTCCTCCTCACTCACTACTTTCCCCCCCATCTTAGTATCATCTGCAAACTTTGATATGTTACACTCGGTCCCCTCCTCCAAATCGTTAATATAGATTGTAAAGAGTTGGGGACCCAGCACTGACCCCTGCGGAACACCACTAGTTACTGATTGCCAGTCTGAGAATGAACCATTTATCCCAACTAAGGGCCAGGAATTGCAATGCCCCTCCCTTGGAACTTCATTGCTCATGTCTGTATTGAGCCACCTACTCCTGCAAGCAAAGTGTAATGATACTGGAATTTTGACAGCCAAGTGCTCACCCTACATCCCAACTTGGGCAAGTTAATGAGCTGCCTTTTGTTGGAAACATGCTTTGTGGACACAGCTTGCAGGATTTCTGTGCCACAGGAGTTGTATATTTCAGCGCCATCTACAAATTCTGTCCTGCAGCAATGCTTGTGATTGTATATAAGAGCTGAAAGGTTGCCTGAATGTTTTGCATGCTGCGCCAGTGAAACTGCATTAGGTTTAGACTTGCATTTTGACTTGTATTTTTTTATATAGCGCCTTTCATTTCCACCGGATGTCCCAAAGTGTAGTCACTGTTGTAATGTAGGAAACGCAGCCAATTTGTGCACAACAAGCCCCCAGAAACAACAATTGTGATAATGACCAGATAATCTGTTTTAGTGATGTTGATTGAGGGGTAAATATTGGCCAGGACACCTGGGATAACTCCCCTGCTCTTCCTCGAACTAGTGCCATGGGATCTTTTACGTCCACCTGAGAGGGCAAACGGAGTCTTGGTTTAAAGTCTCATCCAAAAGACAGCACCTCCAACAGTGCAGCACTCCCTCAGTACTGCACTAGATTTTTGTGCTCAAGTCTCTGGAGTGGGACTAGAACGCACAACCTTCTGACTCAAAGTTGAGGGTGCTACCAACTGAGCCTTGGCTGACTTTCTGTAGCATGCATACTTTGTGTAGGCAAATGCTAGGTACTCTTGCCTTGGCAATATTCCTGAGGCTGCTAACCATACACAGATTTGTTCCAAAAACTCTTGAGATGAGCGAGGTCTTCACTCTTTCTTTCACCTTCTCCCAACGCACTGATGGCAGATGTTTGGAGTGGCCCCAGTCCCAAAGAGGGCAATCCTCCTTTGCTGATTCTTGTCCAGCAGCACCTCAAGGGCAACATCTTAAAAATGTGCTGTCCTATGACACCCTTTCTTTGCACCATTTCAGCAGGGAAGATTTTAAAGTTCCCACTGCATTCTGCTCTCCTTTAAATAGCAGCAACAGCACTTTAAGAACCGCTGCACTGGATATCACAGAAATCACAGAAACCTCACAGTGCAGATAGAGGCCATTTCGGCCCATCGAGCCTGCACCGACACATATCCCACCCCCGATCCCCGTAACCCCTACACCAACACATATCCCACCCTATCCCCGTAACCCCACGTATTTAATCCCCCTAACACTAAGGGTCAATTTTATCATAGCCAATCAACCTAACCTGCACATCTTTGGACTGTGGGAGGAAACCGGAGCACCCGGAGGAAACCCACGCAAACACGGGGAGAATGTGCAAACTCCACACAGACAGTCACCCGAGGCCGGATTCGAACCCGGGTCCCTGGAGCTGTGAGGCAACAGTGCTAACCACTATCCCACCATCAAAATCAGCAGTCTTCCAGTGCCTGGTCCAATCTGCACAGGAAGCTCACAGTCACACTTCAATTGGCTGACCTCGAGAAATCATGCGAGCTGAGCAGGAGCTTTGTTTGCTTCAATCCAGTGATGTTAGCACTGCACTCAGAAATTGACATCCTGGGGCCAATAATCCATGAGCCTTTGATCATCAGCGCACAAGGAACATCTGCTACTGACTCTTCTAGATTTTCATTGGTTAGGGGGAGTTTCCCTCGTTAGAATATCAACAGTACACACCTGCACCACTTTATAAGGAGACCAAAAAACATTCCCTTAGTACGGTACTGTATTGAAGTGTCAGGCTAGAATGCCCCTTCACAAATAATTTACTTGTAATAGTTACATTTGGCGCATCAAGGTATATTTATCAATAATGGCTCATAATATAATCAAAGTAGATAATAAAGTTCTACCTATTTTGAGTTTAATTAAATTAGATATGCTGTTTTCACCAGCCATGTTTGTTTTGTTTTACAGCAGATTGATGGAGAAGCGTTTCTTTTGCTGACACAGATGGACATAGTTAAGATCATGAGCATCAAATTAGGCCCAGCCCTGAAGATTTACAACTCCATTCTAATGTTTAAGAATTCTGAAGATAATTTGGAGTAGACATTGAGGATTGGAAAAGGCAGCTGCTAAGTGATGCTATTCTTTTCTGCCAACTACTAATAAAATGAATCTCTAGTCATGATGAATGGCACATTAAACTGTAGATCAATTTATCAGCAAGATTAACAGGGTATACTGAGATATTCTGAGATATTGTTGATTTAAAGAAATTTCAGTTATAAATGCTTGTTAATAAAATATGAAGTAATTAAATTGTGAAGTAATATAAGATGAAGATACATTTGGAAGTTGCACTTGTACAGTAGATTTCTCATGCAATTGAGGTCAAATTACAATTTTACAACATGAAAAGTAAAAAACAAGTTGAGCAAAAGTACTTGACTACCTGTGAGATGACATGTTTAAAGTATAAAATGGATCTACGCACTTTAAAAGTGTTGAGTATTTGGATGTTACCTAAAACTTGGAGCATGGCGGGAGATAATCTGCAAATAGAGCACAATAAATTAATCACGTTAGAGTATATATTGAAATAAACTAAAATTGCATATAGGCTTTTAAATCACAACTATATGCATACCTTTATCTAAGCAGATATGTTTAGGTAGTGAAATACTGTTGCAAATGTAGTTGATTGTTTATTCCATAGTTCATATTTTCAAGTCAGATTTTTTTAATGAACATTTTACTGCTGCATATGATCATGTGACCAAGAACTTGGAAATGAGCTGCTAGATGAGCAAATTGGTCCTCCCCATTGACTGTAGGCCAGCATCACACTGAGCACCTCTTCCCTCTGGTATTGGCACTCCAACTCACATAGAACAATGGGTAACCATGTTAGCAGAATATAGTGTACAAACCAAAAATACATCAGAATGCTGTTAAATGCATCATTTGTCCAATAAGCTGACCTGACAAGATAATGCAAGAATTAACTTTTCTTAATTATGCATTGTGCTGTCTGTGTGATAAATATAATTTCCAATGGGACTGCAGCTTGTATCCTCCCTACATCTGCAGTTCATATCTGTGGAAGAAAGCAATATTGCATAGACTCAGAATGAATTTATACCATACTGAGTTCATAAATTTTGAAACTCTGCTGTTCTCTAGTGTTCCATGGAGCTTTATTACAGTTTTCATAACCTATTCATGATGAATTCCTAGGGTATTGAAAACTTACCCCCGAAGGGACAAAGTGCACGATTGCCATAAGTAATAGGTGCTCCAAATAGGCCATGAGCTCAATAATAAATTAGTGATTTTTTTTAGAAAGATAATTGTGTTTTGAAGTGATGGAAACATGCTGCCATGGCATGTTGCTTGCTTTTATCCAGTGGTTGCTTTATGATTTGTATTATCAAGTTGTAGGGTTTTGCTGTTTTGTATATTTCGTTTTTAGTGTAATTAACAGTACATTGCAGTTGATATTGTGTTTGTTATTTATGTTTGCACAAAATTTGATCATTCCAAAATGTTATACTTTACCTTAAAAAGGTTTACTCTGATGTATACGGTGTTTTATTATGTATTGTATAAGTAATATATACAATATCTGTAATGGGTTAGGGCATGTTTATTCTTAAAACTAATGGTTAATTATATACTACAAAGTATCTTACAAAGATAGAACATTAATTTAAAAAAATAAATGTCTTACAGAGCAGGAATGCAATATGGTGCGTATAAAACTCTGGTATAATTTGATCAGGAATCAGCTCTGCACAACCTCTCCTTCAGCTAGCCTCAGTTTTTGTTTGTTAATAGCTCATGATGTAGGACACAACCAACATTGTTATTGTTGTGTTAGTTTAAATTATCCAGATGTATGTAGGACTTCATGAGAGAGCTGAGGTATGAGAAGAAGCTTAATGGATAGGTTTGATTTTTGTACTTCTTAAAATACAGCACATGGAATAAAAACAAATAGACCAGTTTAAACAGTAGCATCTATTTTTGTGGAAAACCCATTTTAAAGTTTTTATTTAAAAAAAAGTCAAAAATGGATGTGATTCTGAAAAAAGTTTTGTAAGTTAGCTTTTCTTCTTCCTTCACATCATCTAGAACAGAAAGTTATTTCCCTGACTCAGAATTTGTGCCTTGATATTTGCTGTGGAATTTGGCAACTAAAGAAACAATTTATAAAAATCAGCAAAATTTGAAAGAATTCTTACTTTTTAGATACATCAGGAAATGTGATGGATATAAAATGTAGAAAACACAGATCTGGCTACTTAAACATCAATCAGTAAATACCATTTACTAAAATTATCAATTAGGCATCGCTGGAGTTTGCACCTAGTGAGTTTTTTTTTTAGTGACAGAGCGCATCTTTTATAAAGTTTATATGACATACAGTAACTGATGTGACAACCTGAGGATACTTCTACTTTAACATCACCAGCGACTATATATTACCCTTCAGTATCGGTGCTGACAATGAAGGCTTCAACGAAAAAACCTCAAATGCTTCAACTTGCATAGTTAGGAAGAGATGGTAAAATGGCATTGAATGCTTTTTATACTGTGACTGAGTAAAATTTTCATTATTAATAAATCACATTTTTCCCATTCAATGAACACAGAGCCATAAACTTTAATACATTGTGCTACTAAGTCCAAAACTCCTCCGTTCATGGAAAAAGTTTGTTATATTTGTTAGACGGTGTTTGTTATTTAGATATTTAAATGTTGAAATTCATTGTTAAAGAAGTTAACTGTTTTGCAGGGAATGTTTAAAAATAATTTCTCTTATTCTGGCATGCTGTATTTTACTTTCAATTGAATACTTTTTTTAACTGTGTTGTTTATCAAAAGTGAGCTTGCAAATTTTTTAAATAAAGTCCTGTTCAGTTCAGACTTCATACTATGATCTCCTTTCCATGGTGTGCTAGTTTTAACTGATCATTTAAAACACAAAGATAGCTTATGTATCGTGTGTCCAACTTCACAGTTTATGTATCTGAGCTAACAAAGATTTTAGCTATGAAATTCCACAGGGTTGTTCCAGTCTTCCACCATAACTTCGAGGGGATACCAGTGGAATCTCAAAAGAAATAACATAAATAGCTATTGATGCCGTTTCTCCTGGGGTTCCACTGAGAGACCAAGAGAACTGCTGAATTTCAGAGTCTTTATTTATTTTCTTCCCGCCTCTCTTCTCCTGACGGTGCCCATTCATACTGGAGCACCAGCCAGCCTCCAGTACCTCAACCAAGTGCCCATACTTAATGTAGCCATGGTGTGGAGATGCCGGTGTTGGACTGGGGTGGACAAATGTAAGAAATCACACAACACCAGGTTATAGTCCAGCAGCTTTATTTGAAATCACAAGCTTTCGGAGCGCTGCTCCTTCGTCAGGTGAAGTGGAGAGATGCATAAAAACATAGCTTATATAGTCAGAGAATAATGTCAGATGTTTACAGGTAATCTTTCTAACTGCCATTTATCACACCTCGGCAGAGAGATAATCACAGCAATCAAAGGTGTAAATGGTGTCCAAACAGGTCAGTCAGGAAAACATTACATCAAAGAACAATGAGGTGGGGTCACAAGGGGTCAAATGTTGCAGATGCTGGGGTCTGTATGAAAAACAAAAAAAGACAAAAAACAATTTTTTTGCTGGAAATCACAGTAGGTCCGGCCGCATCTGTGTGGAGAGAACAAGCCAACGACGACTCGAGTCTGGATGACCCTACATCAGGTGGGGTTACATGTAACGTGACATGAACCCAAGATCTCAGTTGAGGTCGTCCTCATGGGTGCGGAACTTAGCTATCAGTTTCTGCTCGACGATTTTGCGTTGTGTGTCTCGAAGGCCGCCTTGGAGAATGCTTACCCGAAGATCGGAGGCTGAATGTCCTTGACTGCTGAAGTGTTCCCCGACTGGGAGGGAACACTCCTGCCTGGCAATTGTTGCGCAACAATCGCCAAGCAGGAATGTTCCCTCCCAGTCGGGGAACACTTCAGCAGTCAAGGACATTCATTCTCCGATCTTCGGGTAAGCATTCTCCAAGGCGGCCTTCGAGACACACGACAACGCAAAATCGTCGAGCAGAAACTGATACCCAAGTTCCGCACCCATGAGGACGGCCTCAACCGAGATCTTGGGTTCATGTCACGCTACATGTAACCCCACCTGACATAGGGTCATCCAGACTCGAGTCGTCGTTGGCTTGTTCTCTCTACACAGATGCGGCCGGACCTGCTGTGATTTCCAGCAAAAAAAATGTTTTTTGTCTTTTTTTGCTTTTCATACAGACCCCAGCATCTGCAACATTTGACCCCTTGTGACCCCACCTCATTGTTCTTTGATGTAATGTTTTCCTGACTGACCTGTTTGGACACCATTTACACCTTTGATTGCTGTGATTATCTCTCTGCCGAGGTGTGATAAATGGCAGTTAGAAAGATTACCTGTAAACATCTGACATTATTCTCTGACTATATAAGCTGTGTTTTTATGCATCTCTCCACTTCACCTGACGAAGGAGCAGCGCTCCGAAAGCTTGTGATTTCAAATAAAGCTGCTGGACTATAACCTGGTGTTGTGTGATTTCTTACATTCATACTTAATGTAGTATCCTAGACAGTGAATGTCAGCAGGTTATTTTACCAGGAAGGGTATCACAGATGGGTCTGATCCTGTCCTCGCCCAGTATCCAAACAGTGCACTATTCCAGCAGGAGTCAATGAGAAGCAATCAGAAGAGGGAACATTGTTGATTTCCTAACTCTGTTCAAAGTCACTGAGGTCAATTATAATGTCCCTATTGCTGCTCCAGTTGAAATCAGCTAACTCAACACAGTACTGGAACCTTCTTGTCTGTATATCTCACTTCCCACAGTTAGTAGATCACTAACCAACTGAGTCACGTCATTTAAACTGCAGGAGTGTGATGGGGCTGGACGTCCACCTGTCCTCACCACGAACCAGTCTCAAATCCCCACAGCCACTTGCTGCTCCACTGGTAATTACACAGGCTAGTCTGGCCAAAGATTTTTCAGGCCCAAACATACACTGCTGCTACTCCCTCGCTTTCAGGGCCCCAATTAAAACAGCTGTCGATCTCACTGGGATCGATTACCATTTGTGTAGTGTATGTAACTATTCTACCTTTAAGAGAACTACTGTATGTAACCGTCCACCTTTAAGAGAACTATTTTATGTGTGGCACTACTTTGCCTTGGCTGCTGTATACTGTAATACCAACGGTGACCACACCGGTATATAAGTGCGGTGTCAGGATTTATTGGGCAGATTCGCCCTGACCTTCGAATAGTAAAGTCCTGTTAAAGTTACTCTTGTAGTCTGTGTATTACTTTGCTATACAACCCACAGACTTTACAGTGGCGACAAGTTCGATCTTACCCTGCGTGCAGCAATACGTCCGAAGCAGTTAACGAAGCGTCGAGAAGAGGCAACCGCCCTCGTCGTTCTGCTGAGAGAAAACTCGAGTCTGCACAGCAAGAAAGAAGGAAGACTTCAGACACGCAGCCTTCCATCAGCAACAGGCACGGATTGTCCCTTCTGCCATGGTGGTGCTTGAGCCGAGCAGCATGAGAAGCAAGTCGGCCATGGTGACTGTGAGTAAAGGGAAAATAAATAAAATCAACGAAGGAGAAGGGCGGTGAACTCGACCACGGTCGGGGGGGAAAGGAGCCGGACAGAAGTCGGGCCCAGAGGCGCTGAGACGGGGGCAGCGTGGAGCACGGAAGCCGCGGTACAAGCGGGCTGGGAGACGCAATGGCGTCGTGAGACAGCTAGACCGCGACCGGCGAAAAAGGCCGGCAGCGACCGGGGCCACGAAAAGCGGCGACCGGGATCGTAAGGCGCGGGAAGAGATAAAATAAATAAATCGCGGAGAACTCAGCCGCAGCCGGGGAGGGAAGCACCGGACTGCGAGAGGGCTGGGAGGCACGATTGAGAGCCGCGCGAGCGGGAGAGACAGCCCGAGCAAGAGCCGCGCGAACGGGAGAGACAGAGCCCGAGAGAGAGCGAGCGAGAGCCGTGCGAGCGGGAGAGACAGAGCCCGAGGAAGACTGAGCGAGATCCAGCCCAGCGGCTGAAACTGTTCGCCGTCAACGGGTTGTACCCAGAGCCGGTTGCCCGGCCGAGAGAAGGGAACACGCTGAAGCCGAAGCGCAGGCTGCGAACCGCGAAAGCCAGCGGCCATCGCCCGAGGGAAAGCTTACCCCTCCCGCCAGGGGAAGAAACGCGGGAAGCCGCCAGTAGGCGGGGAAGAAGACAGAAGCGGGAACCGCCATTTTGAAATTGGGCAGGGAAAGAAGATAAGCGGGAAACCGCCATCTTGGAAAAAGAAAAAAGAAAAAGTTAAAGAATATTGTTGTTGTTTCTCAGGAAGAGGTGAAGATGCCTAAGCGTAGTAACATCAACGGGTTCGATGCCGAGGTGGAAGATTGGCCCACGTATGTAGAACGCATCGAGATATATTGTACGGCCAATAAGTTAGCAAATTATGAAAAAGCTCTAACCTTACTAAACTTAATGGGTGCGAGAACATACGGGTTATTGAAGCATCTTCTATCACCAGCTAAACCGGCAGATCAGTCTTTCGCTAATATTGTTGCTGTCCTGAAGGATCATTTTAACCCCGCACCGCTGGTGTTAGCGGAACGATCTAAATTTTACGTGAGAATGCAACGAAAAGAGGAAAGCAACGCGGAGTACCTGGTTGAACTGCGGAGGCTAGCAAGATACTGCCAGTTTGGGGTAAATCTGCCAGAGGCACTGAGAGACAAGTTCGTGTGCGGAATGTCGAAGGAAGGAATACAAAAACGACTGCTCGAAGAGAACAATCTTACACTTGATAACGCTGTCCTTATTGCAGCATCGCACGAAGCCGCAGCGAGAGGCACGGCAGAAATGCAGCGGAAGACAGCGGTACTCAGAGTGGATCAAATGACTTCGAGTACAACGAAATGTTATCGTTGTGGGAAGACAACACACGACCAGAACCAATGCTGGGTTAAAAACCAGGAATGTAGGAAATGTGGCAAGCTTGGCCACATAGCGAAGGTATGCCGGGCAGGAAAGATGACCAGCAATAATAAGTCACTGCAGAAGAAGTACAGAAAGGTACATGAGGTGACTGGGAAGAGTCCAGATAAACAGAATTCAGACGCAGACTCCAACAGCAAGGAACTGGGTAGTCTGAGGATTCACAATGTGAGTAAAGAAGCTGACCGACAAACTATCTGGATCACACTACAGATTGCAAAAGTCCAAGTGAAGATGAAAGTGGACACCGGATCGGCGCTGACGGTCATGAATAAGCATGATTACAAAAAGTTATTCAAACATATTCCCCTACGGGATACGGAGATGGTATTGCAGACATACACGGGGCACAAAGTATACCCCATCGGAAAGATAGAAGTCAAGGTGAGATACAAGGACAAAGATCACCAAAGGATGGACATGTATGTGCTGCCCGAGGGAGGTCCACCACTTCTGGGACGGGAATGGATCAGGAAAATAAAGATAGACTGGCATTCGCTAAACACAATGACGGTAGATTCCGGAAAGGAAGAGGTCAAACCTGAACGGTTGTCCAGAATATTGGACGAAGCTAAAGAGGTATTCCAGCAAGGACTGGGAACACTGAGAGGAATTAAAGCAAAAATCAAGATTGCAGAACATGCAAGCCCAAAATTTTTCAAAGCCAGATCGGTACCTTACGCGATACGACCTGCTGTGGAGGCAGAACTGGAAGAGCTTGAACGTTCAGGGGTACTGTCTAAGGTGGACTGGAGTGAGTGGGCCACGCCCATTGTTCCCGTCATGAAGTCTTCATCAAGTAACAAGCCAGGGGGACTGGGAAAGGTCCGCATCTGCGGAGACTTCAAGATCACAGTTAATCCAGTGCTTCACACGGTACAATACCCGCTTCCGCGGATTGAGGATATCTTTGCTTCATTGTCTGGCGGGCAACACTTCACCAAGATAGACCTGGCACAAGCATACTTACAAATGGAAGTCGAGGAAGAGTCGCGCCAGTATCTCACAATCAACACGCACAGAGGCTTGTATCGTTATAATAGACTGGTTTTTGGAGTAGCTTTGGCTCCAGCAATTTGGCAGAGGGCAATGGAGCAGGTCTTACAAGGTATTCCAAGCACGCAGTGTTACTTGGACGATATCCTGATTACGGGAGAAGACGAAGAGGAACACCTCACAAATTTGAAACGGGTGCTCACCAGGTTGAAGGAATATGGCCTTCGAATTAATCACCAGAAATGTGAGTTCTTCCAGAAACGGATCTCGTACTGCGGTCATGTCATTGACCAAGAGGGGCTACACAAGTCGCCTGACAAAATAGAAGCTGTCGTGAAGGCCCCCGCTCCGGAAAACGTATCACAGTTGAGATCGTTTCTGGGGTTGATTAATTATTATCACAAGTTTCTGCCAAATTTATCCACGGTGTTGCATCTGCTGAATACTCTGTTGCGGAAAGAAGTGCCATGGAAGTGGAGCGAGGACTGTAAAAAGGCCTTTCGCAGAAGCAAGGCGTTGATTACCTCTGAGGAAGTGTTGGCTCATTTCAACCCAACGTTACCTCTTCGGCTAGCTTGTGATGCTTCCCCTTATGGAATTGGAGCAGTACTTTCACACAGGTTCCCAAATGGCTCGGAAAGGCCAGTCACATTTGTGTCCCGATCATTGACCTCCGCTGAGCGAAATTACGCCCAGATAGATAGGGAGGCCCTCAGCCTTGTGTGGGGAGTAAAGAAATTCAATCATTACCTGCAGGGCAAGAAGTTCACATTACTGACAGACCACCAGCCGTTGGTGTCCATATTCAACCCTAACAAGGCCGTTTCCACTATGACAGCGCAAAGGTTACAGAGGTGGTCCGTGTTACTTGGGGCACACCAATATGACATCGAATACAAAAGCTCCAAACAGCATGGAAATGCTGATGGGTTATCGCGCCTACCGTTGCCGGTAGTTGAAGAGGCGGCTGCAGTGGACCCGGTAGAGATGTTCCACTCGTCCATAGTAGAATGTCTACCAGTGACAAATTCGATGATCGAGAATGAAACAAGGAATGACCCAACTCTCTCACGAG
This sequence comes from Somniosus microcephalus, assembly GCF_052327205.1. Classification (NCBI taxonomy): domain Eukaryota; kingdom Metazoa; phylum Chordata; class Chondrichthyes; order Squaliformes; family Somniosidae; genus Somniosus; species Somniosus microcephalus. The sequence goes on along the minus strand of NC_140993.1, from coordinate 177,061,112 downwards.
TCTACGATTTAACAGTGGAGGGATGGCCAGCACATGGTGAACCAACGCTGCCAGCATTTTTGCAAAGAAAAGAACAGCTGTCAGTGTGCCGAGGAACCTTGATGTGTGGATCGAGAGTGGTGATTCCACCCAAACTTCAGCATAAGGTGCTAAAGGAGCTTCATGAGGGGCATCTGGGTGGAGTGAAAATGAAGAACCTAGCAAGAGCGTTTGTGTGGTGGCCAGGTATTGATGGAGACATCGAAGAAATAACCAAGAGCTGTCTAGGATGCCAGAAGGTCCAAAACGCGCCACCACAAGCTCCTCTGCATCCATGGGAGTGGCCCTCATCTCCTTGGCAAAGGGTACACATCGACTTTGCTGGTCCATTTATGGACTCAATGTTTCTAATAGCGGTGGATGCACACTCCAAGTGGCCGGAGGTAATAAAGATGTCCTCCACCACCACGGAAAAAACCATCACAGTATTAAGGACCATGTTTGCCAGGAATGGGCTGCCAGAACAGGTCTGTTCTGATAATGGACCGCAATTTGTGTCCGAAGAATTCAGGAAATTCTTAAAAAGCAATGGGGTCAAGCACTACACGTCAGCCCCATACCATCCCGCCACCAATGGATTAGCTGAAAGGTTTGTCCAGACCTTCAAGAAGGCCATAAAGGCCATGGGTAATGAAAACATCAACTTACAACATAAAGTAGATAACTTCTTGTTGGCGTACAGGAATGCAACACATGCGGTCACAAATCAAACTCCCGCCATGATGTTTTTCAATAGAAGACTGAGATGCCGGCTGGATTTGATTAAGCCAAACGTCAGAAGGGACGTAGAGAACCGGCAATTCCAGGGCATGAATGAAAGGCCAACTAGATCTTTTCAGATAGGTCAACAAGTTTTGGCCCGGGACTACCGTACCGAGAAATGGCAGCCTGGAACTATTGTAAAAGGGCTAGGGCCGCTGCTGTATACCGTGGACATTGGTGACAGCATAATAAGGCGCCATGTTGACCAGATCATAGGGTCATCCACAAAGAGCCAACCTACTCCACAACCTTACACTGCTAATGTTGAAGCAGAGATACCCAGAACACCTACCTCCGATCTGGTGATACTGGAATCAGATGAACCTGACACTGTCCTTCAAGCCGACTCGACCTTACCAGAAGAACCTACTACCACGCCGAAAACTACTACACCACTGAGGCGTTATCCGGATAGAGTCAGGAAACCTCCAGAGAGACTGAATCTGTGAACTGTTTTGCATAAAGTTGTATATATGTTATGTTAATGGGGAATAAGTATGTTGTAAGCTAAAAAAAGGAGGATTGTAGTGTATGTAACTATTCTACCTTTAAGAGAACTACTGTTTGTAGCCGTCCACCTTTAAGAGAACTATTTTATGTGTGGCACTACTTTGCCTTGGCTGCTGTATACTGTAATACCAACGGTGACCACACCGGTATATAAGTGCGGTGTCAGGATTTATTGGGCAGATTCGCCCTGACCTTCGAATAGTAAAGTCAAGTTACTCTTGTAGTCTGTGTATTACTTCGCTATACAACCCACAGACTTTACAATTTGAATAAGGCATTGTAAGCCTCACATATAGTCATGTATGGCAAGTACATCTACTTCATCCAGTTATACTTACTGCTGGTCATACAGATGGCATAACTGGTGGGATTTCTGGGGGAGTCGAGGATCCTGCAGATATTCCCCAGAAGTGAAGTTGGGATAGAAGGGGAGCAATCAAAAGAAGCACTTTCCCCCATCAGAAGTTACCGTGGGACCAAGTAAAGGACGGATACCGAGTGGAAATTGGTTCAGCCCCAGTTTTTATCCTCTCTTCTGCAAGTCCATCAGATTTCTGCTCCATTAATCATCTGAATTACTCAGCCAAAATGTCAATTGGAATCTAGACCATCCACTGACAATATTAATAGGAAAATGCCACTGAACTAAAATAATCGATGTGTAGCAATACACTCAGATCAGTAGATACAAAAGACTAGCTCAAGCAATTATTGGGCAAATTTCTACCTGGGAACAATCTAATAATTTATACTCAATAGTCTTTAAAATAAAAAGGCCATTTGTTAGGTATTATGAAATTTATCAGTGACAAGTTAGAAAAAGAATCAGAAAATGTAAAAAATAAATTGGGTACTGTTCTAAAATTCCAAACAGCCAATTGACTATTCTGTTTGGTATCTTAATTATACTTTGTCTATTTCGTACAACATGTAAGAATCCTGACTTTTTATTTCATCATTCCAACAATTGGTAGCAAACAGTTTAATGCTGTACCAGTAGGGAAGGGAGGGGAGGAATTTAAAGTTCAGCCTACTTGAATTATTCTGTGTTCAAAATTGTAAACAATTTGAACTTTTCGCTTTCTATAAATAATGTTCCAGACTCCTCCATCACCACTACAAGGGTCCCAGACCTGAAATGTTGGGCAGGATTTTCATTGGGCCGTGGAGTCGGGATTGGAGGGGGGGGCTAAAATCTCGAAATCGGGGGTCCCGACACCATCCCGCACCCAAACCCGCCCCGCACTGGGACCCGTCTACCGAGGCGAGAAGGGATTAGTGCCAATTAACTGCCTGTTAACAGGTAGTTAACAGGCAGTTTTTAGCCTAATCCCTACTTTTAAGGTTGAATTGTGGGATTCCCGATGGCTCCAAACCACGCCAAGTTAGAGGAGGCAGGCCGTCGGGTTGAAGGACTTGGAGGGGTCGAGATGTTGGTGTTCAGGTGAGTGATGTGTGCATGAGTGCAAAGGTAAGTGTGTTTGGTATGTTTAAAGTGATTAAATAGGTTTTACATACCTTTTCTTACCTTTTCAGCCTTCCTTCCTTTAGGTCTCGGGAGTCCCTCATCTCACCGGCACAGAAAGTAGAATGGCTGCGAACTGTCAAAAGTGGCAGCCTTCAGCTTTCTGTGCAGGAGAGATTTCTAACTGAGTCTGTGGAGAAGGACTCATGTTAGAAGTAAGACTGTCAGTGTTTGACAGCTTCAAACAGCTGTGAAACACTGATATTTCATCTGTCAAAACGTCTTGACAGATGAAATTTCAGTCTGACATCACCTGTTGCCAGGTGGCCATTAATTGGCCTGCTGAGCCCGTTGGGCGGGCTCAACAAGGTCGATCAAGTTAAAATCGCGTGGATTGGCCGCATCTCGATGGAGGCGGGACTACAACCCCGAAAGTTGTAGTCCCGCCTCCCACCCGACTCCTGAATGAAAATCCTGCCCGTTAATGCTGTTTCTCTCTCCACGGATGCTGCCTGGCCTGCTGAGTATTTCCAGCATTTTCTGTTGTTATTTCCTCCATCACCATCCCTGGTTATGTCCTGTCTCACTGGTGGGACAGACCCACTAGAGGTAGTGGCCTTGGGAGTCCCCAACATTGACTTCGAACCCCATGAAGTCTCATGGCATCAGGTCAAACATGGACAAGGAAAACGTCTGCTGATTACCATCTACCACTTCCCTCAGCTGATGAATCAGAACTGCTCCACACAATAGCAAAATACTGCGGATGCTGGAAATCTGAAATTTCAGTACTGCTCCATGTTCAATACCACTCAGATGAAGCACTGAGGGTAGAAAGGGCACAGAATGTACTCTGGGTGGGGGACTTCAATGTCCACAGTGGCTCGGTAGCTCCACTACTGACCGAGCTGGCTGAGTCCTGAAGGACATAGCTGCCAGACTCGGCTTGCGGCAGGTGGTGAGAGAACCAACACGAGGGAAAAACCTACTTGACCTCATCCTCACTAATCTACCCATTGCAGATGCATCTGCCCATGGCAGTATTGGTAGGAGTGACCACCACACAGTCCTTGTGGAGATGAAGTCCCGTCTTCACACTAAGGACACCCTCCATCATGTTGTGTGGCACTACCACCATGCTAAATGGGATAGGTTTAGAACAGATCTAGCAGCTCAAAATTGGGCAGCCATGAGGTGCTGTGGGCCATCAGCAGCAGCAGAATTGCATTCCACAACAATCTGTAACCTCATGGCGCAGCATATCCCTCACTCTACCATTACCACCAAGCCAGGGGACCAACCCTGGTTCAATGAGGAGTGTAGAAGAGCATGCCAGAAGCAGTACCAGGCGTACCTAAAAATGAGGAAATAACCTGGTGAGGCTGTAACACAGGCATGTTAAACAACAGAAGCAGCATGCTGTAGACAGAGCTAAGTGATCCCACAACCAACGGATCAGATCAAAGCTCTGCAGTCCTGCCTCATCCAGTCATTAATGGTGTGGACAATTAAACAACTAATGGAAGGAGGAGGCTCCATGAATATCCCCAACCTCAATGATGGCAGAGCCCAGCATGTGAGTGCAAAAGACAAGGCTGCAGCATTTGCAACCATCTTCAGCCAGAAGTGCCAAGTGGATGATCCATCTTGACATCCTCCTGAGGTTTCCATCATCACAGAAGCCAGACTTCAGCCAATTCGATTCACTCCACATGATATCAAGAAACGGCTGAGCACACTGGATATCGCAAAGGCTATGGGCCCCAACAACATCCCGGCTGTAGTGCTCAAGACTTCTGTTCCAGAACTAGCCGCGCCTGTAGCCAAGCTGTTCCAGTACAGCCAGAACACTGGCATAAGTGGCAAGTAACATTCATGCCACACAAGTGCCAGGCAATGACCATCTCCAACAAGAGAGAGTCTAACTTTTTGTGGTATATATCAATAATTTAGACTTCAATGTAGGGGGTATGATTAAAAAGTTTGCAGATGATACAAAAATTGGCCGTGTGGTTGATAGTGAGGAAGAAAGCTGTAGACTACAGGAAGATAGCAATGGACTGGTCAGGTGGGCATAAAAGTGACAAATGGAATTCAATCCGGAGAAGTATGAGGTAATGCATTTGGGGAGGGCTAACAAGGGAAGGTCAATAAATGGTAGGATATTGAGAAGTGTAGAGGAACAGAGGGACCTTGGAGTTCATGTCCACAGATCCCTGAAGGTAGCAGGACAGATAGCTAAGGTGATTAAGAAGGCATACGGGATACTTTCCTTTATTAGCCGAGGCATAGAATATAAGAGCAGGGAAGTTATGCTTCAACTGTATAAAACATTAGTTAGGCCACAGCTAGAGTACTGTGTACAGTTCTGTTCACCACATTACAGGAAAATTGTGATTGCACTAGAGAGGGTACAAGGAAGATTTACGAGGATGTTTCCAGGACTGGAGAATTTTAGCTGTGAGGAAAGATTGGATAGGCTGGAGTTATTTTCTTTGGAACAGAGGAGGTTGAGGGGAGACTTGATTGAGGAGTATAAAATTATGAGGGGCCTAGATAGAGTGGATAGGAAGGACTTATTTCCCCTAGCAGAGAGGTCATTAACCAGGGCACATAGATTTAAAGTAATTTGTAGAAGGATTAGAGGGGAGTTGAGGAGAACTTTTTTCACCCAGAGGGCAGTGGGGGTCTGAAACTCACTACCTGAAAGGGTGGTAGAGGCAGAAACCCTCATTGCATTTTAAAAAGTACTTGGATATGCGCTTGAAGTGCTGCAACCTACAGGGCTACGGACCAAATGCTGGAAAGTAGGATTAGGCCTGATAGCTCTTATTTGGCCGGCACAGACACAATGGGCCGAATGACCTCCTTCTGTGCCGTAAATTTCTATGATTCTAACCACCTCCCCTTGACATTCAACAGCATTACCACCATTGAATCTCCCACCATCAACATTCTGGGGGTCAACATTGACCAGAAACTTAACTGGAACAGCCACATAAATACTATGGCTAGAAGAGTAGGTCAGAGGCTAGGTATTCTGCGGCGTGTGTCTCGCCTCCTTACTCCCCAAAGCCTTTCCACCATCTACAAGGCACAAGTAAGGAGTGTGTTGGAATGCTCTCCACTTGCCTGGATGAGTGCAGCTCCAACAACACTCAAGAAGCTCGGCACCAGGACAAAGCAGCCCGTTTGATTTAGCAACCCATCCACCACCTTAAACTTTCACTCCCTCCACAACCAGCGTATCGTGGCTGCAGTGTGTACCATCTACAAGATACACTGTGGAAACTCGCCAAGGCTTCTTCAACAGCACCTCCCAAACCCGTGACCTTTACTACCTAGAAGGACAAGGGCAGCAGGTGCATGGGAACACCATCACCTGCAAGTTCCTCTCCAAGTCACACACCATCCTGACTTGAAAATATATTGCCATTCCTTTATCGTCGTCGGGTCAAAATCCTGGAACGCCCTACCTAACAGCACTGTGGGAGTACCTTCACCATATGGACTGCAGCAGTTCAAGAAGGCGGCTCACCACCACCTTCTCAAAGGCAATTAAGGATGGGCAATAAATGCTGGCCTTGCCAGCGACGCCCACATCCCATGAATGAATTTTAAAAAAGAACCTTCCTCTCATACGGTAATGATCCCAGGGACAAAAATATGACAGGGATCAGGTGGGCATCTCCAGAACGTAAAAGCACCTTAAATATTGATTATCTCAATTCTATTTGTTTGTGGCATAATGCATTGAACGTCATCGCACTGTTCCACAGAATAGTGGGCAGACTGTCAAGGATTACTCAATGCTCACTTTGGATCAACAATCCAAGGGGTGAGTCTGCAATCTAGCGGACAGAAAATCACAGGCTACAGGCCTGCTGGTACCCATGATGCACTTCCTGCAAGCACCGCTTCCCAGTTGCAGTACCCGACATTAGAATTACCCTTCTGATCTATTTTGCTTTGTCACTTAACACAGCTCAATATATTTAGATGTCAAATGGAATTGCGATCTGAGTCACTCTTGCTTAAGAATAAATGTCACCACTGATTTCCCAGTGTTGATGGCCCAGATGACTGGTTTGTGTGTGGATTTTAGCTGTGCTGTTAAGGGAAAGCACTGAGCAGGGACTAGGTGCTCCTCCACAGGAACTGAGCCGGAGGGTTATTCACAGAACTCCATTTACAGAGGCCGCAAAGTATGTTCTGTGCCTGTTTGCGCTGGTGGGTGGGGAGATTTGCAGGGAACAAAAATTACAAAATAAATGACAAAAAATGTTGCTTTATAAAAAGGGTCTACATTTTCTCATGCGTGTGACCATATCCCCATGATCTCCTAGCTCTAGCCCCCCAACATTTATCTATGTTTTTCGCCATATCCTCACTACATCCGTGCACTGTAAACTCAAGAGACACATAGATAGATCTTTTAACTGCTATTATACTATCATTTTACAGTCATTTAAAATGTGTTTTTACATTAACGATGTTGGAATAATTGTCAAAAATGGATACAAAGTAAAGCTCCCTCCAATCTGCTCCAACAACTTGCCTTGGCCCCAAAATCGAAGCAGCAACCCCTACTGCACAAGTGTGTTTCCTATATCCTTATGAGCTCTGTGAGTGATTTCATGGAACACAACCCATAGCTTCAAACTCCAAAGCTCTGAAATTATACTGAGGGGATACTAGAATGTGAACAACTGTTAGCTCATTTGCCGTACATTTCTCTCTCTCGCTCTGCTATTTAGTGAAAGCTCCACTAAAATATTAAAGAGAAAAATTTCAGACAAACTCATCCAAGACAATTTTCTAAATGTGTGCTCCCTCTCTGCTAGAATCACATATGTTGGTCAAACATGGGCGTGCTTCCCACAATGTTTCATCCATAAATTGTAATGGATGGAAAATTGTGGGGAACACACCTGTAATTTCCCATTATGTACTCCCAGTGGGTTAGGTTAAATGCCAGAGTGCAAATTTATAAAATCAGCTCTATGGAACATTCATTATCCCACAGTATAATTTCAATGCCCAAGATTCTCTCCAAATCTCAGCGATCTCTAACACCCTGGCAATCGTCACCATTTTAGTGCAATGCTATTGGTGGTGTCTCTGAGAATAAAACCTTGAATAAATAAAAAAAATTGGACTCTGGCACGCAGCCAGGAGTACGTAATGGACCAGAAATTGCAGTCGGAAGCTTCCCGCGGGCGAATGCCTCTGATCAGCAAGAAAAGTACGCACCTTCCTGGTGCCTTCGTATCTTCGGACTCTTGTAGTCCTGGGCCTGCAGGCGTATCTATCTATATATATAAAGCGGCTCTTCTGTCTGTCCTGATGTCTGTCTGTCTGTCTGTCTGTCTGTCCGTGTTCTATACGTTTGAAAGTTACAGAGCGTACCGACGCGCACGTCGCCTCAAAAGAAAGCTTGCGATTCCGGACCGGTCATAGGCGTATTTACGTTTCGGCCGGACAAAAACCGCGCCCGCGGTATCCGAAAAACGTTCAGCATTCCGCTCATTAGCATCTCATTAGCGACCGTGTGACGTCGAGGTCGACCAATCGTACGGCGGGTTCCTGGCGCGTGCTGTCCTGCAGTTGAGTGTCGAGTGACTCGACGATTGACCAATCCTACGCTTCGGTGACCTGACCGGTCGACCAATCAGTGCGTGTGTGGGCGGGCCTTATCCTTCTGAACCGAGGTGAGTGGCCGCCATCTTGCTTCCATTCTTTTTCCTGCTTTCTGCGTCTTTCTTTTCAAATATACATTTCCAGCAAAATAAAATTGAATTTATTAAAATGTTTTTAAAAAAACTTCATTCATTTGTAAATATTTTTTCTAAACTGAACATTCTTTTTCCTACCTTTTCCCGTTTTTTTTGTTAGGCCTGAAAGCCTGGGACTTTCTTGCCCAGCCAGGCCCGAGCTAGGGCTTCTGCTAAGCTCCTCACCGCCCCCCCGTGTCACGTTACCCGGGGCAACGGCGTCAGCCACGAGGGTCAGGGTGCGCGCGCAGCAGGAGCAGGTGAGACACGGCGTCTGATCTCGGCCTTGGTGAGCGGGAAGGGTTACCCCGGCAACCAGAGCCGCAATCGGCGGACTTCAAGCCGGCTCGGCCGGGGGGGGGGGGCGGGTGGTGCTTGGAGAGCGGGGCTCTCGGCCGGGAGGGGGCGGGGGCTCAGAGAGCGGGGCTCTCGGCCGGGGGGGGCGGGGCTCGGAGAGCGCGGCTCTCGGCCGGGGGGGGGGCCGGGGCTCGGAGAGCGCGTCTCTCGGCCGGGGGGGGCGGGGCTCGGAGAGAAGAGGCCGCCAGTTGCGAAGCCGCCTTGACGCCGGCACGGCCCCCCCGTGACGCCAGCACGCATGCGCACGGCACGCCACTGCGTCTAGGCTTTTGGTCTGCGCAGTGGCGTCGGTGAGAAGTTGTTGGCTGGAGAGGGAAGAGATGCTTTGAGGAGATGTAGTGAAAGTCAAATCGGGTCCTGGAGTCTGCAGGAATTAAAGATTAATCTGGACACTACTGTGAGCAAACTGGGGGGGGTGAAGAGAGAGAGCGACTGGGGGGGGGGGAAGAGAGAGCGACTGGGGGGGGGAAGAGAGAGCGACTGGGGGGGGGAAGAGAGAGCGACTGGGGGGGGAAGAGAGAGCGACTGGGGGGGGAGAGAGAGCGACTGGGGGGGGAAAAGAGAGCAACTGGGGGGGGAAGAGAGAGCGACTGGGGGGGAAGAGAGAGAGCGACTGGGGGGAAGAGAGAGCGACTGGGGGGGGAAGAGAGATCGACTGGGGGGGAAGAGAGAGCGACTGGGGGGGAAGAGAGAGTGACTGGGGGGGAAGAGAGAGCGACTGGGGGGGGAAGAGAGAGCGACGGGGGGGAAGAGAGAGCAACTGGGGGGGGAAGAGAGAGCGACTGGGGGGGGGAAGAGAGAGCGACTGGGGGGGGAAGAGAGAGCGACGGGGGGGGAAGAGAGAGCGACGGGGGGGAAGAGAGAGCGACTGAGGGGGGAAGAGAGAGCGATTTGGGGGGGAAGAGAGAGCGACTGGGGGGAAGAGAGAGAGCGACTGGGGGGGGAAGAGAGAGAGCGACTGGGGGGGGGAAGAGAGAGAGCGACTGGGGGGAAGAGAGAGAGCGACTGGGGGGAAGAGAGAGAGCGACTGGGGGGGAAGAGAGAGCGCGACTGGGGGGAAGAGAGAGAGCGACTGGGGGGAAGAGAGAGCGCGGACTGGGGGGAAGAGAGAGAGCGACTGGGGGGAAGAGAGAGAGCGACTGGGGGGGAAGAGAGAGAGCGACTGGGGGGAAGAGAGAGAGCGACTGGGGGGGAAGAGAGAGAGCGACTGGGGGGAAGAGAGGGGGGGGAAGACGGAGGGGGGAAGAGAGCGCGACT
>NC_140993.1:176863326-177050448 GCF_052327205.1 Somniosus microcephalus | reverse complement strand
CTCTTCCCCCCAGTCGCTCGCTCTCTTCCCCCCCAGTCGCTCTCCTCTTCCCCCACCTTCCCTCCCCCCAGTCGCTCTCTCTCTTCCCCCCCAGTCGCTCTCTCTCTTCCCCCCCAGTCGCTCTCTCTCTTCCCCCAGTCGCTCTCCTCTCTTCCCCCCCCCCCCAGTCCCCCCCCCCCCCCCCCCTCCCCCCCCCCCCTCCCCCCTCTCCCTCCCCCCCCAGACGCTCTCTCTCTACTCCCCCAGTCGCTCTCTCTCTTCCCCCCCAGTCGCTCTCTCCCTTCCCCCCCAGTCGCTCTCTCCTCTTCTTCCCCCCCAGTCGCTCTCTCTCTTCCCCCCCAGGTCGCGCTCTCTCTTCCCCCCCCAGTCGCGCTCTCTCTTCCCCCCCAGTCGCGCTCTCTCTTCCCCACCAGTCCGCGCTCTCTCTTCCCCCCCAGTCGCGCTCTCTCTTCCCCCCCAGTCGCGCTCTCTCTTCCCCCCCAGTCGTGCTCTCTCTTCCCCCCCAGTCGCGCTCTCTCTTCCCCCCCCAAGTCGCGCTCTCTCTTCCCCCCAGTCGCGCTCTCTCTTCCCCCCCCAGTCGCTCTCTCAGCATCCCCCGTCTCTCTATCTCTCTCTCTCCCCGTCTCTCTATCTCTCTCTCTCTGTCTCCCAGTCTCTCTATCTCTCTCTCTCTCCCCAGTCTCTCTCTCCCTTCCCCTGTCTCTCGCTCTCTTCTCCCCCCAGTCTCTCTCTCTCTCTCTCTCCCCCGTCTCTCTCCCCAGTCTCTCTCTCTCCCCCAGTCTCTCTCTCTCTGCTCTCTCTCTCCCCAGTCTCTCTCCTCTCTCTCCCCCAGTCTCTCTCTCTCCCCCCCGTCTCTCTCTCTCTCTCCCCCAGTCTCTCTCTCTCTCCCCAGTCTCTCTCCTCTCTCTCCCCCCAGTCTCTCTACTCTCTCTCCCCCCCAGTCTCTTCTACTCTCTCTCTCTCTCCCGTCTCTCTCTCTCTCCCCCAGTCTCTCTCTCTCTCTAACCAGTCTCTCTCTCTCTCCCCCAGTCCTCTCTCTCTCCCCCCCTCAGTCCTCTCTCTCTCTCTATCTCCCCATTCTCTCTCTCTCTCTCTCTCTCCCCGTCTCTCTCTCTCCCCCCCTCAGTCGCACTCTCTCTCCCCCCAGTCTCTCTCTCTCCCCCCCAGTCTCTCTCTCTCCCCCCCCAGTCCTCTCTCTCTCCCCCTCAGTCTCTCTCTCTCCCCCCCCAGTCTCTCTCTCTCCCCCCAGTCTCTCTCTCCCCCCCAGTCTCTCCCTCCCCCCCCAGTCTCTCTCTCCCCCCCAGTCTCTCTCTCTCCCCCCAGGTCTCTCTCTCTCTCCCCCCCCCAGTCTCTCTCTCCCCCCAGTCTCTCTCTCTCCCCCCAGTCTCTCTCTCTCCCCCCCCAGTCTCTCTCTCTCCCCCCCCAGTCTCTCTCTCTCCCCCCCAGTCTCTCTCTCTCCCCCCAGTCCTCTCTCTCTCCCCCCAGTCTCTCTCTCTCCCCCCCAGTCTCTCTCTCTCCCCCCCCAGTCTCTCTCTCTCTCCCCCCCAGTCTCTCTCTCTCCCCCCCCAGTCTCTCTCTCTCCCCCCCAGTCTCTCTCTCTCCCCCCAGTCTCTCTCTCTCCCCCCCAGGTCTCTCTCTCCCCCCAGTCTCTCTCTCTCCCCCCCAGTCTCTCTCTCTCTCCCCCCCAGTCTCTCTCTCTCCCCCCAGTCTCTCTCTCTCCCCCCAAGTCTCTCTCTCTCCCCCCCCAGTCTCTCTCTCTCCCCCCCAGTCTCTCTCTCTTCCCCCCCAGTCTCTCTCTCTCCCCCCCCAGTCTCCTCTCTCTCCCCCCCAGTCTCTCTCTCTCCCCCCCAGTCTCTCTCTCTCCCCCCCAGTCTCTCTCTCTCTTCCCCCCCCAGTCTCTATCTCTCCCCCCCAGTCTCTCTCTCCCCCCAGTCTCTCTCTCCCCCCCCAGTCTCTCTCTCCCCCCAGTCTCTCTCTCCCCCCAGTCTCTCTCTCCCCCCAGTCTCTCTCTCCTCTCCACCCAGTCTCTCTCCTCCAGTCTCTCTCTCCCCGTCTCTCTCTCCCCCCAGTCTCTCTCTCCCCCAGTCTCTCTCTCTCTCCCCTCCAGTCTTTCTCTCCCCCAGTCTCTCTCTCCCCCCAGTCTCTCTCTCTCTCTCCCCAACTCTCTCCCCCTCCCCCAGTCTCTCTCTCTCTCTCCCCCACTCTCTCCCTCCACTCTCTCCCTCTCCCCCACAAGTCTCTCTCTCTCCCCATCTCTCTCTCTCTCCCCTCAGTCTCTCTCTCTCTCCCCCCCACCCCCCGGTCTCTCTCTCTCCCCCACAGTCTCTCTCTCGCTCTCTCTATCTCCCCAGTCTCTCTCTCTCTCCCCAGTCTCTCTCTCCCTTTGCCCATCTCTCTCTCTCTCCCCCAGTCTCTCTCTCTCTCTCCCCGTCTCTCTCCCCCAGTCTCTCTCTCTCTCCCCCTCAGTCTCTCTCTCTCTCTCCCCATTCTCTCTCTTTTTCCCCAGTCTCTCTCCTCTCATCTCTCTCCTTCCCTCTCTCTCTCTCTCTACTTCCCTCTCTCTCTCTGTCTCTCTCTCCTTCCCTCTCCAAATGGGGTGATACCGAATTTCTAGCCCTCTCCCTCTCTCTCCCCCCAATCTCTCTCTCTCCCCGTCTCTTTATCTCTCTCTCTCTGTCTCCCAGTCTCTCTCTCTCTGTCTCCCAGTCTCTCTATCTCTTCCCCCAGTCTCTCTCTCTCTCTCCCCCAGTTTCTCTCTCTCTCTCCCTGTCTCTCTCTCTCTTGCCCCTCAGTCTCGCGCTCTCTCTCTCTCTCCCAGTCTCTCTCTCTCCCCCAGTCTCCCAGTCTCTCTCTCTCCTCCAGACTCTCCCTCCTCCAGTCTCTCTCTCACAGTCTCTCTCTCTCCATCTCTCTCTCTCTGCTCCAGTCTCTCCCTCCTCCAGTCTCTCTCTCTCTCCCCCCAATCTCTCTCTTGCGCTCTCTCTCTCTCTCTCTCTATCTCCCCAGTCTCTCTCTCCCCCCAGTCTCTCTCTCTCTCTCTCCCCGTCTCTCTCCCCCAGTCTCTCTCTCTCTCCCCCTCAGTCTCTCTCTCTCTCTCCCCGTTCTCTCTCTCTCTCTCTCTCCCCAGTCTCTCTCCTCTCTCTCCCCCCAGTCTCTCTACTCTCTCTCCCCCGTCTCTCTCTCTCTCTCCCCCTCCCCCCCAGTCTCTCTCTCTCCCCCTCAGAGTTAGGGTCACTCGGGCCGGGCCTCACAACCGCTCGGCCCGAGACACAGAGCGGGGGAGTGGCAGCGGCCGGCCATAAACCGCGCGGCCCTGTAAACTGCTGTTTTACAAAAAAGCCTTGGCAACGCTGGGCCCCCCCAGCTAGTGCCTGTATAAAGGCCCACGTAGCCCAGGGGCTCATGCGGTTTGCAAGCATCCCCGGGTTCACGTGGGCTGGCCCAACCAATCAAAAGGGGGATTCCCATTATGCTTATGGGGATTCTATTTACATATGGAATCCTCATAAGCATGAATAGGAATGACGTAAAAAACACACTTTCACACAACCTAAATAAAAATAAATCACCACGTTTAAAATTAATAAAAATACAATTTAATTAAACATTTAAAACAAATTTAATTTAAAGGGGCCAAAAATAACCTAAACTAATTTTAAAGATTTTTGAATGTTTAAATGATTTTTTTAAATTTATTTTAGTATTTATTTTCACCCTTACGCTGGTAAAAGAAGGCCCTACGCCTGCTTTTACCAGGCAGAAGAGTTTTGTGGGCATTGGCTGGGCAGTAGTTGGGCAAATAGCCCAACTCTCCGCCAGCGAATGTCCAGTTCCTGGGCATGCGGATGATCTGTCAAGCTGAAACTTGACAGATCGTAAGTCAGCACATGCAGAAACCCAGAACTTGCGGGGCACTTACGACCGCGTACGCTGTGCGTTTCAGGTTGGTTCTGAAGAAAGGTCACTGACCTGAAACGCTAACTCTGTTTCTCTCTCCACAGATGCTGCCTGATCTGCTGAGTATTTCCAGAAATAGATCATATGCATTGCAACATCAGTAGGGTGCACAGATTCAAACACTCTCATCGCAAGCTCCCCCTAGGAAATAAAAGAAGCACTGAGTGGAGCACAAAAATCAGAAGGAGATTCCTACTTTGTGCTGAGCTTGGCTGCTGTCAGTGAAGGGGGCAGTAGTGGTGGAACAACTGGCCTCAGCATCCCTGAGCTAGTGAAGAGAAAGGTCAATCAGAGTTTCTACTCTAGACTACTGCCCAGTGATTCCTGGTGGAAAGTGAATATGTATGCATGCTGAGTTAGTGTAGGATTGGGCTAGACTCTGATGGTACCAAAGTTGAATAGCCCGTCAACACAGACTGTCTAGGTTCTCACATAAAAAATGGGCACTTGGGTGAGGAGGGCTGCCAACACCCATGGAACCATATCCCAGGAAATGCCAGTGCTTTCAGAGGAGGAGAAAAAACGAACAAAAAAAACACTTCACTAAGCCCTAACCATGTTGCAATGGGAAAGTACCTATTCTATCCTCAATGCTTTCCTGCAGGGAGAAAGCAAACTGGAAAGAAACCTTTTCATTTTTTCACTGAGCCATCAAGGGAACTCGTCTGCTTGTTTAGCAGTGTGGTGAGGGAGCACAATCTCTCAGTCCAACAGGCAACGGAATAGTTTGCTTTTCATTTGACCAAGCTAACATTTATGAATTTATGGGCTGTTTCTTTATTTACAACATTTTTAATTCAATATTTTTTTAATTCGTTTTTATGGGATGTGGGCGTCGCTGGCAAGGCCAGCATTTATTGCCCATCCTTGGTGGTGGTGAGCCGCCTTCTTGAACCGCTACACTCCATGTGGTGAAGGTACTCTCACAGTGCTGTTAGGGAGGGAGTTCCAGGATTTTACATAGAAACATAGAAACATAGAAGATAGGAGCAGGAGTAGGCCATTTGGCCCCTTGAGCCTGCTCCGCCATTCAATGCGATCATGGCTGATCATCCAAATTCAGTACCCGGTCCCTGCTTTCTCCCCATACCCCTTGATCCCTTTAGCCTTGAGAAATATATCCAACTCCTTCTTGAATATATTTAATGAATTGGCCTCTACTGCCTTCTGTGGTAGAGAATTCCACAGGTTCACCACTCTCTGGGTGAAGAAATTCCTCCTCATTTCTGTCCTAAATGGCATACCCCTTATCCTTAGACTGTGACCCCTGGTTCTGGACTCCCCGACCATCGGGAACATCCTTCCAGCATCTAGTCTGTCTAGTCCTGTTAGAATTTTATAAGTTTCGATGAGATCCCCTCTCATTGTTCTAAACTCCAGCGAGTACAAGCCCAATCGAGCCAATCTCTCCTCATACATCATTCCTGCCATCCCAGGTATCAGCCTGGTGAATCTTCGCTGAACTCCTTCCACGGCAAGAACATCCTTCCTCAGATAAGGCAACCAAAACTGCACACAATACTCAAGATGTGGTCTCACCAAGGCCCTGTACAACTGCAGCAAGACATCCTTGTTCCTGTACTCAAACCCTCTCGCAACGAAGGCCAACATACCATTTGCCTTCTTAACCGCCTGCTGCACCTACATGCTTACCTTCAGCGACTGGTGCACAAGGACACCCAGGTCTCGTTGCACTTCCCCTTCTCCCAATCTATTGCCATTCAGATAATAATCTGCCTTCCTGTTTTTGCTACCAAAGTGGATAACCTCACATTTATCCACGTTATATTGCATCTGCCATGCTTCTGCCCAATCACCCAACCTGTCCAAATCATCCTGGAGTTTCTCGGCATCCTCCTCACAGCACACACGCCCACCCAGCTTTGTGTCGTCTGCAAATTTGGAGATATTACATCTAGTTCCCTTGTCTAGATTATTAATATATATTGTGAATAGCTGGGGTCCAAGGACCGATCCCTGCGGTACTCCACTAGTCACTGCCTGACACTCGGAAAAAGACCCGTTTATTCCAACTGACCCAGTGACGATGAAGGATCTACGATATACTTCTAATGGTGTGTGACTTGGAGGTGGTGGTGTTCCCATGCGCCTGCTGCCCTTGCCTTTACATGATTGGAAAAGACAAATTTCAGAGATTATTGGGCAAACAGGTGGCAGATCAAATTCAACATAGAGAAATGCAAAGTGCTTCACATGGGGACAAAAAAATCGAGGAAGGGACTGTTACTTAAATGGAAAGAAAATAATGTGCATGGAAAGTGAAAGAAATCTGGGGGTCTTGATTGACAATAAATTGAAGCTATTGCAACAATGCTCAGTGGCAGTGAGTTAAGAAAATCAGATGTTGGGACGTATTAAAAGTCAATATTGAGCCAAAATTGTTAAGTAATCCTGCCACTTTATAAATCATTGGTGTGACCACACTTAGAATACTGTGCACAGTTCTGGTTGCCACAGTACAAAAAGGATATTGCAGCTATTGAAAGGATACAGAAGACAGCAATCAGAATGATTGAGGGGATGGAGGGAATGGATTATTGGGAGCAATTATGTAAATTGGACAAGTTCTTACTGGAAAAGTGAAAGTTGAGAGGTGAGAGGATTGCTGTTTTTAGGATTCTAAAGCAATTAGATAATGTAGACCATGACAAGCTATTTCACCTTGTCCAGAACAGTAGAACCAGAGGACACGGCCTGCGCTGGAAGGGGGGTAAATTCAAAACAATATTTCAGTGAGCGAGTGGTCAATCTATGGAACAGGCTCTCTAGGGAGATGGTGGAAGCAAGCAGTTAGTATTAATTCATTCAAATGCAAATTGGATAGATTTCTTTCAGAAAAGTAACATTTTGGGATATAGTATGAGTAATTTGAGACATGACATATGGTAAGTGTAGCAAGCTTGGGAGGAACAGGTGACTTTGGACCTATAGTTCCCAAAGCTCTCCACCACTGGGATGTTCCTTGTGTCATGTCTGGGTCTGTTGTAAATTGATAGAGATTGATTGGCATAATTAGTCAACCATTCCATTAGCATTGTATCATGTGACTGCCAGGATGGTAGAAGGCAAACTAAATAGACCTTGGTCTTTTTTCATCTAGCAATTCCTATATTCCTATGACTTAATTAAAATAAAATACATTAAAGTTGATGTATTCATTATGTACAATTCCTGGGAAAGTGTTCATTAGGTTCTAAGAATTTCTTTTGTAATTTGAGTATGAAGCTAGCATATAGACGTTAACATATCAGCAAAACACAGTCCTTGTTTTCTGCAAGATTTCACTGACAAACTCATGACTTTCTTTATGCAAAATGCCATAATGTTTATCTTTGGGTATCACCAACAAAGCAAAAATAAATTGACATTAGCTTTATCTCAGGCATGAGAAAAAAGAAAAGTGACTAACAGCAACAGTTTCTCTTAAATTATTCATTATAAAATATATTTCCCAAGCTACACAATAACTCCATAAAGCACACTGAACAGAAGTGGATTTGTTGCTAAACAATGGGGAAATGAAATTACAGAAACCTTCAATTATTCTCTGCAGCTATTTATTAATGTCATTATGTTATGTGTACAAATTGCTCACCTGAAGTCAACCTGCTGCTGCTCCTACTAAAAACCTGCTGCAACCATCCAAAATCCCCAGCACAGGTTCTCAATACTGTTCACATTCACTGGACTTTGCTGATGCATGGAATCTGTGTAGCCTGTGAAAAAGAATGGCATGTGCATTAAGTTTAAATATCATAATTGTTTATACATGTGTCACTAAAGCACGACAATTATATTTTCAACTTCAATAAAAATAGAATTTAAAGATTTTGAATGATTAGGAAAAGATAATTCATTATCTCTAGTTACTAGCATTTATTAATATGTTCTATCACTAAAAATTATAATAGTATTTCTGTTTGATTATGAACTTTACTATCATCTGCCATTTTAAAACCATTCAGCATTTAAGTCTGATGACTATGCTGGGAGCTGTAGTCTGATTGTGGCCTTTGAGATCCCTAATCGCATAAATTTCTCAGTGCCTCCCTAACTACCATTGATGCATTACACTTATAGTCATAGGGGGAAAAATTCGGTTGCTTTGTGCCTCCCATTAGCGCCTTAAGAGGGCGCTAATGGGGCACAAAGCAACTAGCGCCCGGGCACGGCGATGATTGCACCACTCGCAAAATTGACCAGACATTTTGCGGTGGCGGTAAACACTACCGCCACGATCTCCTACACTCGCAGATCGTGACGTTAGTCGAGTGCGCAATGCCCCGGTAGCGCCCCGGACCAGATATTGAGTGGTGCCCCCTGCCTTTCCGCCTGCCACTAGCAATGACAGGTTGAGGGGAACGTTTTGCAGTCGAGAAGGGACAGGGGGTGCGCTATTTAAAGGTGACCGCTTCCTGCCTTTTTTTGCCAGCGACATTTTTGCACCACACATTTTGAGAGAGAGAGAGAGAGAGAGACTTCTGGAGAGATTCAACACTGTGATGAAGGAGTTTTGGGTACTGAGCAGCACTTTGCAGGTTCATTTTAATATGACCTTCCTTGCATCGATTTAGAAGAGACTGTGGGGGCTGCACTCTGAGATCTTTCCCTGGCCTCTCCATTGTTCTTTCCAGCAGATTTGATGTACAGGTCTCTCCAGGCTGAGATTCAAGGCTGCAATGAGCAGGGTGTGGATGGAGAGCAAGATCGACCCTCCCCTTTAAGAACTGGCCGGCGCCACTGTGTCTGTGTTCCATTGCTGACTGATATCACATGAGCTTCGCCAGCGCTCTGAGGTAGTGCCTCACTTCTTGCCATTAGCGCCTTAAGAGAGGTGTGTAGCGCCTGATTTAGCACTCCAATCACCTCCATGAGGGATAGAAGCCAATTTTGCAGTTGGAGGCAATAATTAGCGCCAGGCGCTAAACTTTGCGATACTGAGTACGGCACAGAAGGAGGCCATTTGGCCCACCGAGCTCGTGCCTGCTCTCTGTAGAGGAATCCAGTCAGTCCCATTCCCCCATTCTATCCCCGTAGCCCTGCAAGTTTATTTCCCTCAAGTGCCTAGCCAGTCTCCCCTTGAAAACACTGAGGGCTCAAATTTCATCGGGCCATTGAGGCGGGATTGGAGGCGTCTGGGGGGTTAAAATTGCAAAATCTGGCTGGCGGGCCCAACCCCGCCTCCATCCCGCCTCCAAGCAATTTTCATTAAATTGTGTCTACTGGTCCTGTCTCCATCCCGCCTCCAAGAGGCGGGATAGGCTGTTAAGGCCCTTAACAAGCACTAAATTGCCTCTATAATGCCATTTTGATAGGCCTTTGTGATTTTAACCCTTTTGCCACGTGAAGCACGCCTGTTCTGAAACACAACGGTGAAATCTGGCGGTAGCACAATTGGATTGCTGACGATAAGCTGCAGCTTAACCATTAAATAGGAGATTTGATCAGCCATCATTTGCAGGTGGCAGGACTTTGTTGTCTCAGGTCTAGAGGAGCTTTTAGAAGGCATAACCACAGCTGTGGAAGTTTGGAGCCTGACACCCATCTCCAGTGTGACCTGGGAAACCCCTCTCGCCACCTTGACTGAGCGTTTCCTCAACTGAGGCACCTACCAGAAGCAGGGGAGGCATTTATTTCCTTCCTTCTGGACATCAGATGAGGACGAAGACCAGCTGCGGCACCAGCAGAACCATGAACAACAGCAACAACAGGAGCGCCAAGCTGCTGCTCACCCACCTGAAGCTGCACAGGCCAGAAGGGGCCAGCGCATGAAAGCCCGTCGGCGCAGGAGATACCCCCCAAACAGGGTCTACAGACACAGGGTCAGCTACCTCAACATGTCTGAGCAGCAGTGCCAAAGGTGGCTCCGACTTTTGCGAGAGGTAGTGGGTGACATCTGTGCAATGCTGCAACAAGACCTGCAGGTCTGAGGACCAGGTGGATAACCCTTACCAGTTGCCATCAAAGTCACGACCACACTCAACTTTTTTGCCTTAGGCTTATTCCAGGGATCAGCAGCAGACATCAGCAGCATCTCACAGGCGGCCGCACACACTAGTAACCGATGCCCTTTTTGCCATCGTGCACAATCACATCCATTTCACCAAGGATCAAGCAACTGTCATGGCGCGTGCGGTTCAATTAGCTAATCTGGCAGGCTTTCCAAGGGTGCAGGGCATCGTTGACTGCACACATCTGACCCTTAAGGCACCCCATCGCAATCCAGGTATTTTTGTCAACCGCAAGGGCTTCCACTCCCTTAACGTTCAGCTGGTGTGTGACCACAAGAAGGAAATTTTGCATGTTTGTGCCAAGTACCCTAGCTGTTGCCATGACTCCTTCATACTGTGCCAGTCTAGTGTGCCTCCGCTATTCAGTCCGCCAGACCAACTTAACGGATGGCTACTTGGAGACAAGGGCTATCCCCTGAAGACGTGGCTAATCACGCCGTTGAGGAGCCCATCCAACAAAGCTGAGGAGAGCTACAACTCCAGCCACATGTCCACCAGAGCCATAATCAAGCAAACCATCGGTTTGCTGAAGATGCACTTCAGATGCCTGGATAGATCAGGTGGAGCCCTGCAGTACTCAGCAGCCAGGGTCTCCAGAATCGTCGTGGTTTGCTGTGCACTTCACAACATGGCACAGTGTCATGGCTTGCAGATTCCTGAGGACCAAGTGGCTCGTCACATATCCTCCTCAGATGAGGAGGTGGAGGAGGAGGAGGAGGAGGAGAGCGAAAACAAAAACCTTGCAGAGGCCCATCAACCAGCGGCAGCAGTACGCAAGAACATTGCTGCCCAGGATGCAAGGAACGCACTCATCTTGGCCAGATTTGCTTAGCCTAGCCAATCAAGCACTTTTGCCTCGCAGCTTCTTACCTGAGCATCAACAATGGCCAAGAACCAACGGATTCCTAGCAATTTAACCACCATACTGACAAAGGAAAATCCGAAGATGTTTTATAAGTATATTAAGGGTAAGTGGATAACTAGGGAAAAAATAGGGCCCATTAGGGACAAAAGTGGCAATCTGTGTGTGGAGCCGGAAGATGTAGGAGGGGTTCTAAATGAATTTTTTGCATCTGTTTTCACTATGGAGAAGGACG
This sequence comes from Somniosus microcephalus, assembly GCF_052327205.1. Lineage (NCBI taxonomy): Eukaryota > Metazoa > Chordata > Chondrichthyes > Squaliformes > Somniosidae > Somniosus > Somniosus microcephalus. The sequence goes on along the minus strand of NC_140993.1, from coordinate 177,039,362 downwards.
ATGTAGACATAGAAATAGGGCGGGGGGACTGTGATATGCTCGAACATATTAACATCGAGAGGGAGGAGGTATTGGCGGTTTTAGCTGGCCTAAAAATGGATAAATCCCCAGGCTCGGATGAAATGTATCCCAGGCTGCTGTGTGAGGCAAAGGAGGAGATTGCGGGGGCTCTAACACATATATTCAGGACCTCTCTGGCCACAGGGGATGTGCCAGAGGACTGGAGAACCGCTAATGTAGTACCATTATTCAAGAAGGGTAGTAGGGAAAAACCGGGGAACTACAGGCCAGTGAGCCTAACATCAGTGGTAGGAAAATTATTGGAAAAAATCCTGAGGGACAAAATTTGTCTCCACTTGGAGAGGCAAGGATTAATCAGGGATAGTCAACATGGCTTTGTCAAGGGAAGATCATGTCTGACTAATTTGATTGAATTTTTTGAGGGGGTGACTAGGTGTGTGGATGAGGGTAACGCAGTGGATGTGGTATACATGGATTTCAGTAAGGCCTTCAATAAAGTCCCGCACAGGAGACTGGTCAAGAAGGTAAGAGCCCATGGAATCCAGGGTGCCTTGGCACATTGGATACAAAACTGGCTTAGTGACAGAAGGCAGAGGGTGATGGTCGAAGGTTGTTTTTGTGACTGGAAGCCTGTGGCCAGTGGGGTACCACAGGGATCGGTGCTGGGTCCCTTGCTGTTTGTGGTCTACATTAATGACTTGGATATGAATGTAAAGGGTATGATCAGTAAGTTCGCGGATGATACAAAAATTGGTAGGGTGGTAAATAGCGAGGAGGGGAGCCTCAGTCTGCAGGACGATATAGATGGGTTGGTCAGATGGGCGGAACAGTGGCAAATGGAATTTAACCCGGAAAAGTGCGAGGTGATGCACTTTGGGGGGACTAACAAGGCAAACGAATACACAATGAATGGAAAGACCCTAGGCAAGACGGAGGGTCAGAGGGATCTGGGTGTGCAAGTACACAGATCCCTGAAGGCGGCGGAACAGGTGGATAAGGTGGTAAAAAAGGCATATGGGATACTTGCCTTCATTAGCCGAGGCATTGAATATAAGAGCAAGGAGGTTATGATGGAGCTGTATAAAACACTGGTTAGGCCACAGCTGGAATACTGTGTGCAGTTCTGGTCGCCACACTACAGGAAGGATGTGATCGCGTTAGAGAGGGTGCAGAGGAGGTTCACCAGGATGTTACCAGGGCTGGAGCGCTTCAGCTATGAAGAGAGACTGGGCAGATTGGGTTTGTTTTCCTTGGAGCAGAGGAGGCTGAGGGGGGACATGATTGAGGTGTACAACATTATGAGGGGCATAGATAGGATGGATGCTGAGGAGCTTTTTCCCTTAGTAGAGGAGTCAATAACTAGGGGGCATAGATTCAAGGTAAAGGGCGGGAGGTTTAGAGGGGATTTGAGAAAGAACTTTTTCACCCAGAGGGTGGTTGGAGTCTGGAACTCACTGCCTGAAAGGGTTGTGGAGGCAGAAACCCTCACAACTTTTAAGAAGCATTTGGATGAGCACTTGAAATGCCATAGCATACAAGGCTACGGGCCAAATGCTGGAATATGGGATTAGATTAGACAGGGCTTGATGGCCGGCGCGGACACGATGGGCCGAAGGGCCTCTATCCGTGCTGTATTACTCTATGACTCTATGACTCTATGACAATTGCAAGTAATCCTAAGCCCTCAATGTGGAAGTCCCATTCGCGAAATGACACACGCCACAACTACCGCAGTAGCCATCAGAATTTTTATTTACATTAATCATCTGATGGCTTTTTAACATAAAACATCAAATTTCACCCAAGTGACTACCCTTGTGACTATTTGTGCACTATCTTTCTCTTACGCCTGCTCCTACGTGGTGCTTCCCCTGTGGCTTCAGCAGATGTGGAGGCCCCTTGCTCACTTTCTTGCTTCTCCTGTCTCGACACCTTTGACGGGCGTCCTCTGGGGTTGCGAACCTGTGAGGGCTCGCCAACAGTCTGCTGCTCCTGCAGCTGTGCAGGGGTTGAGACGCTGATCTCAGTTGGGTGTGGACTCTGGTGGGGCTCTGACTGAGGGCTCTGCAGTGACATGGAAGTGTGAGCACTTGGAGAGGAACCCCCACTTCCTTCATGTCTGCCAACTTCCCTCTCGTGGGTCAGGTCCCCCTCATCGCTTGCAAGTAGCTTGAAAGCACCTTGCTGCACATCAGGGGGGGCCCGTATCTGCACTGGCAGTCCAACTCAGAAGGACTTCCATGAAGGTCTGGTTTCTCTGTTCAATAGATGACCATCGCTCCTCCGGAGATGTTATTCTATTCAGAACACTCACCATGTTTTCTGCACTCTGGCGACTTATCACCTCCATGGAGGTTGCCATCCTTTCCATGGTGATGCGTTCATGCACCAATGACTCCACAAAGGCTCTGCTCATGTTCGCAATGGACTCCTCCATTTGCTCCACACTCACAACGACCCTGGAGCCAAAACCTGCCAGAGACTGCTGCATCTGTTCCTGGAGTTCCAGCACCGCTGATCTTATGGATGGACCCAGAGGCAGAGGGTCGACATGCAGCTGAGCCGAGCTGGCAGAGTCCTGCGCCCTCCGACTAGGACTCTCCACTGCTGTCCCTGTCTCCACAATCTGCTGATGCTCAATTGTGAGCTGCGATACACCAGGTGACAACAATACTCGATTTCCCGAAGGTCCCACCGAGGTGTGAGTGTCTGCGCTGGTGCTGGGTGCGATGAATTCTGCTGACGCTGCGCCCTCAGAGGTTGCAGCTTCCTCTGAGGAGTCTTGAGGGTCATGCTCTTCCTCCTGGCTAGTGGGGACGGATGCTTGCAATGGTCCTGTGTGGGAGTAAAGGAAAGAGTCAGAGATGTGAGGCCAAGGTTACATGCACATTGCATATTGCAGATGATTATAAGTCCACCTGTTAGAGCTTCAGAATCATTATCAGTGACTCATGCAATGTCATTGAGAGAGATGGAAAACTATTCTGTCACCGGCTTGCTGTGATGCGCCCGTCTGTCCATCCCCCACTTGGGAATCTTCCCCCACTCCCACGATCTCCAGGACCACCTCCTCCCAGGTGGTGAGCTGGGCTACTGAGGGTGGTCCTCCTCCTGTCCTCACTCTTTCCCTCTTATTGTGAGCTCTCTTTTCCTGCAATGAGGGAGACAAGTGGAGTTTGAGTGAGAATGAAGGAGTGAGTGTAGAGAATCCATAGCATAGATGTTTAGAAGGAGACAAAGATGGAGTGAGGTGGCAAGACCAAGGGCCCTTCCTGTGTGTTGTAAGTTGTAATTGCGTCAGAGTGATAGGGAGTGTGAGGGCTGCATAGTCGAATAGTTAGGTGAATGTGACCATAGAGAGAGAGGGAATGGGTAAGGGTGCATGGATGTCAGTGTCAAGTGGGATGTGGAGGACAAGATTGCTAAAGCTGAGTGCTGGTGAGGAGAGGCAATGGGGATCAGATTGAGGGTGATGGGAAATTCATACTCACTTTTCTACTGCGCAGAAGGTCATGAAAGCTCTTCCTGCACTGAAGCCAGGTTCTGCGGGTTATTGACAAAGAGTTGACCTCCTCTGCCACCTGGATCCACACAGCCTTGGTTTGCTGGGGAGGCTTCTTCCTCCCTGAAGAAGGGAAGAGCACCTCTTTATTTGCTCTTGCTCCCTCTACTAAAGCCTGCAGGGCAACATCATCAAATCAGGGTGCAGACCTAGGTCTCTGGCTGGCCATTCTTCCTGCAGGTGCCTCTAATATGCATGGGCAAAAGGTTGGCAGTCTGCAGAAGAAGCAAGGCTTGTTGCAGACCTTAAATGCAGCAGCAATGATGACATCATTAGAGGCGACTTTCAGACTGGAAAAACTCATTGGCCATGGGTTCCCACACGTTGGAACTCAATTGGCCAATTAAGTTAAAATGGCATAATTTTCCCACATCGATTAAGAATTGGGTGGCTAACACGAAATGCGGATTACATGACCCCAGCCCACCCCAGTATCAAAATCCAGCCCTGAGTATCTCCGCTTCCACCACTTCCATCGGCAGCGAATTCCAGGTCATCACCACTCGCTGCATAAAAAAGTTTTTCCTCACATCCCCCCTGTATCTCCTGCCCAAAACCTTAAATCTGTGTCCCCTAGTCCTTGTACCATCAACTGGTGGGAACAGCCTTTCCCCGTCTAGCCTATCCATACCTGTCATAATCTTGTACACCTCTATCAAATCACCCCTCAACCTCCTTTGCTCTAATCAAAACAAATCCAGCTTCTCCAACCTGTCCTTGTAGCTAAGATCCCCCATCCCCGGAATCATTCTAGTAAATCTCCTCTGCACCCTCTCAAGAGCCTTCACATCTTTCCTAAAGTGTGGTGACCAGAACTGGACGCAATACTCCAGTTGTGGCCTAACCAGCGCTTTATAAAGGTTCAGCATAACTTCTCTACTTTTGCACTCAATACCTCTATTTATGAAGCCCAAGATCCCATATGCTTTGTTAACCACTCTCTCAATATGTTCCGCCACCTTCAGAGACCTATGCACATTAACTCCCAGGTCCCTCTGTCCTTGCACACTCTTTAAAACTGTGCCATTAAGTATATATTGCCTCTCCCTGTTCCTTCTGCCAAAATGCATCACCTCACACTTCTCCATATTAAATTCCATCTGCCACTTGTCTGCCCATGTCCTGTTTCTATGTCCTGTTGAAGTCGATTGAGATCATCATCACTGTTTGCCACACCCCCAATTTGGTGTCATCGGCAAATTTAGAAATTCTACTCTGTATTCCAATATCCAGGTCATTTATATATATCAAAAAAAGCAGTAGCCCCAGCACTGACCCTTCTGGAACACCACTGTCTACGATCCTCCAGTCTGAAAAACAGCCATTTACTACAACTCGCTGCTTTCTGTCCTTAAGCCAATTCCTTAACCAAGCTGCCACTGACCCACCTATTGCATGAGCCTCAATTTTGTTAACCAGCCTTCTATGTGGTACATTGTCAAACGCCATCCGAAAATCCATGTAGACAACATCCATTGCATTCCCTTCATCAATCATCTCTGTTACTTCATCAAAAAATTCAATTAGATTAGTCAAACACGATCTGCCTTTTACAAATCCATGTTGGCTCTCCTTAATTAGCTTAAACCTCTCCAAGTGCCCGTTAATTTTTTCCTTGATTATTGTTTCTAAAACTCTACCCACCACTGATGTTAAACTGACCGGCCTGTAGTTACTAGGATTGTCCTTACACCCCTTTTTGAACAATGGTGTCACATTTGCCACTTTCCAATCCTCAGGCACCTCCTCCGCATCTAGGGAAGATTGGAAAATTATGACAAGCCCTTCCACTATCTCCTCTCCCAATTCCCTTAGCAACCTGGGATGCAAGCCATCAGAATCAGGCGACTTGTCCACTCTAAGCATACCCAGCCTTTCTAGTACATCCTGTCTATCAATTTTCACCCCTTCCATTGCTTCTAGCTTTTCCACTTCTACCGATATTTTGTGAGCATCCACCTCCTTAGTAAACACCGATACAAAGTACTCATTGAGTATTCTAGCCTTGCTCTGCGCCCCTAAGCATATATCACCTTCTTTGTCACTAATAGGCCCCACCCCACCTCTTACTACCCGCTTACTGTTTACATGCTGGTAGAAGGTTCTTGGGTTCCCTTTTATATTAACCGCCATTCTACTCTCATATTCTCTCTTTGCCAATCGTACATTCATCTTCACATCCCCGCTCAACTTATTGTATTTGGTCTGGTTCTCCCTTGAAGAATTCACCTGCCATGGATCTTACACCCTCTTTTTTTGTTTCGTCATCTTCTCTATCTCCCTCGTCATCCAAGGAACCCTTGCTTTGGGTCCCTTACCCTTCCCTCTTGTTGGAATGTACCTAGCCTGTGCTTGGAACATCTCCTCCTTAAAGATGACCCATTGTTCCATTACAGTTTTTCCTGTCAGTCTTTGGTTCCATTTTACCCTGGCTCGATCCTTTCGCATCCCATTGAAGTTAGCCCTATTCCACTTTAGAACTTCCACTCTAGATTGTTCCTTGCTCCTCTCCATTGCTAATCTAAATCTTATGATACAATGATCGCTCATACCCAAGTGTTCTCCCACAGACACTTGGTCGACCTGGCCCACGTCATTCCCCAGCATCAGATCCAGCAATGCCTCCTTCCTAGTTGGGCCAAGAACATATTGGTCAAGGAAATTCTCCTGAACACATTTCAGAAATTCCTCCCCCTCCTTTCCCTTTACCCTCGCATTATCCCAATCGATATTTGGGTAATTAAAGTCCCCCAATATCACCACTCTATAGCTCTTGCATATCTGCGATTTCCCTGCAGATTTACTCCTCTACCTCCCTCTCAGTATTTGGAGGCCTATAGAATACCCCCACTAGCGTGATCATACCCTTTATGCTCCTTAACTCTAACCAAATGGATTCTGTCCTTGTCCCCTCAAGAACATCCTCCCTTTCCAACACTACAATGTCTTCCTTAATCAGCACTGCCACCCCACCTGCCTTTTTTTCTTCCCTATCTTTTCTGAACACCTTGTACCCTTGAATATTAAGTGCCCAGTCCTCACCGTTTTTAAGCCATATTTCCGTTATTGGCACAATATCATTTTGCCATACGGCTAATTGTGCTTGTAGCTCACCAACCTTATTCACCACATTTGTGGGTTTACGTACATGCATTCTAAACTCATTTTTGAATTTTTCGTAGTCTTTCTTAGTCTGCTCCTATCTAATATGGTACTACTACTGCCTCTAGTACTATCTTGTTTATTACTATCCAACACACTCACTCTTATATGCACCTTATTCCTCTTTTCTACTCCTATATGCTGGTGCCCATCCCCCTGCCAAGCTAGTTTAAACCCTCCCCAACAGCACTAACAAACCTCCCTGCGAGAATATTGGTCCCAGCTCTGTTGAGGTGTAACCTGTCCGGCTTGTACAGGTCCCAACTTCCCCAGAAATTATCTCAGAAATCTAAAGCCCTCCCTCCTGCAACATCTCTCCAGCCACGTATTCATCTGTTCTATCCTTCTATTCCTGTACTCACTAGCACGTGGCACCGGGAGTAATCCAGAGATTACTACCTTTGAGGTCCTGCTTTTTAATTTCTCTCCTAGCTCCCTAAACTCTGCCTACAGGACCTCATCCCTCTTTCTGCCTATGTCATTGGTACCGATATGGACAACAACCTCTGGCTGTTCACCCTCCCCCCTCAGAGTGTCCTGCAGCCATTCAGTGACATCCTTGATCCTGGCACCAGGGAGGCAACATACCATCCTGGAGTCACGTCTACGGCTGCAGAAACGCCTGTCTGCTCCCCTAACTATCGAGTCCCCTACCACTAATGCTCTTCCACTCTTTTTCCTCCCCCCCTGTGCAGTTGAGCCACCTGTGGTGCCGTGGACTTGACTCTGGCTGCACTCCCCAGAGGAACCATCGCCCTCACCAGTATTCAGAACAGAATATTGGTTGGAGAGTGCAATGCACTCCGGGGACTCCTGCACTACCTGCCTGGTCCTCCTCTTCTGTCTGGCGGTCACCCATTCCCTCTCTGCCTGCATACTCTTAAGCTGCGGGGTGACCACCTCTAGAAACATGCTATTAACAAAACTCTCAGCCTCGCTGATGCACCGCAGTGACTCCAGCCGCTGCTCAAGCTCTGAAACCCGGAGCTCAAGTTGCTGTAGCTGGCGATACTTCCCACACATGTGGTCGTCCAGGATACGCAAAGCATCCAGGACTTCCCACATGGCACAGGATGTGCACTCCACGGGACTGAGCTGCCCTGCCATGCCTCTATTTAATAGACTAAGAACTAACCCAGCAGAAATAAACTTAAAACTTAAAACTTATACTTTAGTACAGATTTTAAGAACTCCTGTTAAAAAGAAAAAGAACCTTCAGTATTTGTTTACAAAAGTGAGATTTCACTTTATACCCATTCAATTCTCAAATAATTTTTTTTTTAAATAATTTGTTTATGGGATGTGGGCATCGCTGGCAAGGCCAGCATTTATTGCCCATCCCTATATGCCCTTGAGAAGGTGGTGGTGAGCTGCCTTCTTGAACTGCTGCAGTCCGTGTGGTGAAGGTACTCCCACAGTGCTGTTAGGTAGGGAGTTCCAGGATTTTGACCCAGCGACGATGAAGGATCGGCGATATACTTCCAAGTCAGGGTGGTGTGTGACTTGGAGGGGAACTTGGAGGTGGTGGTTTTCCCATGCGCCTGCTGCCCTTGTCCTTCTAGGTGGCAGTGGTCGCGGGTTTGGCAGGTGCTGCAAAGAAGCCTTGGCGAGTTGCTGCAGTGCATCTTGTAGATGGTACACACTGTAGCCACGGTATGCCAGTGGTGGAGGGAGTGAATGTTTAAGGTGGTGGATGGGGTGCCAATCAAGCGGGCTGCTTTGTCCTGGATGGTGTCGAGCTTCTTGAGTGTTGTTGGAGCTGCACTCATCCAGGCAAGTGGAGAGTATTCTATCACACTCCTTACTTGTGCCCTGTAGATGGTGGAAAGGCTTTGGGGAGTCAGGAGGTGAGACACTGGCCACAGAATACCTAGCCTCTGACCCGCTCTTGTTGCCACCGTATTTATGTGGCTGGCCCAGTTAAGTTTCTGGTCAATGGTGAGCCCCAGGATGTTGATGGTGGGGGATTCAGCGATGGTAATGCCATTGAATGTCAAGGGGCGGTGGTTAGACTCTCGCTTGTTGAAGATCATCATTGCCTGGCATTTCTGTGGCGCGAATGTTACCTGCCACTTATCAGCCTAAGCCTGTATGTCGTCCAGGTCTTGTTGCACGCGGGCATGGACTGCTTCATTATCTGAGGAGTTGTGAATGGCGCTGAACACTGTGCAGTCATCGGCGAACATCCCCAATTCTGACCTTATGTTGGAGGGAAGGTCATTGATGAAGCAGCTGAAGATAGTTGGGCCTAGGACACTGCCCTGAGGAACTCCTGCAGCGATGTCCTGGGGCTGTGATGATTGACATTCAACCACCACAACCATCTTCCTTTGTGCTAGGTATGACTTCAGCCAGTGGAGAGTTTCCCCCATTCCCATTGACTTCAGTTTTACAAGGGCTCCTTGATGCCACACTCGGTCGAATGCTGCCTTGATGTCAAGGGCAGTCACTCTCACCTCACCTTCAGAATTCAGCTCCTGTGTCCATGTTTGGAATAAGGCTGTGATGAGGTCGGGAGCTGAGTGGTCTTGGCGGAACCCAAACTGGGCATCAGTGAGCAGGTTTTTGGTGAGTAAGTGCCGCTTGATAGCACTATCGTTGACACCTTCCATCACTTTACTAATGATTGAGAGTAGACTGATGGGGCGGTAATTCGCCGGGTTGGATTTGTTCTGCTTTTTGTGGACCGGACATACCTGGGGCAGTTTTCCACATTGTCGGATAGATGCCACTGTTGTAGCTGTACTGGAACAGTTTGGCTAGAGGTGTGGCTAGTTCTAGTGCACAAGTCTTCAGTAGGATAGCCGGGATGTTGTCGGGGCCAATAGCGTTTGCTGTATCCAGTGCGCTCAGCCATTTCTTGATATCATGTGTAGTTAATTGAATTGGCTGAAGACTGGCTTCTGTGATGATGGGGACCTCAGGAGGAGGCCAATATGGATCATCCACTTGTCACTTCTGGCTGAAGGTAGTTGCAAACACTTCAGCCTTGTCTTTTGCACTCACATGCTGGGCTCCACCATCATTGAGGACGGGATATTCTTGGAGCCTCCTCCTCTCGTTAGTTGTTTAATGGTCCACCACCATTCATGACTGCAGAGCTTTGATCTGATCTGTTGATTGTGGGATCGCGTAGCCCTGTCTATAGCATGCTGCTTCTGTTTTTTAGCATGTATGTAGTCCTGTGTTGCAGCTTCCCACTTCATTTTTAGGTAGGCGTGGTGCTGCACCTGGCAAGCTTTTCTACACTCCTTACTGAACCAGTGTTGGTGGTAATGGCAGAGTGAGGGTTATTCTGAGCCATGAGGTTATAGATTGTGGTGGAATACAATTCTGCTGCTGCTGATGGCCCACAGCGCCTCATGGATGCCCAGTTTTGAGCTGCTATATGTGTTCTGAATCTATCCCATTTAGCACGGTAGTAGTGCCACACAACACGATGGAGGGTGTCTGTGAAGACGGGACGGTGCAGTGGTCACTGCTACCAATACTGTCATGGACAGGTAGATTGGTGAGGACGAGGTCAAGTAGGTTTTTCCCCTCGTGTTGGTTCTCTCACCAGCTGTCGCAGGCCCAGACTAGCAGTTATGTCCTTAAGGATGCAGCCAGCAGTGGTGCTACTGAGCCAGGCTTGGTGATGGTCATTGAAGTCCCCCACGCAGAGTACATTTGCTACTCGCAGTGCTTCTTCCAATTGGTGTTCAACAATGGAGGAGTACTGATTCATCAGCTGAGGGAGGGCAGTCAGTGGTAATCAGCAGGAGGTTTCCTTGCCCATGTTTGACCTGAAGCCATGAGACTTCATGCGGTCCAGAGTCAATCCTTCCCGACTGTATACTACTGGTGGGTCTGTCCGGCCGCTGGGACAATACATACCCAGGGATGGTGATGGAGGTGGAGGTGTTTGGGACATTGGCTGAAAGGTATAATTCTGTTGTTTGACTAGTCTGTAGGACAGCTCTCCCAATTTTGGCACAAGCCCCCAGATGTTTGTGAAGAGGACTGACTTTGCAGGGTGTGCCACTGCCCTGTCCATAGCCAGTGCCGAGGTCGTGGCCAGGTGGTCTGTCCGGTCTCATTGTTATTGTGTTTCGTAGCAGTTTGTTACAACTGAGTGACTTGCCAGGCCATTTCAGAGGGCAGATTAAGAGTCAACCACATTGCTGTGGGTCTGGAGTCACATATAAGCCAGACCAAGTAAGGGCAGCGGATTTCCTTCCCTAAAAGGACATTAGTGAACCAGATGGTTTTTTTTATGACAATCTGATAGTTTGATGGTTACCATTACTGATACTAGCTTTTTATTCCAGCTTTATTATTTAATTAACTGAATTTAAATTCCCCAGCTGCTATGGTGGGATTTGAACTCAAGTCTCTGGATTATTAGTTCAGGCTTACATGAATTACTAGCCCAGCTGACATTACCACTATGCTACCATTCCCTTAAATACTTAGAGGAAGCTCAAAACCTTATTCTAAGTCAAGCTTTATCTACAGCAGCTGAGCCCTGTTTGAGTTTTAAGAGCTTAACTATTAATTATCTCAACAAGAACACCAAAAGCAACAAGGTTAGTGAGCACTAAATTATGAAAACAGCACAAACATGACACAGATTCCGGATAGCTCAGAGCTTATAGAGCTCTGTGATTTTATTACACTTATAAGTTAGTGTGACGAGTGGCACGGAGTGAACCCAACTGCAGGAAGGCAAACTCAGGCAGAGGATAGGTTGCAAACACAAAGATAGACTTTACTAGAAACAAACAAAATAACAACAGCACAGATACAGGCTAGCAGGCCGGCAAGAGGATCACAAGGCAGTGTGAAACTCAAGACTGTGCAGTGGACATAAAACTAAGCACCACTTAAATAGCAGGCATATAACCATGCACAGGTGAGTACGATTAGGAAGAAAGAAGGAAACAATTAAGAGTTCATGGTGCCCTCTGGTGGCGAGGCGAGGCAGAACCTGGGTCATTCCTGACAGGACCCCCTCCCCTAGGAACGGCCCCCGACGTGCCCCCAGAAGGTCCATGGCGACGACAAAGAAAGTCCTGCACCAAGTCACGATCCAGGATGTTCCGGTCCGGAACCCAGGAGCATTCCTCTGGACCATATCCCTCCCAGTCCACCAGGAACTGGAGGCCCCCGCGAACCCGGCGAGAGTCCATCAGGCGACGGACCGTGTAGGCAGGCTGGCCGTCGATGATGCGGGGAGCAGGGGGAGGCCTCGTGCCAGGCGCCAGGGAACTGATGGCCACTGGCCGGAGCCGGGAGACGTGGAAGGTGGGATGAATCCGCATGGAGCGAGGCAGCTGGAGACGGTAGGACACCGGGTTGACCTTCCTCACCACCGTGAAGGGACCGATGAAACGGGGCGCCAGCTTGCGGGACTCCACCCGCAGTGGGAGATCCTGAGTAGAAAGCCAGACCCTCTGACCAGGGCGGAATGAAGGAGCCGGTCTGCGCAGCTTGTTGGCCTGGATCCGTCGTTGCCGAGAAGCTCGTTGTAAAGCCAGCTGCGCTCTCCTCCAGGTCCGTCGACAGCGCTGGACAAACTTCTCCATGGAGGGAACCCCCACCTCGAGCTCCTCCTCCTGGAACAGTGGAGGCTGAAACCCGAACTGGCACTCGAATGGCGACATTCCTGTGGAGGAGCAGCGCAAGGTGTTGTGCGCGTACTCAGCCCAGACGATGTGACGGCTCCAGGTCACAGGGTTAGCGGACACGAGACACCTCAGGGTCGTCTCCAGGTCTTGATTGATCCGTTCCGTTTGACCGTTAGACTGAGGGTGGAAACCCGAGGAAAGGCTGACAGTAGCTCCAATGAGCTTATAGAAAGCTCTCCAAAACCGGGAGGCGAATTGTGGACCATGGTCAGAGACGATGTCAAGAGGAAACTGAACAACCTGAAAACATGCTGGAACATGAGTTCGGCTGTCTCTTGGGCTGAGGGAAGCTTGGGCAAGGGCAGAAAGTGACAGGCTTTGGAGAAGCGATCCACGATGACCAGAATGACAGTGTTGCCTTGAGATGGTGGAAGGCCTGTGATGAAATCCACAGAGAGGTGTGACCAGGGGCGGGTGGGAATGGGGAGAGGATGCAGCAAACCCTGGGGGCGGGATCGAGGGTTCTTGTTTCGTGCACAAGTAGCACAAGCTGCCACGAATGCCTTTACGTCCCTCTCCATGGTGGACCACCAGAACCTTCTGCGAAGAAACTCCAGCGTCCTGGATGTGCCTGGATGACCGGTGAGTCGAGACGAATGCCCCCACTGCAGAACTTGTGAGCGTGCCATGTTGGGAACAAAAAGGCGACCTGGTGGGCCGTTGCCAGGGTTTGCCTCCCTCTGTTGCGCCTTTCTGACCAGCGTCTCGATCCCCCAGCGAACCGGTGCTACAATTCGAGAAGTTGGAAGAATATGTTCTGGTTGTCTCTCCCGCTCAGGTGGATCAAATTGCCTGGAGCGAGCATCAGGCTTGAGATTCTTGGATCCTGGACGATATGACAGGACAAAGTCGAAACGATTGAAAAACAGTGCCCAGCGAGCTTGACGGGAGTTAAGCCATTTGGCCTCCTGGATATAGGGTGTTTAGACCCCTCCAACCAATGTCTCCACTCCTCCAGTGCCAACTTAACTGCTAGTAGTTCCCTGTTTCCAATATCATAGTTTCACTCTGCAGGAGTGAGTCGACGAGAAAAGAAGGCGCAAGGGTGCAGTTTGTTGTCGTTAGACCGCTGGGACAAAACGGCACCCACTCCTATATCAGAGGCATCCACCTCGACAATGAAGGGGAGTGAGGGATCCGGAATTACGAGGACAGGAGCAGACGTGAAGCGCCGCTTGAGATCCTCGAAAGCCTGCGCAGCCTCAGCGGACCAACTGAACCAGGTGGAAGCGGTTTTGGTGAGGGCGTTGAGAGGGGCAGCAATGGGGCCGAAGTTCCTGATGAACCTCCGATAGAAATTAACAAACCCCAAGAAGCGTTGCACTTGTTTGAGAGAGGTGGGTGGTGGCCAATCTCGGACAGCTTGGGTCTTGCCAGGGTCCATTTGGATATTGCCGCTGGAGATGATGAAGCCCAGGAATGAAACCGTGGAAACGTGAAACTCACACTTCTCAGCCTTGACAAACAAGAGGTTGTTAAGCAGACATTGCAGGACTTGCCTTACATGCTGGACATGATCGTGAAGAGTTTTGGAGAAAATGAGAATGTCATCCAGGTAGACAAAGACAAAGCGATTCAGCATGTCTCGGAGGACGTCGTTGATGAGCGCCTGGAACACAGCAGGGGTGTTGGTCAATCCAAAGGGCATGACCAGGTTCTCATAGTGCCCAGTAGGTGCGTTGAATGCCGTCTTCCACTCGTCCCCTTCGCGGACACGGATGAGGTTGTAGGCTTTGCGGAGATCCAATTTTGTGAAGACTGTGGCTCCCTGTAGTAGCTCGAAGGCCGTCGACATGAGCGGAAGAGGATAACGGTTCTTTATAGTAATCTTGTTAAGGCCACGGTAGTCGATGCAGGGGCGGAAACCTCCATCTTTCTTACTCACAAAGAAAAAACCGGCACCAGCAGGAGAGGTGGACAGATGGATGAAGCCAGCAGCGAGGGCGTCACGGATGTAATCCTCCATGGCGGCGGTCTCTGGAGCAGAAAGAGAGACGATCCTACCCCTAGGTGGGCAAGTCCCAGGCAGGAGGTCAATGGCACAGTCATATGGCCTATGAGGGGGAAGTGATGTGGCTCAAACCTTACTAAAAACTTCTTAAATCCTCATACTCGGGAGGCACTCGGGACAATTCAGAGTGAGATGGGGGCTCCTGGGGCTGGGAAGGAGGCTTGGAGCGAAGACAGGTGGTGTGGCAGGCGGAGCCCCATTCCGTAAGCCGGCCGGCGGCCCAATCCATGCGTGGATTATGGCAGGCCAACTAAAGGTAACCCAGAACTAATGGAAACTCGGGAGAGTGGATAAGGGAGAATTGGATGGTCTCGAAATGTTGTCCTTCCACGCCCAAACACAGGGGGGCAGTAAGATGGTGAATAGTTCCAGAGCCCAGGGGTCTTCCATCCAGGGCGATAACAGTGAGGGGGTGATCTGGATGTGTCAGGGGAATCTTGAGCTGTTTAGCTAAACCCAGATCCATGAAGTTACCATCGGCCCCAGAATCCACCAGGGCCTTAAGATCATGTTGTTGATTGCCCCAGAAAAGGGAAGATGCCAGCAGGACCCTAGAAACAGTAGGACCGGGAGGGACGGTTACGCTCATCTCAGGGCCCTCCGTCCTGGACGAGCCCTGGCTTTTCCCACCAACTCTGGACAAGAAGAGCAAAAGTGGCCCGGTTCCCCACAATAGAGGCAAGATCCCTCTCTCATTCGGCGATCACGTTCAGGCTGCGAGAGACGAGTTACTCCCAACTGCATGGGCTCCTCTGGAGCAGTCAAAGATGGACTCGGGATGGCTCGGAGGCTCTCGGATGGCTTCGAAGCAGGGAAGGCTCTTGTTTCCGGAAGTGGGGTGAAAAAGGAGCGGCGTTCTCTTCGCCTCTCACAGAGACGATTATCCACTCAAATGGACATATCAAAGAGAGACTCCAAATCACTCACTGAATCTCTGGAAGCCAGTTCGTCCTTGATTTCATCCGTGAGACCGCGGCAAAAAGTGGCGATGAGCACCTCCGAATTCCATTGGCTCTCCGCCGCGAGAGTGCGAAACTCAATGGCGTAGTCCGCAATGCTACGAGCCCCCTGGCAAAGCCAAAGCAGTTTGTTAGATGCCTCTCTCCCACTGACAGGATGATCAAAGACCCTTCTCATTTCTTCAGTGAAAAGTTGGTAGTTTGAACATGCTGGAGTTTGCTGTTCCCAGACGGCCGTAGCCCAGGTAAGTGCTTTGCCGGTGAGTAGCGAAACGATGTAGGCTACTTGGGAACGGTCAGTGGGAAACAATGAACCTTGTAGCTCGAAAGCCAGGGAACACTGGGTTAGAAAGCCTCGACATCCTCCCGGGTTACCGTGATAGCGCTCGGGTGCAGGTAATCGGGGTTCTTTCAGAGGGGGAAGCGAAACCGGAGGAGCGGGTAACGCTGCTGGAGTAGCTTGGGTCGCCTGACTCTGGCTCTGATGGAAAGCAATGACGAGGGCCTCCAGCTGTTTCTGGCTTCGGGAGAACGACGTGGCGAAGCACCGCAGTTCATCCAAGATCAGTTGTAGATGTTCAAAGACTCGTCGTAGCCATTGGTCCCTCTCTGCTGGGTCCATGTTTGGCTCAGTCTTGCTGTGACGAGTGGCACTGGGTGAACCCAACTGCAGGAAGGCAAACTCAGGCAGAGGATAGGTTGCAAACACAAAGATAGACTTTACTAGAAACAAACAAAATAACAACAGCACAGATACAGGCTAGCAGGCCGGCAAGAGGATCACAAGGCAGTGTGAAACTCAAGACTGTGCAGTGGACATAAAACTAAGCACCACTTAAATAGCAGGCATATAACCATGCACAGGTGAGTACGATTAGGAAGAAAGAAGGAAACAATTAAGAGTTCATGGTGCCCTCTGGTGGTGAGGCGAGGCAGAACCTGGGTCATTCCTGATAGTTAGAAATGGTTTGAATTGGGCATTTTCTGCCATGTTGAGGGTGCTGTATCTTTTTAAACGAGTTCTAGTGGAGTGGAAATGATCATAAAGGGAATTAATAGACAAATGACCAAATGTAATAAAAATTGTGACATGTTGTGAATTTCCTTATTTAAATTCCTACATGGTGAATTTTCCTTTCCTCTCCTGTCCAAAATCTGGTAAGATACCGGTGGAAAAGGGGACGAAATTGAGCAGTGAGGTTTACCATCTTCTCACCTGTCTGACGTAAATGTACAATGGGTCTGGCGCTGACTTCTCCTTCTCCATCTGCTAGTTACAACAGGGTGTCAGCCTTGGCTCAGTGGTAGAACTCTTGCCTTTGAGTAAGAAGGGCATGGATTAAAGCCACACTTTAGGACCTGATCACATAATCTCGTCTGACACTTCAGTGCAGTCCTGAGGGAATGCTACACTGTTGAAGGTGCCATCTTTCAGATGAGATATTAAACAGCCCCACAACCTCTACCATCAAAAAGGACAAGAGCAGCAAGCTCATGTGAACACTGCCAGCTTCAAGTTCCCCTCCAAGTCACCCACCATTCTGACTTGGATATATGCTATTGTTCATTCATCGGTGCTAGGTCAAAATCAAAAAATGTTCTACCTAACACCATTGTGGGAGTACCATCAGTACAAGGACTGCAGCAGTTCACAAAAAGGCCCAGGACCACTTTGTCAGGACAACTAAGGATGGGGAAGAAATCTAGCTTTGCCAACATCACCCACAACCCAAATACAAATAATAACAAAACATACATTTTTCTCTTTAAAAAGCTTTAAAAGTGGATAAATCCCCAGGCCCGGATGAAATGTATCCCAGGCTGTTAAATGAAGCAAAAGAGGAATTGGCAGAGGCCCTGACCATCATTTTTCAACTCTCTCTGGCTTCAGATGTGGTGCCGGAGGACTGGAGGACTGCTAATGTGGTACCTTTGTTTAAAAATGGAGAAAAGGATAGACCAAGTAAATACAGGCCAGTCAGCCTAACCTTGTTGGTGGGAAAAGTATTGGAAAGAATTTTGAAGGACAGGATAAATCTTCATTTAGAAAGACACAGATTAATCAAGGATAGTCAGCACGGATTTGTTAAGGGAAGGTCGTGTCTGACAAATTTGTTTGAATTTTTTGAGGAGGTAACAAGGAGGGTAGATGAAGATAGTGCGTTTGATGTAGTTTATATGGACTTTAGCAAGGCTTTTGATAAGGTTCCACATGGCAGCCTGGTCACGAAGTTAAAAGCCCATGGGATCCAGGGCAAAGTGTCAAGTTGGATTCAAAACTGGCTCGGAGACAGGAAGCAGAGGGTAATGGTTGATGGGTGTTTTTGTAACTGGAAGGCTGTTTCCAGTGGGATTCCGCAGGGCTCAGTACTAGGTCCCTTGCTTTTTGTGGTATATATCAATGATCTAGACTTGAATATAGTGGGTATGATTAAGAAGTTTGCAGATGATACTAAAATCAGCTGTGTGGTTGATACTGAAGAAGGAAGCTGTAGACTGCAGGAAGATATCAATAAATTGGTCAGGTGGGCAGAACAGTGGCAAATGGAATTCAATCCGGAGAAGTGTGAGGTAATGCATTTGGGGAGGGCTAACAAGGAAAGGGAATACACATTAAATGGTAGGACACTGAGTAGTGCAGAGGAACAAAGGGACCTTGGAGTGCATGTCCACAGATCCCTGAAGGTAGCAGGCCAGGTAGATAAGGTGGTTAAGAAGGCATACAGAATGCTTGCCTTTATTAGCCGTGGCATAGAATACAAGAGCAGGGGGGTTATGCTTCAACTGTATAAAACACTAGTTAGGCCTCAGCTAGAGTACTGCGTGCAGTTCTGGTCACCACATTACAGGAAAGATGTGATTGCACTGGAGAGGGTACAGAGGAGATTTACAAGGATGTTGTCGGGAGTAGAGATTCTTAGCTATGAGGAAAGGCTGGATAGGCTGGGTTTGTTTTCCTTGGAACAGAGGAGGCTGAGGGGAGACCTTATTAAGGTGTATAAAATTATGAGGGGCATAAAGTGGATGAAAAGGACCTATTTCCCTTAGCAAAGGGGTCAAAACCAGGGGGCACAGATTTAAAGTAATTGGTGGAAGGTTTAGAGGGGATTTAAGGGGAAATTTCTTCACCCAGAGGGTTGTGGGGGTCTGGAACTCACTGCCTGAAAGGGTGGTAGAGGCAGAAACCTTAACCACATTTAAAAAGTACTTGGATGTGCACTTGGGATGCTCTAATCTGCAGGGCTACGGACCAAGAGCTGGGAAGTGGGATTAGGTAGGCGCGGACACGATGGGCCGAAATGGTCTCCTTCCGTGCTGTAACTTGCTATGATTCTATTTGACTCTTATTTTTGTGTTTGCATGTTTTCACTTGCTGTTGAAGGGATGGGTAACCTAAACCAACTATATTTTCCACTGCATATTATTGGCAGGCCTTGTGATGTAAGTTCTGAAATAATGAGTTTTGAGATGCTGTATGAAATAAAAACATGAATAATTAATGAATTGACAGATAAGCTTCAGTAATAAAATAAACTATGGAATTAGAGAAGATAAAATTACGAGCGTTTCAAATAATTATCAAGGCAAAGTGAATTAATTATAGGCTAAAAGCTTTGATGAGCTCCCTTCTAAGTTATGAGATGCTCAAAACCCCAGTTTCTAAATGATCTTTCTATTGTGCTTAGGTGTCTGAAGCTTTTTTAGCAGATGTTACAGAAAGACATTTGAACCAAAATTATTCACAATGATTTGACAACAGGGATTTTTCTTGAATAAGGTAACGATTTCCACCGGGAAGCTCAGACGATGCTGAAAGTAAAAGTGCAGTTTAGGCGCTGATGACATCGATGGAATAAATAGGTCAGAGAAGGATTTAATGCACTTGGGTGTCATTCAGTTTGCTGATTATGGTTTTTTAATGCAATGAGAAGTTAATGAGCATATTCCTGGACCTAGCATGATGAGTAAACACACAAAAAGCCTGTGGCAGCAGCTATACATATGCATTTTATCTTTGTAAGATCCATGGGTGGGTATAAGAACACATGCTATGAAAGATTTAGGGTAAACATGATTTTGATTCAGTGAAGGGGTGGGGTAGGAAATGGGGTTTTCTAACATGTTGTTTTCCATTTCCCAATGATATTGCCATTTACTGTACCAGTACAAACTCAGGAGTATATTTCGCTTCATGAAGTTCCTGTTCAGCTATAGGACAATTTTCCATCACTATATACGATAGCGTATTTTTTTGTGGGACCCTCAGATCTGCCTGGTGTAGCGCTTCTTTTTGAAACTGCGGAATCAGAAATGGTGTGAGCGATTTCCCTACCTAGCTGGTTAATCCTGTACAAAAAAAATCTCTGCTTTTCAGGCGGTGGAGAACGAGGTTTTAATGTGCAGATAGAGCGAGAGAGAGGTTTTGTTACTGAAGAGGAGAGTTTAAAAGGCAATTATTCACATCCTGCAGCAATTGAGAGTGACTCGGGCTGGTATCGTAGCAACCGCAGAGCCAGGGTAGCATCAGCCACATCAGGCTGTCAGCTGCCAGTGAGGGGGAACAACCCCCAAATAAAGACCAAACACAAGGGACACCTTTTGGTCAAGGACGCCGAGCAAAAAAATAAATAAAACAACGGAGATGATCACATCTACTTTTCGACTAGTTCTCTGCTGAGCACACAAGATGGATTTGGTCCAGATCCGCCTCAGCTCCACCGGGCGAGTGAAGACGGCGAGAATGGCCTCTGGGGTCGAGCATCGCCATGTGCGGCTCTGACAGGCCTGTCGATCTCGCCGAGCCTCCCTGTCCCCGCCGCTGGCCTCGGAGAGCCCCGGGCCGCTCGCCTCTTCCCGGGTAAGTGCGAGCCCTTGCCGCCATGGCCGCTGTCCCTCCATTTTGAAGAGCGGGTTTACTGACAGCAGCCTGTGGTAATGTTTTTTTACTCTGTGTTCCGAAGTTCAATCAATTATTTTCTGGATGTGATAATTTAGGATTTTTTTTTTGGGGGGGGGGGGGGAAGAGAGACGAGCGGTAAATCTATTTTCAAAGTGTATATGCATAAAAAGCGATAATCGAATTTGGTGCTCTTTTATTATCATCGTTTACGGTTTAAAATTTATAAATAAACATTTGTTTAAAAATGTAAAGTGGATAATTAGAGGTTTTCATTTTCAGGAAATTGCCTACAAATCTTTACAATAGTAACATCGCAACAAATTTATTTTAATTGCCATAAATCCATATTATGTTTTTTGTTTTCGTACGCTTTCAAACAAAAGACTTAAACAAGTCAACAAACGGGAAACGTAACATAATATGCCACATGTATCTAGCTGATGTCCCCAGTGTCGTCGTTCAGCAGCACATCTGACAGAAAAATATAAACAAACATGGAATCTAAATCTAAAGCTTAACTAAGAAAATATTTTTTGGTAAAATAAATCCTACCATTTATCAATCTGTCTCCTATATATATTTGTTTTTATAATAAATATAATCTGTGTAAAAGTGCTTGACCAGACATAAACAGGAGTTGAATCTGCTTGACTTCTATGTTGATAAACTCTCTAAATTCATTGGGATACCTTTTGAAGACTAAATCGATTTGTTATCAGTGGTTTAAAAATTTCTACTGACCCAATTTATTAGCAATGTTTTATTTTAAAGTAAATGCAAAACAGTAATTATTTTATAAAAATAACAACAGAAAATGCTGGAAAAACTCAGCAGGTCAGGCAACATCCGTGGAGAGAACTTTGAGTTGACGTTTCGGGTCAAACCCTTCTTCAAAACTAGAAATTATTTTATGTTTATAGTGTGCATTTTTACACAGTATGCACTTGAAATACAGCATTCTTCACATTCAAATGTCTTTTGTTTTGCAGCTGATATAAAAGGCTAAAAACTACTCACTAATTCTTTCATTGCAAAGCCATAGGCTCTCACTTCATTGAAAAAGAATTGTGTTGTCAGTATAGTTTGTCTATCCCCAATAAAGATACTGATGCATATACATTATAACTATCAACAGTGATTTGGTATTAGCATTAGTTCCGTTTTCAACAATTATCCAAACTCAATGTCCCTAATTTCTTGAAAATAGAACTATCTTGTTCCTCAATGTGTAACCTATTGCCAGATATACTCAGTGTGAAACATTTACCCATTCTAAGTATATAATCTGTGTATGTGCCTATCTGAGGGTCCATAAATCTAATATATACATATGTGTATATTTTTAGTTATGCATATAAAATGTATCACTTTATATTTACTTGGAAACAAATGATAGCGTAATATTGAGTTTTACCCAGAAAGAATGATAATTAATTCTGCTTACACGATGTACTTGAAATTCTACCACCCATCTCAAGAGTTCACAGCTTTGGGAAACAGAAGGTAAAGCTCATCAACTCACTTGCACATTGCCTGCTGTGTGTATTGAAGACACGCAGGCTGTATACATCATAGAGACAGGTAGAAAGAATAAGGTAGATGTAAAGTAAGGAAAATCAACTGGAGCAACATTACTGCAACTTGGTGATAGAAAGCATGTTTGACAGCACAATTAGTGGTATTCTATCAGGCTTAAAAAAAAAACTTGTCTGTGGATCTATCCTTCTGCTGGTTAATTGATATAGCAGCTAAGGCCTGGAGGCAAGAAAAATAGTGGAAGAGAATTTAAAAGTGGCAAAATAGAAATAACAAGCAAAACTAACACCACTGCATTTGTTGCCTGTGTGTGGACCCAGTTTACTCTCTCTCGTTTTCCATCTGTCCTCATCATCATCGCAACAACTGCTGCTCCCTCTAAATCTATTTTACGTAGATTACAATTTTACTCATTATTAAAATAATTTTAGAAATACCACAAAAGCCAACATCAAACTTATATTTTCTATTACATACTCTGAGGTTAAGTTTTTAAGCCTTTATTTTTTAAGTGTTTATTTGAAATTATTAAAGACAGTAATCTACAGACTGGAGAGGCTCAGGTCATCAATATCAGGTATCAGGTGTCATTAATAAGATGAGTGGGGAAAGGCAGATCTTGCTGTTTCAACAATAAAAAATATAAATAGTGGTTTGCAGATAGCATAAATCTGTTGCATTTTTAATTAAGATAGTAATTAAAACTTAAGGAAACTATTATTAAAATGTCTTGCAAATGTGGAAATATTGTGTATGCTATTCATGTTCACATACAATATCTAATATAAGATTTACAGTCTCAAGTTACATATATAGTCAATCAAACTTTATTTTTGTATTATTTTGTTGTATTATTATTTAGTATATTAAAAATTATATCTCTAAATCAGATTTTTTTGTGTTAATCCTCTGTCAGACATCCATTATCACCTTGTGTCTGTGACATCACACATTCAGTGTTTTAATTAGTAAAAACTCCTCACCTATTCAGTCAATCATTGATGGAAATAAAAGGTAAAAGTACATTGTACACGTAATGCAAAATAATAGGTCGGTGATGAGTTGCAGCTGTATGGGCCTTCTGCATATATTGGCCCATGATAAACTTGGACCAATATACAAATGTGTAATTTTCTCTTGCCTAAATTTACATTTACACCAGATATGTGGAGAGAAATTCTGTCATTGTATGTTCCCATCCATGCACAGTTGTATGATTTAAAACAAAATGAATTAGACCTTTATTAATATAAAATAAAACTTTTGCATGTGGTCCTATCTTTCTGCTGGTTAATTGTGAACCACAGCATTCACTCCTCCCATATGCTGATGAGTTAATAGAAACATAGAAGATAGGAGTAGGAGTAGGCCATTCGGCCCTTCGAGCCTGCTCTGCCATTCAATGAGATCATGGTTGATCATCCAAATTCAGTACCCTGTCCCTGCCTTCTCCCCATATCCCTTGATCCCTTTAGCCTTAAGAAATAAATCCAACTCCTTCTTGAATATATTTAATGAACTGGCCTCCACCGCCCTCTGTGGCAGAGAATTCCACAGATTCACCACTCTCTGGGTGAAGAAATACCTCCTCATTTCGGTCCTAAATGGCTTACCCCTTATCCTGAGACTATGACCCCTGGTTCTGGACTCCCCGGCCATCAGAAACATCCTTCCTGCATCTAGTCTGTCCAGGCCTGACAGAATTTTATAGGTTTCGATGAGACCCCCTCTCAACCTTCTAAACTCCAGCGAGTATAAGCCCAATCGACACAATCTCTCCTCATACGTCATTCCTGCCATCCCAGGTATCAGCCTGGTGAATCTTCGCTGCACTCCTTCCATGGCAAGAACGTCCTTCCTCAGATAAGGCGACCAAAACTGCACACAATACTCAAGATGCGGTCTCACCAAGGCCCTGTATAACTGAAGCAAGACATCCTTGTTCCTGTACTCGAACCCTCTTGCTACGAAGGCCAACATACCATTTGCCTTCTTAACAGCCTGCTGCACCTGCATGCTTACCTTGATTTAAATCTTGATTTATAAAAATTATAACAAATACCACATTTCTCAGTTATAAGTCTTGTAGTTAGGTTTACACATAAAGTAAAACAATCATATCAAAAGCTTTACTATGCAGGGTCCTCTATATCAAATATATTTACTTACATATCAATGTCTAAAGAATGAAAAGTTACATGTTTATCATATAATATTGATTTCGAAGGGAATTGTCATCATGTCAACAAGAGTAGTCTCACTGGGAGATTCTGCCACTTGCACTAGAATTTAGCAGTTAGTGGACAGTTCTGTGGTTTATGAGTCAAAAGATTATTGTATATTCTCAGTAGGAAGAGAACACTCTCCAATCAATGTCATAAAGTTTGTTTGTCTTCCCTTTTCCTCCCATGGCAATTCTATTTGGGTGTGGAGAAGAGGGAATCCTTTTCCTAAATTTCATTGGGGGGAGCAAAGGAATCCACCTAGACTCTACCACAACTCTTATCCAGGGCAGATTGACTCAAATTTTGTAATCCAGAAGTCTCTCTCTCTCTCAGAATGCGTGGTGCAAAAATGTCACCGACAAAAAAAGGCAGGAAGCGGTCGCCTTTAAATAGCGCTCCCCTAGTCCCTTTCTGACAATATAACGCTCCCCTCAACCTGTCGTTGCTAGCGGCAGGCGGTAAGGCAGGGGGTGCCACTCAATATCCGGTCCGGGGCGCTAATGGGGCGTTGCACACGCGACTGACGTCACAATCTGCCCGCGCAGGAGATCGTGGCGGTAGTGTTTAGTTAATTTTGTGAGCAGCGCAAACATCGCCGTGCCTGGGCGCTAGTTGCTTTGCGCCCCATTAGCGCCCTCTTAAGGCACTAACGGGAGGCGCAAACAACTGAATTTTTCCCCCTATGTCTTTTAAATCAGGTAATTCATATTTGAATTATTTGTTTATATTTTCACAATCTCAGTTTTTATTTTAAAAGTGCAGATATCACATTTGAGCTCATGGACTTCCTTGTCACAAAGATTGAGACCATCGTTCAGCTGCCTCTGCCTCTTCCCTCCCTTCCTCTAGCCCACCGGGCCAAACTTCTCCGAACGTTTCCCCCTGCCCTAGCCCTGAACTCGCAACTTTTGCTAGTTTCTCTCCTATTTCCCATCCTGCCCTCTCCGAGTTCATTTTGTCCATGAGACCCACCTCCTGCTCCCTCAAACCTATACCTACCAAACTGCTTACCACCGAACTTTCCTTCCTGGTCCCCATGTTAGCTGACATTGTTAACGGTTCCCTCTCCTCAGGTACTGTTCCCCTCCATTTCAAATCTGCAGTCATCACCCCTCTCAAAAAAAAAACACCCTTGACCCCTCTGTCCTTACAAACTACTGGCCCATCTCCAACCTCCCTTTCCTCGCCAAAGTCCTTGAATGTGTTGTCGCTTCCCAAATCTGTGCCCATCTTTCCCGCAATCCCATGTTTGAATTCCTCTAATCAGGTTTCCGCCCCTGCCACAGTACCAAAACGGCTCTTACCAAAGTCACAAGTGGCATCCATTTTGAGGATGCAACTGGTGAAATAGATAAGGGAGAACCACTGGATGTGGTGTATTTGGACTTTCAGAAGGCTTTCGATAAGGTCCCGCATAAGAGATTAGCGTGTAAAGTTAAGGCACATGGGATTGGGGGCAAGGTATTGACTTGGATAGAGAACTGGTTGGCAGACAGAAAGCAAAGAGTTGGAATAAACGGGCCTTTTTCCGAGTGGCAGGCAGTGACTAGTGGGGTACCGCAGGGATTGGTCCTTGGACCCCAGCTATTCACAATATATATTAATAATCTAGACAAGGGAACTAGATATAATATCTCCAAATTTGCAGACGACACAAAGCTGGATGGGCGTGTGTGCTGTGAGGAGGATGCCAAGAAACTCCAGGATGATTTGAACAGGTTGGGTGATTGGGCAAAAGCATGCAGATGCTATATAACGTGGATAAATGTGAGGTTATCCACTTTGGTGGCAAAAACAGGAAGGCAGATTATTATCTGAATGGCAATAGATTGGGAGAAGGGGAAGTGCAACGAGACCTGGGTGTCCTTGTGCACCAGTCGCTGAAGGTAAGCATGCAGGTGCAGCAGGTGGTTAAGAAGGCAAATGGCATGTTGGCCTTTGTAGCGAGAGGGTTTGAGTACAGGAACAAGGATGTCTTGCTGTAGTTATACAGGGCCTTGGTGAGACCACATCTTGAGTATAGTGTCCAGTTTTGGTCGCCTTATCTGAGGAAGGATGTTCTTGCCATGGAAGGAGTTCAGCGAAGATTCACCAGGCTGATACCTGGGATGGCAGGAATGACGTATGAGGAGAGATTGGGTCGATTGGGCTTGTACTCGCTGGAGTTTAGAAGAATGAGAGGGGATCTCATTGAAACTTATAAAATTCTGACAGGACTGGACAGACTAGATGCAGGGAGGATGTTCCCGATGGTCGGGGAGTCCAGAACCAGGGGTCACAGTCTAAGGATAAGGGGTAGGCCATTTAGGACAGAAATGAGGAGGAATTTCTTCACCCAGAGAGTGGTGAACCTGTGGAATTCTCGACCACAGAAGGCAGTAGAGGCCAATACATTATTAAATATATTCAAGGAGTTGGATATATTTCTTAAGGCTAAAGGGATCAAGGGGTATGGGGAGAAAGCAGGGACCGGGTACTGAATTTGGATGATCAGCCATGATCGCATTGAATGGCGGAGCAGGCTCGAGGGGCCGAATGGCCTACTCCTGCTCCTATCTTCTATGTTTCTATCCTCTGTGACTGTGGTAAACTATCCCTCCTCATCCTTCTTGACCTGTCTGCAGCCTTAGACACGGTTGACCATACAATCCTCCTCCAATGCCTTCCCTCCATCGTCCAATAGAGTGGGTCTGGGTTCCATTCTTATCTATCTAGTCATAGCCAGAGAATCACCTGCAATGTACGCTGATGACACCAGCCCTACCTCACCACCACCTGTCTCGACCCCTCCACTGTCCCTGATTTGTCATACTGCTTGTCCGACATCCAGTACTGGATGAGCAAAAATTTACTAAAGTAAATATTGGGAAGAACAAAGCCATTGGCTTCGGTCCCTGCCACAAACTCCGTTCTCGAGCCACCGACTCCATCCCTCTCCCTGGCAACTGTCTGAGGCTGAGGTTGAACCAGACCGTTCACAACCTTGGTGTCGTATTTGACTCCGAGATGAGCTTCCGACCACATATCCACTCCATCCACCTCCATAACATCACCCGTTTGCATCTGCTGCTGAAACCCTCGTCCATGCTCTTGCTACCTCTAGACTTGACTATTTCAATGTTCTCCTGGCCAGCCTCCCATCTTCTACCCTATATAAACTGGAGCTCATCCAAAACTCTGCTGCCTAACTTGCACCAAGTCCCGTTCACCTATCACCCTGCGCTCACTGACCTACGTTGGCTCCCAGTCCGGCCTTTTTAAAATTTAATGATCCCTAAGTATCAAAATCTGAAACTACGTATCTGGAGTTCATGTGGTTTGCACCAAACCTTGCAAGAAAGCAATTGGTTAGATGGTAATTTTTAAAAAGTTTTTCTTTAAATTTATATAAATGAACATTTCAATCTAAAAATTTATAAAAAAAACAATGTCAGTAAGACAACCTTAGAGATGCAGTTTTTTTGAGGTCAGAATTCCAAATCACACTAAGCTGACAACCATTTTTTCTCCTGATTACATTCTGAGAAATCCATATTTCATTGGTTTCTCTGCTGAGTCATGATTGCTCTTATGTCCAGAGCTAATCATCCACCTTGCATCATGCTATTTTGGATCCTGTCTTTTCCATATTGCACGTTCAATTAAAGCAGATTTATTTCTTTGACCTCTAAGTAAATCAACTTTGACAGCATGCTGCACAGACAGGCATGAGCTGAATGGAGTATAGGGCAGTGCATTGATCTACTCTATCATTCACTGATTTTTTTCATGCTATTCACAAAGATCAGTAGAATCCTTTTTTAAACGGCAAACATTTAACTTCACTATTCAATATTGCTTGGCAGGCTATAGCAACAACAATTTAAATTTTAATAGCGCCATTAATGTAGCAAACATTCCAAAGTGCTTCATAGTTTGGGGGCATTCTCAAGCAGGGGTAGGATTGAGGTTAATGGCAGTAGAAGTAGGTTTTAAGGAGGCTTTTGAAGAGGAGATGTAGCAAGGTAGAGTGGTTTCAGGAGCGCGTTCTAGATATGGAGCAAGTGGTTAAAGGTTCTGCCACTGATGGTAGAAAGGGGAACGCACAGTAGCTTAGAGTTGGTAGAATGGAGGGTGCAAACAGGGATGCAGGGCTAGAGGATGTTGCAGAGGTAGACAGAAGAAAGGCCATGGAGCGATTTGTAGACAAGGATGAAAGTTTTGAAATCAATACACGGAGGGATGGACTTGACAAGGACAGGGATAACATGAGCAGAACTTTGTGCAGGTAGAATGCAGGTAGTGGAGATCTGGATGAATTGGAGTTACTTTAGAGCCATGTAAGGAAGTCATTGGGAAAATTAAATCTGGAGGTGACAAAAGCATGAACAGGAGTTTGTGACAGGTGAGCTAGAGGTGGAGATGAGCGATTTTAGGGAGGTAGAAGTGGGTGGTCCTGGTGATAGACTAGATGTGGGGTTTGAAGCTTCGCTTAGGGTTGAGCAAGACACCCAGGTTGTGCACCATCATGTTGAGTTTTAGTAGGCATCCAGGCAAAGGTATGGGATCAGGGACTAAGACACCTCCCTGTGGTGGCACACTTGAGATCATGGGTACAAGCCTACATCCTACCACTGAGTGGCATTGCATATTAGATCTCTGAAATGCTGCCACCACCCCCCCCCCACCTACTGTATAACCCACCCGTGTGGGAAAGTAACAATGTCCATAACATTTTTTTATTTTCAATCAGGACATACAAGCATGTCTTCATTCACAATACAAGCATCTGTAACTTACTCAGAACTTTTGTCAGTCACGAGTTATCTGCTCACTTGTGCTGTTTGTTATACATCATCCTTTACTTATCTATATATATAAAAGGATATGTCTCTCTGTCTGTCTCTGTCTGTCTCTCTGGCCGGCTATACAATCAAAAGTTATAGAGCGTACCTACACATATGTTATATTAAAAGAAAGCTCATCATTAGGGGACTCTTGTAGGCGTATTTACTTTTTGCTCGGACAAAAATTGTGCCGACGGTATCCAAAAAACTTTCAAAATTCCTCTCATTATCCGCTCATTTGCATCGAGTGGGGGTGGGTTCATTGTGTGTGCGGGCTACAGTTGAGTGACGTGATAATTGACCAATCCTACAGTTCAGTGACCTGACGGTTGACCAATCGGTGCGTGTGTGGGCGGGCCTTATCATTCTGAACCGAGGTGAGTCGCCGCCATCTTGATTCCAAACTTTTCATTTCTTTTTCCCACTTTCTGCGTGTTTCTTTTCAAATCTACATTTCCAGCAAAAAAAAAGTTGCTTTTAAAACACAAATTGTTTTTTTAAAAAGTTAATTAATTTGTAAATCTTTTCTCTAACATCTAGAATTTTCCTACCTTTCACCGTTTTTCCAGGGCTGTAAGCCTGGGCCTCTGTTGCCCAGCCACGCCCGAGCTAGGCACCACCCGTCGCGCTCAACAAGCGGCTCGCGATCGCCGCTATCTTTGTGAAGGCTGGAGGGGGCGGGCCTGAGCCGAGCGTCGCCACCGCCGCCATCTTAGTAAAGGCGGGTGGGGCAGGAGTCAGCGCGCGCGACTTGAGTCAGGCCGGGCCTCACGCGGTAGGTTGCCTCTCTCTGCTCTTGAAGCCGGCTCGGGTGAGGGGCGGGGCTCGTGAGATCGGGCCTCGGGAGATCGGGGGGGGGGCGAGCCTCGGGAGATGGGGGGGGCAGGGCTCGGGAGATCGGGCCTCGGGAGATCGGCGCTCGGGAGATCGGGGGGCGGGGCTCGGGAGATCGGGGGGCGGGACATCGGGGGGCGGGGCTCGGGGACTCCCCCCCCCCCCTCCTTCCCCCTTCTCCCCATCGTCGGCAGAGGGGAGAGGGTCTGCTAGCTCCCCCCTCCCTTTCTCCCCCCTCCCTTTCTCCCCCCCTCCTTCCCTCCCCCTCTCCCTCCTCTCCCCCTCCCCTCCCCTTCCCCTCCTCCCCCCTCCCTCCCCTCCCTCTCCCCCCGCTCCTCCCTCTCCCCCTCCTCTCCCCCCTCCCCCCTCCTCCCCTTCCCCCCCTCCCCTTCCCCCCCTCCTCCCCCCATCTCCTCCTCCCCTTCCCCCTCCCCTCCTCCTCTCCCCCCTCCCCCCTTCCCCCCCTTCCCCTCCCTTCCCCCCCTCCCCTCCCCTTTCCCCCCCTTCTCCCCCGTCGCTCTCTCTCTTCCCCCCAGTCGCGCTCTCTCTTCCCCCCAGTCGCGCTCTCTCTTCCCCTCAGTCGCTCTCTCTCTCTCTCTCTTCCAACAACAACATGCCCTCAAAAATCCCTCGGCACCGCCGGACACTTCAGCTAGTATATTATAAATATAATAATAACATTCAGGATCTTATAATAAGCAGAAAAATAAAAGTACAGAATACAAGTGGTATAAAATTAGAAAAAGACTAAAATATACAAAAAGCTCATGAATAAAACATGAATATATATAAATAACATTCACAGATTAAATCAAATACTTTGAAAAATACTAATATTTCAAGTCAGGGCCAGATTAAATCTAGCCACACATTTGGGACATCAAAATCAATTTAGGAAAGTCATGAACATCCATTGTTAGGTACAATCTCATGAAGTTTAAGACTCTGTTAAAAGATTGTTGTTTAAAATGAATTGCGTTTACTCCTTTTTTTAGCTCCAGTTTTGCCACTGTTCCCATTCCCTGTTTCAATTTCAGTTCAAGATAAATTTAAGTTTACTTTACTCTCTGCATCTAGAATTTCACTTATAGTTTTGACAAATAGATTTTGATGAGTTTATTTAAATAGTTCACTCGTTGATCAGTGCTATCTGAAGCCTTGAACCCTCTTATCAGTACTGTGTCCCACATCCGCTGCTCTACCATCAATCTTCACACCAGCATTGCCCAACCCACCATCAATGTGTCCCATTGCCCCTGCCTCTTATTTTGCACAATCAATTTCTGCCTAGGCCCACTTCACTGTTTTGAACCCACATAGATGCTTCTCAATTGCTGCGACCACCACCTTACCACAGATGTCTCGTATTGTCACCTGCACTCCACCAGTGATGCCTTTCGGCTCCTATGGGCACTGTGCTTTTTGTTGTGAGAGAATGCTTAGGTATTGTACTTTTTTAGATGCTTGTATTGTTTATAGAATCTCACATTTTGATTGTATATATTCTGTTTTAAATGCTCACATACTGCATTGTATACTTTGTTTTAGGTGCTTACAGAGTGCATATTTTGTGATGCTCATGGATTGCACTTTGACTGCCTGTGTGATGGGGAAAAGCATAGAATCGTAGAATCATAGAATAGTACAGCACAGAAGGTCATTCGGCCCATCGAGCCTGTGCTGGTTCTTTCGAAGAGCAATCCAGTTAGTCCCACTCCCCCGCTCTTTCCCCATATCCCTGCAATTTTATCTCCTTCAGATATTTATCCAATTCCCTTTGAAGGCTACTATTCAATCTGTATCCACCACCCTATCGGGCAGTGCATTCCAAATCCTAACCACTCATTGCTTAAAAACGTTTTTCCTCATGTCGCCTCTGGTTCTTTTCCCAATCACCTTAAATTAAAGGCTACTGAGTCTAATTGCTGTAATTAGGCCCTTCCCAAGATCAATTAGAGGCGAATTAATGTTGCGAGAGATGGTTCCTTTGTAGATTGTCAGGTTCTTCGTGTGAATTTGCTACTACTCCCAAGGCATCAAGAAACCAGCAGGAAATGATTGGCTTTGTTTTTGCAAATGCTTTAATTTGAAAAAAAAATCAATGTGGGGGAAACATAAGAATTAGGAGCAGCAGTAGGCCATATGTCCCCTTGAGCCTGCCCCGCCACTCAACAAGATCTCATGGCTGATCTTCAACCTCAACTCCACCCTCCCCCCCGATCTCCACATCCCTCGATTTCCCTAGAGTCCAAAAATCTATCGATCTCAGCCTTGAATATACTCAACGATTCAGCATCCACAGCCCTCTGGGGTAGGGAATTCCAAAGATTCACAACCCTCTGAGTGAAGAAATGCCTCCTCATCTCAGTCTCAAATGGCCGACCCCCCATTCTGAGACTGTACCCCCTAGTTCTAGACACCCCCCATTCTGAGACTGTACCCCCTAGTTCTAGACACCCCCCATTCTGAGACTGTACCTCCTAGTTCTAGACACCCCCCATTCTGAGACTGTACCCCCTAGTTCTAGACTCTCCAGTCAGGGGAAACAACTTCTCAGCATCTACCCTGTCAATCTTCCTCAGGATCTTATATGTTTCAAAGTGTTAGATAATCCACTCTTGGATCCAAGAAAGACAAATAGGAATATTTTCTTAGTGCTGAGAGACTATGAGCTGTGGCGGAGCAAAGGGATTTAGGTGTTCATGTGCATAGATCACTAGAAGCTCGTGCAAAGGTACAAAAAGTAATCAAAAAGGCTAATGAAATATTGGTCGTTATCTCAAGGGGGCTAGAATACAAACATGAGGAAGTGATGTTTAAGTCATACAATTGTACTTGGTCAGACCCCATCTAGAGCACTGCATTCAATTCTGGGCACCGCACCTCAGGAAGGACATATTGGCCTTGGAGGGGATGCAGCACAGATTCACCAGAATGGTACCGGGGCTTAAATGGTTAAATTATAAGAACAGGTTGCATAAACTTATATTCCCTCGCGTTTAGAAGGTTGAGGGGGTGATCTGATCAAGGTGCTTAAAATGATAAAGGGATTTGATAGAGCAGATACAGAAAAAACATTTCCACAGGTAGGGAAATCCAGAACAAGGGAGTGCAATCACAAAATTGGAGCTAGGCAACCCAAGACTGAAATGTAGGAAGCACCTCTTCACATAAAGAGCAATGGAAATCTGGAACACCACCCCTCCCCAAAAAAAGGTTATGGAACCGGGGGCCAATTGAAGCTTTCAAGGCTGAGATCAATAGACCCTTGTTGGATAAGGGTATCAAGGGACATGGAGCCAAGGCAGGTAACTAGCATCGAGCCATGATCCAACTGAACAGCGAAGCTGGCCCAAAGGGGCTGAATGGCCTCCTACTGCTCCGAAACCAACACATTGATTACCTGTGGGCCAGGTGTAAATATGCCCAACTCAGACAACGAATCACACTAGTTGTAGAAATTTGCAGGACTTGCTCTGGGATATTGAACAATGCCAAAGAAATATATAAAAATCGCTTGCTCTGGTGACTGCCCCAGTCACCAGAGAGAACAGACAAACACACAATTGCCAGGCGTTACCCGGTTTTCCGTGCGTCTCACTGCAAGAGTGAAGTAAAGCGTCGACACAACAAGATGTGTCGGTGCAGGGCTGTGCCCTTTCACACAAAGGTAGAGCATGAGCTCGGGTTTTATAAACCCTCACATATTACACTGAGTTAACTCCTGTATTGCACTGTGCATTTATTTTAAGATGTTCACATATTGTGTGTTTTATTTTGAAGTGCTATTGTTTATTGCTTTAATTATTTTTTGATCATTTTATTTTTCTGAATATTAGTTTCATTGTAAAGTGAAAAGTGTGTTATTATAAACTGAGATTATTTAAAACATCTTTTATGTGTCTTTGTTTTTTCTTTGAAACTGGCATAAAATGTTTACAGATTGAAATATGTCCAGAGAGTTGATCTGAAGATGAAATTGGAACATGGGCCCCCAGGTGGGGAAAGGATTGTTCACTTTCAAGCTGTGCCTTGAAGCAAATAAATCCTTAATCTGAGACGGCTAGGATCATAGGTACAGGAGAACAGGGATTAGACATTTTATGGGGTAAATTTGCACACAAAATACATGACCACTGAAATAAATGTAGAGTAAACTTTTTCTTTTAACATTTATTTTATGCAGAATTTACTCCAGATATTTACCAATTTACACAAGGTACCAATGGTATTGGAATGGCCCCTGTATACACTGATCTGCCACACCATCAAATGCTGTGTTTTTGTTAACTTCTGACTCTGTCTGAGCTTCTATGCTGCTTCTGCTTCCACCACATTGTTTTGCCAGGCCTAAAATCTTACCTGAGTTTACTGCTCCTATCTTATTTCCTGACCACTGTTTTGTTCCTTATTGAGCGCCTCTTCTCTTCAAATTGCTATTTTTACTGCCTATGATTAATACTCTTTCAAACCAATTTTTGCTCAGCCAATTATGCCCACATTTCTAGTGGACAGCCATCTGTCCTTTAAAATTTCTTTGACTTCCATTTTTGTTTTGTATACATCACAGAAAGCTTTGTGATTTGAAAACTTCTGAAGCCCCAACTCAAAAATGACCTCCCTCAAACTGCATATGTGAATTGTATTTTTCATCCTTGCTGAGGGGGTATTCAAGATGTACTCTGAAGAGTAGATAACTATCAACTTCTGTGATGTAACAAGAATTGATCTTGATTGCTTACTTGGGATATGGTTAGCAGCTGTCCATTGGAGCCAAGTTAATCAGTGAAGACTACAGGTTCCTTGGTTACAGTATGGGGAGGAGCAGTAGAAAGGAAGAGTTGGATTTATATAGTGCCTTTCACGACCACCGAACATTCCAGCACTTTACCGCCAATTAAGTACTTTTTTTAAGTGTAGTCACAGTTGTAATGTAAGCAGGTTATAGCTGAAGTCAGCACAGTAAAGACAGACACTGCCAGCGAATTATTTTGGGTGGAAATCTGATGTTGGGAAACAGTGGCCATTTCATGAAGGTATACATGCTTGGAAAATGAAGGCTAATGGTGCATGTGGTATGTCATCAGCTTGATATCATTCTAGCTGAAATTTAATTTTTATTTCCACTGATAAATCGCCACATGTATCTTTTAAAATGGAATTTGTTTCCATTTAAACAGAAAGCAGTTTCCTGCAAAATAGATTGTTTCTATGGAAATACTATTGGTGGTACTGATTTTAATCTTTTGAAAAAAAGGATATAGGAGACAGTAGTGGTGAGTGATAATAAAAGGTAGAGAAAAAGCAATACAGAGACCAGAGAGAAATCATAAAAAATATCACAGAAAGAGGCTAATGCGATTATAGAGAACGGAGAGAAAACACAGACAAACAGCTGTTGGACAATAGCAGAATAGCCATAAAAAGACAGGAACAATAATACCAGTAGTCACTGAAGAAAAAGATAAACAAAGGATAAAAATAAAACATAGATCATAAATATAATTAGAGGCCAACGATAGAAAGATCATAACATTCATTGAGACAGCTATGAAAAGAATGTTGATAGATTGTTGAAAATAGAATAGTTAACAAAAAATTGTGAAGCATTTCACTAAATAATTAACTTTACCAATAGATTAATTATTTCTTATAGTGCATTACATCTGTAAGAATCACATTTATCATGTATTCTAGAGGAAGTATTATTTTTGCTGTTGTTGTGCTTGTGGTTTTAATAATTCGAGTCTCCAGTGGCTCCTTATTTTTTACAAAGATGATAAGGGCACAGGAGGGCGGGATCTCACCCTCGCTTGTGGTCTAGGGGGGTGGGAGGTGAGTGGGGAAGTGGCAGCTCCGCAGTAGCAAGCAGACCATAGGCAGTCAGTGCAAATGAAGCGCTGCAGAGAAACAAGAACTGCAAATTTCTAGGAGATTTCACTAAGACGAGAGGGAATTTAATTTGAGAGACTGAAAGGAGAATAAACAGCTGTTTCATGTGAACTCGATGGAAGGAGGTTGCAGAGCAGAACAGTGTTTGCGATTTCTAAGAGACATGAGGTACACATTCAGTCATTCACAAGAAATTGAGTAATTGAACTGTAACAAAGCCAGGCAATGCTGAAAATGTGCTGGGAAAAAGTGACTGGAAGAGGGTTATTTTGCATTTCAGATAATTGCTTTGCGAACCTTAGTTTGTAATTTATTATGTGATGCTATTGTAAAATAGTCTATTTATTTGTGTTTTGTCATTTAAGTTAAAAATATAGTATTAGGGTTTTACTAGGCCACTTAACATAGATATGAGTTTTGTATATTTGAGTTTAAAATAAATATTTTGCACTGTTAATAACTGGCATTAATAGATGTTTATTAATGACAACATGTATCTGTTGCCAACACAAAAATGAGATACTGATTCGTAATTCAGTTATAACATTTTATTTTCCCATGAATTTAAAAAGCATAGCCTCTAAATTTCAGATTATGCTGATGATAACAGTAGTGTTCTTTATTATCTTTTAAACCTGGTTCATTCATTATTTCGGATGGAAATCAGTTTGTTAGAGTAATACAGTTTAGCTTTTTTGAATCTAAGCATCCATACTTATGTACATTGTAATGTTGCAGTTTGATAACCGTCATACCTCATACACATTTAGGTTCCAGTAATTTAAATTCCCCCTCGAATAACAAACTAAATATAAATCTTAATGATTTTATTTTAACTAATAATTCTTAAAATATTTGTTCTTGGGATGTGGGCAATGCTGGCAAGGCAACATTTATTGCCAATTCCTAATTACTCTGAGGGCATTATGAGTCATTCACGTATTGTGGGAATGAAGTCACAAGTAGGGCAGGATGACAGGTTCTCTTCCCTGAAGGACATTAATATAGACATTAGACACTTGGGGCTGGATTTTTCCAACCTCGGCGGGTCCGGGGTGACCGATGTCCATGGCGTGTGGGGACCTGGCATCTGTCTCGATCCCGGCCTCCAACAAAATATTCCAATGATGGGGCTTGTTAAGCCCGCCCTGCGAGGTTCCCGGCCATTTAATAGGAAGCGGGACTGATGACGTCATTTGATGACGCGTCATCAGCCGGTTTCCTTAAAGGGTCCATGTCCAAATTGATTTTGACAGTTGTGCTGTCAGTGTTCTGAAGCATTGAGGTGCTGCAAACACTGACCAGTACTGCACAAAGGTGCATGGCTGCACCCAGGCTCTCCCATGACTCCCTCCATATGCTCACAGCACGCAGGGAGGTTCTCTTCCCTTCCAATGGGCGGAAGACACTTCCCCAGAACACCAACGCAGCCTGGTTGCACATTGCACAGGAGAACACAAGCAGGGATGTCGTCAGGAGGACCAGGCTGCAGTGGCGCAAACCTTTCAATGATCTCAGTAAATCACAAAACGTTACTGCAAAGCCACACTCAACCTCACCCTCCTGTTCCACTCATATCCCCATCACTCTGCCTTCCCTACCCTACTCCTGAACATCCTTACACCAACTTACCTTGCACCTCCACCCATCCCTCTCTATCTATATTATCACTTCCCCATCTCACTAGCCACCCCTCACACTCATGCTCATCCTAATGCAATCATACCAACTAACAACACACAAGGGTAGGCACTTGGGAGTTTTAGCCAATGTTCGTGTAAACTTTCTGTTAATGTGTCGTCAAGCATTGAAATCCTTATTGTCACCACTTTGCCTTTTTGGACAGATTTGTGTGCACCTTTGAAAGTGTCTTAGTGAGTTCCAGTGAATGTTGAGACATAACGTTCCCCCCCACCCCCACCCCCAAGTGGCGATGAGTGTGAAAGGAATGGCTTGGACATTGTAGGGATGCTTTGTGTGGTGGTGCCAACCTGGTGCATCATGTGGCAGCCAGGTGTACAGTGTTAAGTGAAGTAAATCTGGACATGGTGAGGCCATTGCTGGCATCCTGGGCAGCAATGTCCACGGGTGATGATGCCCTGTGTCTAGTGCAGCATCAGTTGATTGCGGAGAAGGTTGGTGTGGATGTTGGTGCTGCTGGTGTGCCCGGTGATGCTGGTGTTGGAGCTGATCATGTTGGGATTCTGAGGACCAAGGTGGGAGAGTATAAAGGGCACTGATGATGTTGGAATAGATGGCAGGTGAGGTTGAGATGACAGAAGTAATCTGTCAGTGTTGAGATAGGTTGTTCCAAGGAGGTGACAGTGGATAGAGAGATTACTCCAAACACTTCAAAAGTGCATAAAGCTCAAAAGTGGGTTCCAAATACTGAAGGCTGAAGCTTCTGAGATTGGAAAGTGACCAGCTGTAAAATGGTAGCTTTTATACCACTTTTGCCTAATGAAAGAAATGGAGAGTTGTTCAGAACCCGACATACTTACCTGGCATGATCCCCGAGCGACGGGAACCTCATGGAAAACTTGGAAAAATGCTTTGTGCCTGGTAAAATGGTGATTAAATTGCTTTAAACACCCTTTTAACTAGCACAATTGCATGACCCGCTGTTTAGTGCTGTCCCTGCAAAGCGCAAGCAGAGCTGGCACTAGGGAAACTCACAAGGAGGCGGGATACCGCCCCACTGCCAATCTTTTAACTTTTGACAGCGGACCCGCCTCCGAACCTGCCCTCTGAGCGCCGGCAAAATTCAGCCCTTGGAATGGGTAGTATGGTGGTGGTACTCAGATATAATTTTCCTAACACCACTGGTTTCCCAATCTCAGCCAAGCAACAGGGAAGAGCCAAATGGAAGTCAGACCTCGCACCAGATGGAGAGTTTCCATGGGGACTGCTCTTATGAACATCCTAAAGGCTGGCCAAGAGCAGCAATAGTATGAAAGCAAATTGTGATCAGGGATTGGGGTTGGAGGAAAAGAGTGAAATAGCATGCATCTCATAAGAAGGTGCAGATTGCTTCTCAAAAAAGTAATGTTGCACTGTTACTGGCCATTTACTTGATTTTAAAATGATTTCAGTAATCATTTAAGAGAACAGTTCTTGTAGAGTCATAGAAATTTATGGCATAGAAGGAGGCCATTCGACCCATTGTGCCTGTGCCGGCCGAAAAAGAGCTAGCTTAATAAAGTTTATTGAAATGAATACAAAGTACAAAATGTAACTGAAATGTGATAATATTTCTGGAGTGTTCTGTCAGAATTCTCACTGTTGCTGTATTTTTACATTGTACAGTAATTAATGAAATTATGATCCAGTAACTGTTTGCAGGGCTTGTGCTGAGTCAAGAAATCACAGGCAAAGCATTTCTCCATTTCAAGTAAAGCATGTGCGCCGTTATAATTGCAACATGATGGGGTTGATTTTCACTGGCTTCGTCTGACATTAACAGAGTGGTAGTGACCTCAAAATGGGGTCGGTAGCCTTTCCGCCCCGTTAATACCGGCATTGTGACCAACTCCATTTTGAAAGGAGCCTTCCGCTGGGTGTCCAAAGCGCTTGCCTGTTTCAGGCAACAGGCCCCTTTTATAATAGAAATCAGGGCCCTATGATATAAATATGACCCTGATTGCCATTTTAGGTTGGAACTGCTCAGAGATTGATTTGTGCAGGCTCTAACCAGTTCCACAGGTGTGCCAAAGGTAAGTGTCAAATTACTTTCCTGAGCACTCCTCCTAACATAAAATAATCAGGTGTTAAGCCGCCCCGGGGGCCCCCACACTCTGCAATCATGACCAACCCTAATCCCCCTCCTCCTCCTCCCCCCTCCTCTCCTCTCTCCCCCTCCTCCTCCCTCCTCCTCCTCCTCCTTTCCTTCTCCCCCTCTTATCCTCTCCCCCTCCCCCCCCCCCCGCCCGGCTGCAGTTTACTTTGCTGATGACTGCTCCGACTTGTTCTTCAGGCCTCAATCCTGCGAGCTGCACCCGGGTGCCTATTTGACGCCCTGCAGATTGCCTGCCAAATTTAAATGAGGGTGGGACTTCAAAATCGTGGGGGGGCCTTCTTCACCATCGGAATGGGCGGCTGACCAGCATGCTACGCCAGTCGGTCGCCCTAAAGTTAAATTCAACCCCGATCTGTTACATACAGTAACAATTCATACATATCAATTTTCCTCATAATCTATATATATAAAGCGGTTCTTCTGTCTGTCATTCTGTCTGTCTGTCTGTCTGTCTGTCTGTCTGTCTGTCTGTCTGTCCGGCTATACACTCTCAAGTTATAGAGCGTACCTACACGTGTGTGACATCAAAAGAAAGCTTACGATTCCAGAACGGTCGTAAGCGTATTTACGTTTTGGTGAGACAAAAATTGTATCCAAATTGTATCCAAAAAACGTTCAAAATTCCGCTCATTATCTGCTCATTAGCATTGAGTGACGTCGAGGTCAACCAATCGTACGGTCGAGCGACCCGACGGTCGACCAATCGCTGCGTGGCGGGGGCGGGTTCCTGGCGCATGCGAGCGGGCCCTCCTAGAGTCGAGTGCCGGGACGATTGACCAATCCTACGCTTCGGTGACCTGACGGTCGACCAATCGGTGCGTGTGTGGGCGGGCCTTATCATTCTGAACCGAGGTGAGTCGCCTCCATCTTGATTCCAAACTTTTCATTTCTTTTTCCCGCTTTCTGCATCTTTAAAAAAAAAGTTGCTTTTAAAACACATACTGTTTTTAAAAAAAGTTAATTACTTTCTAAATCTTTTATCTAATCTCATTAATTTTCCTACCTTTCCCCGTTTTTGCAGGTAGGCCTCGAAGCCTGGGCGTCTGTTGCCAGCCATGCTGGACCCTAGGCAATTGTTTTGTGGCAAGCTCCTCCCACCCCTCACCCCCCACCCCCCCCCCCCTTCGGTCTCCCCCGTCCCCCCCCTCTCCTCAGTCCCCCCCGTCTCGTCGCTCCCGCGTCCACTGACTCAGGCGGGAGCACGGGGTCTCCTGGGCGGTTGCGCCCCTCTCTCTCTCTCCCCCACTCGGCGGTCTTCAAGCCGGCTCGCTTGAAGCCAACTCGGGAGGGCAGGGCCATGTCAGTGCGTGGGGCGGCATGGAGCTCTGCGGAGCCATCGCTGGCTCGGGCGGGGGCGGCGGGGCTCTCGGGAGAGCAGGGCGCGGGCTCGGAAGGGGGGGGGTAGGGTTAACCCGGCAACCGGCTCTGGAGATCGGGAGGGGAGGAGGGTTACCCCGGCAACTGGGCCCGGCCATCTTTCATCCTGGCAGCAGTTCAATGTAGCGAAACAACAGCGCCATATTTGATCCTGGCGGCCCGGCAATTTCCTCGTGCCGCCATCTTTGATCATGGCGGAACTTCAATGTGGGCCCGAACAGCGCCATCTTTAGTCTGGGCTGCCCGGTTCCTTCCTCCTTCCCTCACTGTCTCCTTCCCTCTCTCCTTCCCCCTCCCCCCTCCTCCTCCCCTCACTCCCTCCCTCCCCCCCTCCCTCCCCCCTCTCCCTCTCCCTCCCCCCCTCTCCCTCCTCTCCCCCTCCTCCCCCTCCCCCCCTCTCCTCCCCCCCTCTCCTCCCCCCCTCCCCCTCCCCCTCCCCAGTCGCTCTCTCTCTTCCCCCCAGTCGCTCTCTCTCTTCCCCCCAGTCTCTTCCAACAACAACATGCCCTCGAAAAAGCCTCGGCACCGCCGGGCACTCCAGCTAGTTATATATATATATGCAGTATGCATAGTGAGAATATTGCAAGCAAACAGAAATAACTTATTTCACCAAAGATCAATATTAATACAATATAGTAGGTTTTAACTGTTAGATTGGTAATAAATATTGTAATTTGCACCACACCTTTTTTGAAAGTAGGTTTTTGAAAATTTCAAAATGCACCCTCTTTTTTTTCTACACAATGCGATCAAATATTTTCACGTCTGAACCAATTTATATCAGCCACTTTGAAAATTCTAATGTTATCATTGCTTTAGCCAAAGAAAATTGCTAATGAGAATCTTGTAAGAAGCATACAAAGATAGATAAAGTGAGGAAACAGGATAAGTAGAAGTTAACCAGAAAGAGAAACTGGTTCTTGTAAAACCTTGGATCAAAATTTAAAGTTTTTTAAGAACTTTCTGCCCAAGTAAGTTATTTATTTCTTCATGAAAACCAATGCTCAACTTTTAGAAATATCATGTAGAAAATGCCTAAAACGCCACAGCATGTGGAACTAAACTCACTTGTTGTAACATTGTTACTTTTTTTTAAGTTTCTGTACTTGTGTTATTATGCTTCTTTTCTTGGTTTGCTATTATTAGTCTGTAAAAATATTAGACTGTCCCTTTTTTGTGTTGCCTATAGAAGTGAAGATTGCTATACAGCCAAATTGGATGCGTGTTTGAACATGTAACCTGGAAAGCACCCTTAATCTGTTTTACTAAGGGTGGCAGGGAAAAATAATGATGGAAACAGGTTTGCCAGTGCTGGATTAATATTGAATGAGAAAAGCTGATTAAATCTCAATTGTTCTGCAATGCCTCGATTTTAAAATTCTCATCCTTATTTTCAAATGCCACCATGGCCTTGCACTTTCCTATCTCTGTAATCTCCTCCAGCCCTACAACCCTCCGAGAAATCTGCACTCCTCCAATTCTGGCCTCTTGAGCATCCACGATTTTAATCACTCCACCATTGGCGACCGTGCCTTCAGCTGCCAAGGCCCTAAGCGTTTATCTAGCTTCACCTTAAATGCATATATGCTAGTTGCCTCAACTACTCTTTGTGGTAGTGAGTTCCACATTCTAACCACTCTCTGGGTAAAGACATTTCTCCTGAATTCCCTATTGGATTTAATAGTGACTATCTTAAATTTATGGCCCCTAGTTCTGGTCTCCCCTGCAAGTGGAAACATCTTCTCTACGTTTACCCAATCAAACCCTTTCATAACCTTAAAAGACCCCTATCAGGTCACCCCTCAGTCTTTTTTCTGGAGAAAAGAGCCCCAGCCTGTTAAATCTTTCCTGATAGGTATAACCTCTCAGTTCTGGTATCATTCTAGTAAATCTTTTTTGGACCTTCTCCAGTGCCTGTATATCCTTTTATAATAAGGAGACCGGAACTGTCACAGTACTCAAAGTATGGTCTAACCAAGATTCTATACAAGTTTAACATAACGTCTTTGATTTTCAATTCTATCCCTCTAGAAATGAACCCCAGTGCTTTGTTTGCTTTTTTTTAACGTCCTCATTAACATGTGTTGCTACTTTTAGTGATTTGTGTATCTGTACCCCCAGATCCCTCTACTCTTATACCCTATTTAGACAGTTATTTTCCAAAGAGTATATGGCCTCCTTATTCTTCCTACTAAAATGTGCCACCTCACATTTAGCTATATTGAAGTTCATTTGCCAATTACAGCCCATTTTGCAAGTTTATTAATGTCTACCCATATTTTGTCGGAGTCGTCTGTATTAACTATAACCTCCCCTTCCCCCCCTACAATTTGATGTCGTCCGCAAATTTTATATTGTACTTCCAATTCTCACGTTCAAATCATTTATGTAAATGGTGAACAACAGTGGTCCTAGCACCGATCCTTGTGGAACACCACTTCCTACCTTTTGCCAGTCTGAGTAACTACCTTTAACCCCTACTCTCTTTCGTTTTGTAGCCAGCTTGCTATCCATTCTGCTTCTTGTCCTCTGACTCCACATGTTCTGACCTTAGTCGTGCATCTTCTATGCAGTACCTTATTGAAGGCCTATTGAAAATCCAAATATATTATGTCTACTGCATTACCCTTGTCTACCCTTTCTCTTACTTCTTCAAAGAATTCAATAAGGTTGGCCAAACAGGATCTTCCCTTTTGAAATCCGTGCTGACTACTCTTTATTATATTTTCAGTTTCTAGTTGTTTTTCTATTACATCTTTGAGTAAGGATTCCATTATCTTTCCTACCACCGATGTTAAGCTAATTGGTCTATAGTTCCCTGGACTTATTCTATCTTCCTTTTAAAATATAGGAATCACATTAGCTGTCCGCCAGTCCTCTGGCACTATTCCCTTTTCTAATGAATTTTTATAGATATGTAATAGTGCCTCTGCTGTCTCTGCCCTAACTTCTTTTAATAAACACAGTTGCAATCTAGGGGTTTTAACCTCTCTACGTTTGATTAGTTTATCAATTATCTCCCCACTTTCTATCTTAAATATCGATATCTTTTTTGATCTCTTCTTATGTCATGTCCACCATGATAGTCTCCCTGGTAAATACCGAGGCAAAGTAATTATTTAATATTTCTGTCTTTTCGCTGTCACTACCTGTGAGTTTATCATATGTATCCCTGAGTGGTCCTATCCCCATCCTGACTTTTCTTTTGTTATTTATGTGTCTGTAAAATACTTTACTATTTCTTTTTATATTCCTTGATAATTTAATGTTGTAGTTTCTCTTTGCCTTCCTAATTGTTTTTCTTTTACTTCTTTCCTAACCTTTTCTCATTCCCTTTTGTCATCCTCTCTATTGTTGTCTGTGTACTTACTGTATGCCTATTTTCTTTAGTTTCAATTTTGCCCTTATTTCTTTATTCATCCATGGTGTGTCATTACTGGCTAGTTTGTTCTTGCTTTTTAGTGAGATATATTTCTCCTGGACTCTATTGATCACTATTTTAAATGTTTGTTTGTCAATAAATTTTTCCAGTTTATTTTCATTAGTTCCATTCTCATCCCCATAAAATCAGCTTTTTCCAATTTATTACTTTGGTCTTTGTCTTACTTATGTCCTTTTCAATTTTTCCATAAACCTTATTATGTTGTGTTCGCTGTTGCCTTAATGTTCCCCTATGCTTACTTCTCTTATCTGATCTGGTTCATTTCTCATTACTAGATCCAGCAGTGCTTCCTCTCTTGTTGAGCTTTTTACATACTGGGTAAGAAAAGAGTCTCACACACATTGTAAAAAGACCATTACCTGTACCCCTTTCACTACCTCTTCTTGCCAGTTTATTTGGGGGTAATTAAATTCTTCCATGATTATTATTCTATGTCTTTTACTCATTTCACATATTTGCTTACATATTTCTTCCTCCATATCCTTTCCACTATTAGGAG
Organism: Somniosus microcephalus; assembly: GCF_052327205.1. NCBI lineage: Eukaryota > Metazoa > Chordata > Chondrichthyes > Squaliformes > Somniosidae > Somniosus > Somniosus microcephalus. The sequence continues at coordinate 176,994,651 of NC_140993.1, read as the reverse complement.
GTCTGTAGTATACCTCTGTTAGTGTGATCGATGCCTTAACTTTTATTTTAATCCATGTCTTATGAGGAAAAGGTTAAGCAGGTTGGGCCTATACTCATCGGAGTTTAGAAGAATGAGAGGGGATCTTATTGAAACATATAAGATTCTGAGGGGGTAGGACAGGGTAGATACTGAGAGGATGTTTCCCCTCGTGGGGGAATCTAGAACGAGGAGGCATAGTCTCAGAATAAGGGGTCGCCCATTTAAGATGGAGATGAGGAGGAATTTTTTCTCTCAGAGGGTCGTGAATCTTTGGAATTCTTTACCCCAGAGCGCTGTGGAAGGAGTCATTGAATATATTCGAGGCTGAGATAGACAGATTTTTGAGCAACAGGGGAGTCAAGGGTTATGGGGAGCGGGCAGGAAAGTGGAGTTGAGGCCAAAATCGGATCAGCCATGATCTTATCAACTGGCGGAGCAGGCTCGAGGGGCTGAATGGCCTGCTCCTGCTCCTATTTCTTATGTTCTTATAAGTTAAAATCAGATGCAGCATGATTGTCCCAACTTTGTGTGAATTTCGATCGGAACTACACTGCCAAATTTTATAATACCCTCCAAATCTACCATTGTTGGTTCTAAAACTTCTTTTGGAGGTGAACAATAAAGCAAGTTTGAAACACTTACTTTAATTATTTGCATATCTCAATCAGAGGGATTAACATCTTACTGTATTTTGATTAAGCATAATTAAAAGTTTAAACTCTGCACCATCAAAATACAATAAAGTTTTAATCCCTTTGATTAAGAATGTGAAAAAACAATTAAGCGCATACCAGATCAAATGTCAGTTTAATTTGTTTTAGATTTGTGGAGACAAAGGAGGAAAGGTAGTAGTGAGCAATGTTTTTTGAGTAGTAGTAAGACTGTCAAACTGAATGAAAAATATATGTACATATGGAAACACATAACTTGGTAAAATGGATGTGTTGTGAATATGAGTAAATATTGACATATGGCATCCTCTGTTTATATATTCCAGCCCCAATGTTAACTCTGGGCGTGTTTTGGGTGATGATTAGCTGCTGCCTCAGAAATGAGGCCTGGGCTATTTAACTCTGGGTTTTGCCAATGGGGAGCATTTGGAGGCGGGACTCCCACTTGTCGGGTTTCAGTCCCTCCTCCGTCAATTTCTGGCCAACCCATGCTATTTTCCCTTGATTGACTTTGTTAAGCCTGCCCAGCGGGCTTAGCAGGCCAATTAAGGGAAAGCCGGTTACAGAGAACAACAACGTATGACGTTTCATCTGTCAAAAAATTTTGACAGTTGAATTGTCATCATTTGACAGCTCTGTGAAGCTGTCAAACACTGACATTCTATGTAGTTTGATGAGTTCTTGAATTCAAGACCTCATCAAACCTCTTTCTTTTGTAGAAATTAGATGGTTGTTGCATTGGAGAATGCAACGGCCATCTGTCATCTCTACCACGGAGGTGCGAGACTCTCCGCACACCCACCGATTGAAGCCTGCAGAAAGAAACAAAGGTAAGTACACTTTTTCTAACACTTTGCACTTACCTTAGATACTCACCTCTCCACACTTGCACCCATCACTCACCTCCACAGCACACCTTTGGACCCCGCAGACCCACTACTCGCCTCGGTGACCCTGGCGGGTTTCGGAGCCTTCAGGAAGCCCGCATTTTTGTGGGCAAAATGGGGATAATCCTTTATTTATACATAAGTGGATGTAATCCCTTCCTGCCTCCAAGGAGACGGGACCCAGTGCGGGATGGCTACCCGCCTCCTGACAAGATGGCATGGAGGCAGGTTGGGCACCCGCCCCCAAATTCTGCCATTTTCCCTGCAGTCCCGCCTCCCCAGGGCTGGCAAAATCGCCCCCTGGGCTTCATTTAAATCCCATTTCGGGTGAGAAGTCGGCTGGTGGCAGCGGAAAATCGCACAGTTCAGAGACTGCCTGTCAACACTAGGTAGGTGGTATGATCAGTTTGTGGATTGTCTCGTGGGGATCTCGTGTTTGGGAAGTGGGGGTTGGGTTCCCAACATCCCGGAATGACCGGGAGTTTCTCAGAATTAGGGGTTCCGATCCCAAGCGCTGCCTTCAGCAGCACGGGGTTTGAGTGATTTAAATTTCCCGCCATAGTGCGCCTACATGAACAGCAGACACTTATGTGAGCTACTGTAAATAATTACTAACTTAGCCTGGTGGAGGGAGTCAGAACATGGTTAAACTGCATTAATTTTAAACAGAGTCTTTTCCCAGTCTTTTCCACAGAGCTCATCGCCGGCTGTTGCTCAGAGCCGGCACCCGCAGAGAGTCACGACCGGCTGGAGTGCAGGCGGGAATCGGGAGGGAGGCGGGCATTGTGGGGGTGCACTGAAATCGGGCAGTCTCGAGAGTTGATGGGGAGACTGGGGAACACGAGGCTTGGTAGGAGAAGGGGAGAGTGGAATGGGGGCTGGGGAAAAGATGGGGAATGGGGACACGGGGGAGGGCTGGGGAATGGGAGCACGGGGAAGGGCGAGAGGAAGACTGGGGAATGGGGGCTCGGGGGAAAGAGACTGGAGAATAGGGGCTGGGGGGAGAGATGGAGACTGGGGAATGGAGGCTCCAAGGGAGAGGAGAGACTGGGGAATGGAGGCTCAGGAGGAGGGTGGAGACTATGGAATGGGGGCATTATTTAACCTTAAGCAATGGGTGCTTTGTTGACAGGAATGGTTTGGTCATTTTAGGACTGCTTTATGGTGTTGGTCAGGGTGGGAGGGGAGTTGGTACAGCATCTGGGAGCCATATGGGTGCACTGGTGCAACTTAAGTAAATCAGTCCATTATGAGGCCCTCCCGGGCAGCAGTGTGCACCACTGCTGGTGCCGTCTCCACCTCAGGTTCCTCCTCCTCCTCGTATTTCTCCTCCAAAGAGGCTGTGCACTCTACACCTTGCTCCTCCTGCAGCTCCAATCCTGGCTGCTGTGCTATGTTGTGCAGCGCGCAGCATACAACAATGATTCTGAGGTCCCTGGCTGGTGCATACTGAAGGGCTCCTCCAGATCTGTCAAGTCATCTGAAGCGTATCTTCAGCATGCCAATTGCTTGCTATATGACACATCTGGTGGACATGTGGCTTTCATTATAGCATTCCTCGGCCTCTTTGCTTGGCCTCCTCAAGGGTGTCATCAGCCACGTCTTCAGTGGATAGCCCTTGTCTCCAAGCAGCCAGCCGCTAAGTCTGTTTGGAGGTGCAAAGATCTGAAGGAGGGTGGGTTGGCGCAGCATGAAAGAGTCATGACAGCTGCCAGGAAATCTGATGCACGCATGCATGATCTTTTTATGGTTGCAGATGAGCTGCACTTTGAGGGAGTGGAAGCCCTTCTGGTTCACAAACACTCTTGGGTGATCTGGGGGTGCCTTGATGGCCACATGTGTGCAGTCGATGATGCCCTGCACCTGTGGGAAGCCAGCCAGAGCCGCAAAGCTGAGCGCCCACTCAGTAACACTGGCTTCATCTGTGGCAAAGTTTACATAATTGGCTGACTTGTGAAACATGGCATCGGTCACCTGGGTGTTGCATTTGTAGGCGGCCAACTGCAAGATCCTGCAAATGTCTGCTGCAGATCCCTGGAAGGAGTCTGAGGCGAAGAAGTTGAGGCCATTGGTGATTTTGACAGCCACTGGTAAGGCATGTCCACCGGGTCCTCTGGGCAGCAGGCCTTCTTCCAGTAAGCTACAGATGTCTGTGACGACCTGGTGTGATAGCCTGAGCCTCCTGAAGCACTGTTGTTCAGTCATGTCCAAGAAGCGAATACTCTGCCTCTCTACCCTGTGTTTGGGGTATCACCTCCGGCGCAGTGCACCCCATGCTGATCCCCTCATGTGGAGCATCAGGCCAGTAAGGGGAAGGCTGCTTGTGCTGGTGCAGTTGGTGCTGGGGCTCATCTTGGTCCAAATCTGAGGTCCAAGGTGAGACAGCATAAGCGGCACCCATGCTGATCTGATAGATGCCAGGTAAAGTGGAGATCAGAGGCACAATCCTCCATTGTAGTGAGCGTCATTAGCAATGTGGTGAGAGTGGCTTCCAAGGTTTCAGAAAACACCTGCAAACTCCTGAAAGCAAAATGTATGCACAAAATGGTGTCAGCAAAAGCCTTTCCCTTAGGTAAGGAAACGAGTGTAAGGTGTCTGTATTTATGTGCTTTTTCCAGCTGTCACTTAATGAAGTAGCAATGGCCACTGAGCTCCCACCTTCCCCCTTCACAGGCGAGCTTCCCGAGTGCAACCAGCTAAAGTTGAAACCTCACATTAAAAAGGCTGCTAAGTGTCTCTAAACGAGCAATTAAGTACCTCAATGAGGTTGTGGGTCCATGGCACACTTCGAAACGCGCCCCAGTTAAACGCGGAAGTCAGCGGGATGACAACAGGTTCCCGACCCGCTCCCAAACCCGCATGCTCTGCAATGTGAAAATTCCAGCCCTGATTTCCCCTCTAAATCTCTTCCGATGGCACATGGTCAGTCACTACATGGTTAGATGTCACATAGTCCAAACATCACATGATCAAACCTAGGAATGTCTCCAACCAGAGTTGCCAACCCTAGTGGGGTCGGGTGAAAGAGTCCATCGTAGGGGAGGTCTAAGGTTTCCTTGCAAGGCCCGGAGGAGAAGTTCTGCTCCTCTTGGTCCTACTTGTTTGGGCCTCTTCAGACCCTGACTCCTCTCCCCACTGACTTCCCCTGGCAAGAAAGTCACTGTGGCTTCCTGCTCAGGCCATCTAGTTAAAAGTGCAATTGGGTCTTGGTGACATCATAGGAACCTGACATACTTATGTAAAGAAGGACTCCACCAGCTTTGGATGTGTGTCCTTGCTGCCTGCTCAGTAGAGCAGGTTAAAATTGGGACGTCTGCTCCTGGTGGCTCCAGGGTGGGTAAATAAACTGTAGGCCCGAGCTCAGTGGAAACTTGTGTAAGACTGCCCAAACTTACTCAAAGTAAGATTTTTAATCGCCAGTAGGAAACTTTAACCTATTAATAGGAATTCAACCTCATGTCTCAGAGGTGAACCAGCAATGTGCTGATCACTGCACCACCGAGTGCCTCACAAAAAGTACCATTTACCTCAGAATAAACATTTCAAGTTTGTGGTTTTTTTAAACTGCTTAAGTATGATTCTTCAAAAATTGGGAGAGGATATACTATGCTTTAAGTAAAATAAATAAAACTGGCTTTCAGTCAAGCAATTATGTATCAGTACTTTAATACTGATACCTAAATAAGAATTGTTCAAAAATATTTAATGAAGTACAGTAGCACAATGGCCACTGAGGTAGGGTGAAAATTGCCTCCTCAATAATGATAATTATATAGATCTGTATTATGTAAACAATGATAATATTGGTTAAAATCATACTTGCTGAAAGTCATCACATCAAACCTGATGTTTATATGGAAGGGAAGTTAAATATTTTGAATAATTCTTATTTAAGTAGCAGATTTGTCCATAAAGTACTGATACATAATAACTTGACTGTGCCTCACATGCCTCCTGAAAACCAGGAGTTAAATAGGTAACGGGTGGGAATGTGGTAGGAGCGGGGAAGTTAGTACTCTGCCCTTATTTTAACCCCACGCATGTCCCGTTCTTGTCAGGTGCAGGGGATTAAAATCAGGGTTTAAGTCTTCATGTGTAATCTCAAATGATGTTATTTTTTACTGTGCTTTTGTAATTTGTTTGGTGAGAGATTGGGTTGTAAAACAGAATTATTTTATGGCTTTTGCAATCACCATAATTGCTACTTTTTGTGACCCGATAGGTAGGTAACCTTTCTAATGCTAAAACCTACAAGCACCTCATCCACTCGGTTACTGCAGTACTTACTGCTGGAGAAGGGGCTATGTAACAAAGGTCATTAAATTCTTGTGCCTATCTACTTTTTTAATTAAAAAAAAACTTTACAAACTGGTTTCCCATTTTTCAATTTTATAAACAGACCGTCACTAAATGTGATATTTTGTGCACTTGAAGCTGGAATTTTAAAATGCCATTGACCTGCTGTGAAGTTTTAAATGTGCATATAACGCGATTTGCTGCTGTAGATGACAAACTTGTAATGTCTCTCTGCTGGACCACTGATCATGAGCTCCCGTTCCCAAAAACCAAGATAATTGCTGATTACGTCGTTGCTGTTCGAATTGAGATCATCTTGCCTTTTCCAATTCCTGAAGAAATCTCATAAAAATGCTGAGATCTGCCAGAATTTGCCCAATGCTCCTGAAGTGATGACAAATGTTGCACAATCTGACCAATAGTATGTGTGTCAGTCACTGTCAGTTCCTGGAAATACATTTTTAAAACTTGAACTGATTGCAATAAGTGACACTTCAGCTCACTAGCTAAGAATTAGGTTTAGTCACCTTTTAATAATTACATACGTTGCTGTATCTGCTTTCATTCCTTAATTGTTTTTTGTTTGTTTCAGATATAGCTGTTTAGTGGATTTATCATGATAGCAACAGGAGGGCTTCTTCGTATTTCAGCCAGGAGACAAGATTCCTTTCGATCGTGTAATCGTGTTAATAAACGCAAAAGGAAAGCAAAAAAGAAATGCAAGAATGATGTGGTGGTGGTCAAAGGCAAATTGAAGCTATTCTCCATTTCGGGACTGATTGCTGTATTTGGAATCCTGGTGCTGTTGTTAGGTATTGCAATGGCAGTGATGGGCTACTGGCCTGAGGGCAGTGACATTTTTGAGACTATTACAGTCCAATCTTACAATACCACCAATAGCACTAGGTTAGAGACTACAACACTGGAGATTATTTCTAATCTTTTAGCAAGCTATTTGCATTCTGAAAAGCTGAAGGTTTTAGGACCTCTCATTATGGGAATTGGTATATTTTTGTTTATCTGTGCCAATGCAGTTCTTCATGAAAACAGAGACAAGAAAACTAAAATAATTAATGTACGAGACATCTATTCTACAGTTATAGACGTACACAATTTGAGGACAAAGGATTGTGGGCCATTTAATGGTTTTGTCAACTATGTGCAGTCCAAAAGCATGGATAATCTCAAATCTCCTGATTCTTTTTGTGCAGCAATGTTGGCAAAAACTACCTGGCGGACACCCATTGGCAATACTGTAAAGCCTATGGATCCAAAAGAAAATGCTGGTAAAAAGCACTGCGATTCTGTAGCAAACCTGCAGCAACAAATCCCCAAAGATAGAAAGACATTATCAGATACTGTGTACAGTATTTGCAGAGACAAAATCCGGATGAATGATAGGAGCCAAATGCCCAAAATGTGCGGGGCTAAGTCAATTGTCACTTCTTCCATTAGTGCATTCACACTACCCGTCATCAAACTGAACAACTGTGTCCTGGAGGAGGGTGATGCCAGATATGGGAAAAATGGGAATGAAACACAAACTTTGGAAAAATGTAATGAATCTCGACAAGAATTTGACCATGTTGCCTCTGATCAGATTGCAACTATTGAATGTATTTCAGCGGATGTAACCATAAGCAGTGATCGCCTTGGAGATAATAACCAGGACATAGAAACAGAGACTTCAAATACCTCATGGTTAAATGGTAACCAATTGGTAGCCAACAAAATCTCACAAAGTCCCTCTCCCCAAGTGTCCCAGGTTTCTCCTGCTCCATTTCAGAGAGAATTAGGATCCAAGCTTTCCCTCCACACTTCTTCAACTCACTCTAAACTTCTGAATCTTGATGACTATCCTTCCACCTCTGTGATGCAGAGTGAAGGTATAGATCCAAGCTGCGCACATTTAGATTGCACCAACAGTAAGGGCTACATAAAGTTAGGTGATGAGGACTCCTTTGAGTCTACTCTTGTGCTAGCAGAAGCCATAGACCAGTCCGGTGATGATTGTACAGAGAATCCGAATAAAGACATCATCCAAGAAAGCATAACGCCAAGCAATGAACAAAAGGTGGATAAACCTCAGAGATGTGTGCAGAGACAGTACACAAAGAGAGAGAAGTTGCTAATGATTTCCAGTTCACACAGTACCCTAAGAATAGACAATGATGAATTTGATAGTAATTAGTAATAGTGTAATCCTGCATAGTTGGATTCAGACACACAAAATATACAGTGGAAGCTGTAACAAATGAATGAGAAGAATATGTCACTTTCCTGTAGTTATTGATTACTGAATGTCAATCAAGCTCCAAAGACTCATAGATTATTGTTGTGGAGCTAACCATCCAGTTTCTTTAGTTGCTTCCAAGTGTAAATGCCTCAGCCATTGGGTGGCGATTGTTCATCTCAGTTAAAAACTAAGTGAGAGTTTTTAATAGAACCCGTTATTTGTAAACAGCTTGTGAACATTGAAAATTCTGCCATCCTAGGATTGTAAGTTTACAGTTTTGACCATCAAAATAAGCAGATTAACTTGTACTGAATTCTATATTCTGATAAATGAAAGGATATATAGAGACACCTTGTATAAGCACATAATGCACTAAGCCACACATAAATGTGATATTGAAAAGCCTTCAGTGTGTCATTTCAGTTATGTATAAGAAATAATTTGCATTTGTGGTTATTAATAGAGGTCTAATCAAGTAATAGTTGTTATTTCTGTAATCTTGAATTCTGTATAACGCCTCATTGCCTGTGTTCTCTAAATTGGTACCTATCGTTTAGATCCCAGAATTATATATTTTCTCATTTGTATCCTCATGTACAGCAGCCTTCACACATTTTTAATCGGCACAGTAGTCTGTATTTCCAGTGGACTTATCCTCTCTTTCAATTCTAGCCTAAGTGTCTGCATTCCATACCTTGTTACGTATACTTTGTGTTGTCCTCTTCACACTTTGTGTCACTGCAGTCAGTTTATTTAAGACAGCATGGATTGAGGAAACCATTTGGTCCATCAAGCACACTTCTATAGACCAAGTGTATTGTAGAAACGTTGACCGCTAAATTCGGCTTTGTAGCGCCAGGTTTTTCGGGGCTACGGGTGCTATTTTGCGTCCAAAATGGCGTCCGTGCCACCACTTCTGGGGGAGGACCCGCCGGACGCCATTTGGGTGAGGTCATTAGCGTGGGCGCTGGGAGTGTACACTGAAAGTATGCACTATAGGCAGATCGTGATGTCACTCAGCGCGTAACACTGATTTGATGCCGGCGCCGCCATTTTCGATCTCAACGCTGCAGCTAACGCCCTCTCTTAAACATGCACAGCTGAACATGCGTTCAGCAGCAGGAAGGTCACCCCACCAGCTATTTATAGGGATCATCAACTACTTTTAGGTTAGTTGCTGATTGATTTCTGCTGGCTCTTGGTGGTTTATTATCTTATTTGAAGTTGCTGAAGTGTCCAGGGAGTGGTGTGGCAGGTTTCTTCAAGGCTTCTGCTCAGACCAGTTGTTCCCAGACATGGGTGCGGGAGTTTGTATGCAGCATGACAGGGAGAATGAGCACATAAGAACATAAGGAATGGGAGCAGGAGTAGGCCATTGAGCCCTTCAAGCCTGCTCCACCATTCAATAAGATCATAGCTGATCTTCTACGTCATCTCCACTTTCCTGCACTATCCCCATATCCCTCGATTCCCTCAATTTTCTAAAATCTATCGATCTCTCTCTTGAATATACTTAACGACTGAGCCTCCACAGTCCTCTGGGGTAGAGAATTCCAAAGATTCACCACCCTCGGAGTGAAGAAATTTCTCCTCATCTCAGTCCTAAATGGCCAACCCCTTATTCTGAGACGGTGACCCCTGGTTCTAGACTCCCCAGCCAGGAGAAACATCCTCCCTGCATCCACCTTGTCAAGCCCTGTAAGAATTTTGTGTGTTTCAATGAGATCACCCCTCATTCTTCTAAACTCTAGAGAATACAGGCCTAGTCTACCCAATCTCTCTTTATAGGATAATCCCCCCCATCCCAGGAACCAGTTTGGTGAACCTTCGTTGCACTCCTTCTGTGGCAAGTATATCTTTCCTTAGGTAAGGAGACCAAAACTGTACACAATACTCCAGGTGTGGTCTCACCAGGGCCCTATATAATTGCAGCAAGACGTCTTTACTCTTATACTCAAATTCTCTTGTAATAAAGGCCAACATACCATTTGCTTTCCTAATTGCTAGCTGTACCTGCATGTTAACTTTCAGTGATTCGTGTACAAGGACACCCAGATCCCTCTGAACATCAACATTTCCCAATCTCTCACCATTTAAAAAATACTCTGCTTTTCTATTTTTCCTACCAAAGTGGATAACTTCACATTTCTTCACATTATATTCCATTTGCCATGTTCTTGCCCACTCACTTAGTCTGTCTATATCCCCTTGAAGTCTCCTTGCATCCTCCTCACTTACATTCACATCCAGCTCTGTAGCATCAGCAAATTTGGATATATTACATTTGGTCCCCTCATCCAAATCATTGATGTAGATTGTGAATAGCTGAGGCCCAAGCACCGATCCTTGCGGTACCCCACTAGTTACAGCCTGCCAACTCGAAAATGATCCGTTTATTCCTACTCTCTATTTTCTGTCCGTTAAGGTGGCACAGAGCAAGACAAGCTGCTAGAAAAGGGAGGAGGAGAAGTGCTCTCAGCAGGAGGCCATATCCACCCAGGATCTTCAGGGAGCAATTCTCCTAACTCAACCTCAGTGAGGAACAGTGTATGCGACGTCTCCACTTCACTAAGGGGGTGCTCACTGAAATATGCTACCTGTTAGAGGCAGAACTGCAGCCTCAGAGCAGGGCGAGGACAGCATTGCCTGTGGCTGTGAAGGTGAGCGTGGCCATGAATTTCTATGCATCGGGCTCCTTCCAGGCTGGGGCAGGTGATATTTCCAACATCTCCAGGTGTCACTGAGGCTCTGTATGCAAAGAGAGGTGAATACATTTCATTCTCATCTTGTCAGAGAGAAGCAGGCAGGGGGAGCACATGGCTTCATGAGGATTTCAGTCTTCCCCATGGTGCAGGGTGGAATTGGCTGTACACACGTCGCTATGCGAGTGCCATATGTATCGCAACAGGAAAGGATTCCACTCTTTCAATGTCCAGCTGGTGTGCAACCATACTCAGCACATCATTCAGGTCAATGCTTGGTATCCTGGCAGTCATCATGCCGCCTTCATTCTGCAGTAGTCCGCTGTACCATCCGCATTTGAGCCACCACGACAAACCAGAGGGTGGCTACTGACCGACAAGGGCTATCCGCTGACCTACTGGCTCATGACTGGTGCGCAACCCAAGCACATGTGCGCAGAATGCATATAATAAAAGTCATGCCACACGGAATTTGATAGAGCAGACCATTGGCGTGCTTAAACAGCGCTTTCGCTACCTGGATCACTGGAGGAGCCCTGCTGTACTCGCCAGAGCACGTCTCAAGATTCGTTGTGGTCTGCTGCATGTTGCACAAATGCCATCATCCTGAGAGGGGACTGCAGATTCGTGCTCCACGGAGCCACTGCCACTCCCCAGGACGCCGCCTCAGCAATCCTAATAAACTGTTGGAGGACAGATTGCTGGACTGCTGTGACACGCTGCAAGCCTCTTTCAACACTGGTAACCGCAGCCACAATGGCAGCAGTCTAAGCTTGCATGGGAGCTGTCTAAGCTTGTGTGGCAGCCAGCTGACCTTGCATGACAGAAGTCTGAGCTTCCACTGCAGCACCCAGATGTTGGGTGGCTGCTGCTTGTGCTGCAATGAAAGCTGAGACATCGGCCATCAGACGCTGCATCATGTTTGGGTCCATATGTGTGCTAATGGAGTTGACCATCACTTCCATGCTGGAAAGGATGGGCTCCAAGCTCAGCATAAAACCCTGTGCCAAATTGGTGCTGGACTCCTCCATGCTCCTTGACATTGTATTCAGGCTTTCTGGCAGACCTGCCAATGCACCAAGCATTTCATTGTGCATACCCATCAGCCTTCTTCTGTAAGCTGCCCCATTGAAGTCCTCATCTGAGTCCTGTGTAGCAGAACACGTGTTCGTCCTGCCCTCTGGGGAGCAGGCACCTGCGCTACCCTTTCCTCCTGCCCTATCTGCAGACCACTCGTGCCCGGTGTCTCAGCACGTGCAGATCCCACGTCTAACCTATCCTCTAAAGTATGCGGAGTGTCAGTATCTGAGCTGGTGGCTGCGAGTGTGAAATCGAGTGACGGTGCGTCTTCAGCATCACTGCCTTCTTCCTCTTGCAGTTCCTGTTCCTCCACTAATGCCTGGCAAAGTTGCAGTTCTTTGCTATCTGCAAGCATAAAGGCACAAGGGTAGGGTTGCGGTGAGGGGAGGGGGCTGGAAACCAAGAGGTGCATGCTTACACCATCTGCAGTTTGTAAATCAGAAGGGATTGTGGGATGAGGGGGAAGTGGGATATGAGAAGGAGGATTAGGTATGAAGATACCATCATCTTGGATTGTTTCAGCCCCACCACTGGCCATGGGCTCAGCAATTGCCACTCCAATAATTTCCAACACAGACTCCTCCATGGGGGGTAGGTTATGCAGGCACTTGTCTCCCTCTGAGTAGCTCCTGCTGCCTCCAGTATGAGCCACCTTTTCCTGCAAGAGAGCGGGAAGTGTGTCAGTGAGTGTGGTGCAATATGTTTGGGTGATGTGCCTGTCATGGTTGAATAGCTGGCAATGTGTGCAAGCTGTGAGATATGGGTGTGAGGCTTGTAGCAGTGCTATGTGTATGAGGGTGAGGTGAAGCTATGAATATAAGGTTTGAGTCATGATCGATAGAGATTGTTGGTAGGTGAGTGAAGGGGGAGTGCTGAATTGAGCAGTGTCTGAGCCTAGTGGTTCAGTTGTAAGGATATGGCATTTGAGGAAGAATTCACTGACCTTGCCCACTCATCTGAGGTCATTAAACTTCTTGCGGCACTGTATCCAGGTCCTTGGGGCCACACTGCTGGCATTGACCACGATGGCTATCTGCTCCCATTGCCTTCTCAGAGTTTGTCTGGAGGGCCTCCTGTGAATACAGGACCTCTCTTCCTGTCCACCTCCTGAACCAAGGACTCCAGTGCTGCACCAGAGAATCTTGGCGCCCGCGCTCTCCCCTATTGTGCCATCAGACCGTCTTCTTCTTACTCTCTTCCCCAGCCACTTCCCACACCTGCTGTAGACAGAAGGCACCTGCCCTTTAAGAGGTGCAAGCTGCCTTTAAGTAGTGCAGGCTAGCTTTAAGTGGCATTAGCCTGGCACGAACTTGGATCCCCTGCTGAGGCATGTAGCCACTCAGCACCATGTTCAGCGCTGGGCTGCACATTACTATTATTTAAACTGATGGAGCACGAAGTTTGCGTGCAGCCTGCATCAGAAGGAATGGGCATGGGTCTTATCCAATTTCTATTCCATTATGTATTTGCTTGGAGTTAGATTCAATAATTTTGATAATAGGGTAGATGGTCTCTTGAATAGGAGAGTAAGGGAGCTGTAGTTGTATTACATATGGTCCTGTTAGTTCAAAAAGGAAGGAAATCAGAGCCTGGGAACTATAGACCAATGACCAGTAAGCTTAACTTCAGCTGTAGAGGAGATATTGGAAAGCATTATACACAATAATACAAAACAAAACCTAGAAGGTGCCACACTTACTGGGGTACCTAATATAGCTTTAGAAGGAGGTGTTGCCTCACTAACATAACTGTCACTTAAAAATAAATGCAACTAGTAGATGAAAGTAGTCCAGGGGGATATCGTTTACTTGGATTTCCAGAAAACCTCTGACAAAATTTTGCATGTATGACTATTAAAAAAATTAGATGTCATGGTATTACTTGGTAAATAGCAGAATAGATTTAATTGGTCAGGATTGTATAAAGAGAATAATTTTTGATGTGAAGGGTTCAGATTGGGGCCTGGTGACAATTTTCTTTCCTCAGGGTTTACTGTTACTATTATTCACAAACTCCGTTCCCTAGCCACTGACTCCATCCCTCTCCCTAACATCTGAGGCTGAACCACACTGTTCGCAACCTTGGTGTCATATTTGACCCTGAAATGAGCTTCCGACCACATATCCGCAGCATAACAAAGACCGCGTACTTCCACCTCCGTAACATCGCCCGTCTCCGCCCTTCCCTCAGCTCATCCACTGCTGAAACCCTCATCTATGCCTTTGTTACCTCTAGACTTGACTATTCCAACGCACTCCTGGCTGGCCTCCCACATTCCACCCTATGTAAACTTGAGGTCATCCAAAACACGGCTGCCCGTGTCTTAACTTGCACCAAGTCCCATTCCCCCATCTCCCCTGTGCTCGCTGACCTACATTGGCTCCCGGTTAAGCAGCGCCTCGATTTCAAATTCTCATCTTTGTTTTCAAATCCCTCCATGGCCTTGCCCCTTCCTATCTCTGTAATCTCCTAGCCCCTTCCTATCTCTGTAATCTCCTTCAGCCCCACAACCCCCCACCGCGCCCCCCCCCCCCCCCCCCCCCCACCGAGATATCTGCATTCCTCTAATTCTGCTCTCTTGAGCATCCCTGATTATAATCACTCAACCTTTGGTGGCCGTGCTTTCTGTTGCCTAGGCCCTAAGCTCTGGAATTCCCTGCCTCCGCCTCGCTACCTCTCTTTCCTCCTTTAAGACATTCCTTAAAACCTACCTCTTTGGCCAAGCTTTTGGTCACCTGCCCTAATTTATCCTTATGTGGCTCGGTGTCAAATTTTTTGCATTACAATAATCCTGTGCAGCGCCTTGGTATGTTTTACTATGTTAAAGGTGCTACATAAATACAAGTTATTATTATTAATAATCTGGAGGAGGTCATTAATTGTACAACTAAATTTGGAGATGATACACAATGGGTAAACTTTGGTAATAAAGAGATTAGTAGATTGTAAACTGACAGAGATAAATAAATAGGCTCATAAATGATAAAAATGTTACTTAATCTGGAGAGGTGCTGGGTTATGCACCTGGGCCCAGGTAACCCAATGCATTAAATTAACAGAGCAGGAAAGGGACTTGCTTGAAGTCACAGACCAGTCATTAAAAGGTCCCAA
This sequence comes from Somniosus microcephalus, assembly GCF_052327205.1. NCBI lineage: Eukaryota > Metazoa > Chordata > Chondrichthyes > Squaliformes > Somniosidae > Somniosus > Somniosus microcephalus. The sequence continues at coordinate 176,979,647 of NC_140993.1, read as the reverse complement.
GCAATGTAAGGTAGCTGTAGGGTTCTTACAATTATTGCTAGGTAATATAGTACAAAACTAAGGGCTACGTACTTAGGGGGAAAAATTGAGTCACGCCACCTTTGGGGTGTTAACTTTGCCGGGGCGCTACTTTTAGCGCCCCGAATAAATTAGCGCCCCCACAGCCAAAATTCATCGGTAGTGCCCCAAGAGGGAATCGGGGCGCTACTGGAAGTGCCCCACATCCCTCTTGGGGCACTGCGAGGGAATATCGCAGAGCTACGTGCCGCAGTACTGCAGGCCTTCCTCCCCTTCTTAAAGCAGCGCGACCCGGGGCCCAGCTGGGCCACCAGGGATCGGAGTGCCGGCAAAAGAGCCTGGCACTCAAAAGAAGTGCCAGGCTCACGGAGTGCCGGCTGCGCTCCACAGGGAGGCTGTTCAGGAGGCCAGGGACGGCAACGGGGGTAGGTGCTGGCAGGCGGCCAGCAACAAAAATGGCCACCTGGCACCTCGCCTTTAATTAGCGCTGCCCCGGCCACAGGTAGGCCCCCTGACCCCATCGGACATAGCGGCCAGCGGTAAGTCAAGGGGCGCTACCGAAGATCTCGGCCAGGGTGCAAGTGGGGTGCTGTGCACGGCAATGATGTCACTGCTGGTTGCGCAGCGCCGCGGGGCAATAATGGTTACCATCGCCGCTAACCTCCTGCTGAATTTCGCGGGAGGCGTTGGCGACGCCGTGCCCGGGTGCTAGTTGCATGGCGCCTAAGAGGACGCTAACGGGAGGCGCAAAGCAACCGAATTTTTCCCCCTTAGGATTTATAAGGTTTAGGTTCATCTGCACTTGGAGTATTGTGCCCAGTTTTTGTACCACATTTGTTAATAAATATTGAGGGTCTGGGGAGGCTGCAAAGGGCAATAAGGATGAAACCTAAACTTAGATAGGCTTAGAAAGTTAGGCCTAGAAATTCAGTATAGCCACTTTTGGGGCGGTAAAGTCGGGCGGCCGCTAAAGTTTGCGCCCGGCGCAAAGTCGCGCCCCCTTCGCCGATATTCAGTCGCATCGCCCCAAGAGGTTGCTGCTGCGCTAAAACAGGCGATGCACGACTATCTTTAGGCGCTAAGCCGGCGGTGCTGAACGAGACCCCCGAGGCCGGGCGCAGCGCAGGTGCGGCGAGTTCTTGATTGACGGCAGACACTCTGGCGCCGGTCAGCTCTTAAAGGGGGAGGGTGGATTTGTTTGCCTGCCACGCCCTGCACACTGCAGCCCTCAACCTAGGCCTGACCACTTCAGGGCTATGGAGAAGGCCAGGGAGAGAACGCAGCGCTTCAGCGACGGTGACCTGAGGCTGCTGGTTGGCGGAGTGGAGCGCAGGCGCCATGTTCTGTTTCCAGAAGGTGGCAAGAGGCCGCTGCCCAGCGCCTACCGGAAAGCCTAGAGGGAGGTCTCCAACAGGGTGTCTTCCAACAGCGTGGTTGCCAGGACTCCTGCGCAATGCCGGAAGAAGTTCAACGACCTCACTCGGGTTGTCAGGGTGAGTACCCTTTCCAGTGTCCTCCTCATCCTTGCATGTGCACCTCAGTTTATGGGCAAAGGGACCTGAAAGCCCTAATGGCCAGCCCTCATCCAGCAGCTATGGGACTGGCATGAAAATCACTTGCACATTCAGCACTTTACACACTGTCCAAGCTATTCGACCATGGGAGGCATTACAGACAAGATCAGGGCTACACACTGTACAAGCTATTCGACCATGGGAGGCATTGCAGACAAGATCAGGGCTACACACTGTACAAGCTCTTCGACCATGGGAGGCAGTGCAGACAAGGTCAGGGCTTCGCACTGTACTTAGAGGCCGTCCTTTCTCTTGCAGGCCAAGGTGGTGCACAACCGGCGCAACCGAACTGAGACCGGGGGAGGCCGTCCTGACCTCAAAGAGCTCTCCGACCTCGACCAGCGTGTGGAACGCATTATGGCAGGCCGGCTGATTGGCCCCGTCACCAGTGGAGATGCCGACCCTGTTCTGGGCACCAATGGTAAGGGCATCACCTTTTGGACCTCTCTCGTTCCACTTGCGCATCAGATCAGCATCCTTTGCCACTGTCCGACCAATGTGGTGAATGGCACCACTCATGCCTCCCTCGCTGCCGCCCTGTCCTCACTCTAAAGCTACTCTTGTGCCTTCCTGCTTTCAGATGGTGAATCGCCAGGTGAGGAGGCGGGCCCTCAAGCTGCCACTGTCAGCCCTTCGGAAGACGAGGAGGAGGAAGAGGAAGCCGGCCCATCAGTGCCACCCTCAGCCGCGCCAGCCCATGGCAATGTAGGGGACACGTCTTCCCTGGAGGGGAGCCGGGGGGAAGGGTTGGAGGAGAGTGAAGCTCCGGGGCCCAGCGGCCTGCAGCAACGCGGGAGGGGTGGGGAAGCTCGGCGGACTTCTCCCCAGAGGGTGAGTGCGGCCTCCAGTCCTGCGACGGTGAGCGCAGAGGAGGTGCGCCTCCTAGAGGAAATGGCCGTCCAGGCTGAGCGCAGGCACACTGAGCTCATTGCTGCAGTGGCAAGGATGCCTGACTCCATAGAGTCTCTGTCAAGGAGTGTGCAGCAATTCGGAGCAGCACAGGCCAGGAGTCTGCAACAATTCAGTGCAGCACAGGCCAGGAGTCTACAGGACTTCGCGGCAGCACAGTCGGCTTCTAGCCAAGTGCTCAGTCGTGCCGTCCATTCACTGGCTGGTGTCATGCGGACACAGACAAGGGCCACACGGGCACTAACTGCTGCCACCCTCGCTGGATCAGCCAGGCATCGCCAGGGCACTCGCCGCACAGCAGCAGCCCAGCAGTCTGTTCTTCAGCTGTTTGCTGCGCATGCTGCAGTGCTGGCCCGTGCGAGTGCCAATGTCTCAGGCGACCAGCGAGAACCTGTGATCTGCCAGGTTGCCACCATTCCTGCAGCCGACACTGCCACTCCGCCATTGCAGCTGCCACGAGCTGCTGGACAGACTGCTGCCGCCCAGCCAGAGTTGGAGCAGTCAGCAGCCGGCCACTCCAAGGCCAGAGCTGGTGCTGGCCGACCCCCAAGGGCATCTGCCGTTTCGCCATCTGCCCTTCAGTAGCCTTCCCCCAGCCTTGCTGCAGTCACTGGGCTCCCATTGAGGAGGAGCAGCAGGGCGGGCAGGGGCCAGGCAAGGATGCGCAAGGCATCGCCCTCGCAGGGCAAAAAGTAGAGGTATGCACAAATGCCTGGTGCTTGTTGTAAGGCCAACACTGGTGCAGTTGTTTTTGTGTAAGGCTGAGACTGGTGTCTTTCTTTCTTTTTGTAAGGCCGAGACTGGTAGTTTTGTGTTTTTGGAGGGGCCTTCTCCACATGAGCATGTAATGTGGGAAGGGCAGAGGTTTTCAATAAATTATTGTGGTTAAATTGCAGTGTGCATGGTTTTTTGGTTAAGTCCTGGTTGCCCTGCTCGGCTGAGGGCTTGTGGAGCGGCTACATTCATCTGCTGACATTGGCACAAGCCATTCCCTGAGAGGGGGCCTAGAACCGACGTTCAATAAGCCGGCGACGGGCGGCCCTTGCACTTTGTGCCTCCCTCCTGTGCTGCTCCTCCTCCTCCTCCTGAGGTGGTCCTCCAATCTCTGGTGGCAGTGGCGGAGTCCTGCGGATAGCCAGGTTGTGCAGCATGCAGCAAATGACCACGAAATGGGAGACTCGCTCCGGCGAATATTGTAGGGCTCCACCGGAACGATCCAGACAGCGGAACCGTTGCTTCAGGACGCCGATTGTTTGATGATGTTCCTGGTCGCTTGATGGCTCTCGTTGTATCCCTCTTCAGCAGGGCTGCTGGGCGCACGGAGCGGGGTCATCAGCCAGGTACACAAAGGATAGCCTTTGTCCCCGATAAGCCATCCTCGTGGGTGAGGCTGTGCCTGGAACATGTCTGCCACAGAAGTCTGTTGCAGGATGAAGGCATCGTGGCTGCTGCCTGGAAAGCGGGCATTGACAGCTAGGATGAGCTGCCTGTGGTCACACACCAGCTGGACGTTCAGCGAATGGTAGCCCTTCCGGTTGTGGTAATCCTCGGCATTCTCCAGAGGTGCCCGCAAAGCCACATGCATGCAGTCAATGGCGCCCTGCACCATGGGGAAGCCCACGAATGCTGCAAAGCCCATTGCACGCTGTTGCTGCTTGGCAAGGGCCATGGAGAAGGAGATGAACTGACGTCTCCTTTTGAAAAGGGCATTGGTGACCTGGCGGATGCAGCAATGCACGGCGAACTGGGAGATGTTGGCAATGTCCCCAGCAGCGGATTGGAAGGAGCCGGTGGCATAGAAGTTGAGAGCCACCGTCACCTTCACTGCCACCGACAGAGACGTCCTGCTCCTCAGCTGTGGCTGCAGATCACCGCCAAGCAGCTGGCAGATCTCTGTGACCACGTCCCTTCTGAATCGCGGCCTCCGAACACACTGCTCCTCAGACATGTTGAGATAGGAGAACTGCTGGCGGTATACTCTGGGTGGGTAAGGCCTCCTTTGCCGATGCCTGTTGCCCCCTCTCCGTCTAGCCAGGGCTGCCACTCTCTCACGGCGTCTGTGAGCCCTTTGGATGTAATTGAGAAAGCCAGCGTTGACACCCATTGCAGCCCCCATAATATGCTGGCAAACAATGAGATGTCAATGAAGGCAAAGACCAGTGGAAAGTTGTGGCCTGAAGCCAGAAGTACCTGTCCGAGTGTTGGGCCAAAGCAGAAAGCTATCTACCTTGGTTTCTCTCCAAAGATCCGTTTCTCAAGAAGGAGTGCTGTGAAATGGCAGCCTTTTATAGTGCAGGAGGAGTGCCCTTTAATTTGCGCCCCCCGCGCCCCGCATCGGCTGAGCACCGTTCCACTGTAACAGTCGCTAGGGGCGCCAGGTGCACAATGGGGCGGCGCCACTGAAGTTCCGGTTGGGGGCGCACAAAGGGCGTTGCACGAGGAAATGACGTCATGATCTGCGCGCGCAGCTGAGCGCACGCAAAGACTTTGCGCCGCCGCTAAATCTCTAGTGAAGTTGGGGCGAGGCGCAGTTCGCGCTGCGCCCGGGTGCTAGCCGCCTAGCGCCCGACATCTACTCCTCCTAAGGCGCTAACGGCTGGCGCAACCAACTGAATTTCTAGGCCTTAGAGTTATTCATTTTAAGAAACATAGACTCAGGGGAGACATGATTGAGACATTTACATTTATGAAAGAAGTGGATGTAGTAGATTTGGATCAGTATTTGGGGGATGAAATTGGACTCCGGCAAAAATGTGAAACAGGTGATAGCGAATCGGCAGCCCATTTTATACCACACCTGTTTTGCACTTTGCTGAAGACCAGTTTCACCCCCTTGAAATCAATAGCTAGCGGGCTTGCATATAAAATTCATTGGCAATTAGTCACGTTAGTTGCCAAGAACTATTTAGTTCTGCAGATATTGTTGTCCTTTGGAACAGATTACCAATGAATGTGGTAAATAAGGCCATGCTACAGTCCTTTAAGATGTGGATAGAGGAGGAGGACAGTGGAACATGTTATGGTTGTGTGGTTCATTTAAGTTCACCTGTTGATAAGTCATCGGTAACCATGGTCTGCTGGCGTTTTCTTGATTGCCTTACAGAATGGAAGAGGAACTTCCCAAAGGTTTCCTGAATTTACGTAACACAGTTTATTTTCACCTCCCCCAAGATATAACATTATTAGTGCTGGGGAGGGCATGGCCCAAGGCTGCACCATCTAGTGGATAGGGTGACTATTAATCAGCCTCTTTTCTCATCCATCTTGTCATATGTCTGTATAATCTAACCAGTCAAAGGATTCTACCCTATTCATTTAATCTCCTAAAGGGAGGGTATACATAAATCCTCACAAGGTAATCAAACAAACAAGATAAGCAAGGTAATTAAAAAAAAACAGAATATTTCTATCTCCAATCTTTACTTTGGACTGCTGCCCTTTACAAACAATACTCCCTGGTCGCCCAGCAGCATAGGAACCATCCTGTTCTGGAGATTATCTGACCATCTCAGTACATAGCTATCCCAATAATTTTCAGTGCTGCTTCCAATTTGCCCACCATTGAAGGAGTGAATCAACAGCATCAATTGCTTTAACTAGAGGTAGATTCCACAAATCTAGTTCTTACCTACTACTTTCTCTGAAATGTGCCTTCTCTTAGTATAATTATTAAGCTATCTTCCTTCTCCAAACCTGGCCCTACAGCCTGATGTTTGCCAAAATGAATTCAAGTTTAACCACAATGAAAAGCTGTTCATCTTTTTACAGCTTGTTCTGTTTCAACTCAGTTTTCTGTCATCCAGAAGATCAAATACATTAAGTATGAAAGCAATATTACTTTATTGAACACGGATTAAGAAGTATGTTACATGACAATAAGGAACAGCTTTGAACTAGAACTGCTAAATATCAATGTCTAACAGGTAAATGCTTCAGGTATGTAATTTCCTTGCAAAGAAAATCTGTCAAGTACAAATTTCATGATTATCTGTAAAATTCTTGCTGTCTGCCTCAACTAATTAAGCACATACCAGAAAACTCAAATTACTTGATTTGGTTAGAGTGCTTAGAGCATCATTCACAGTGATAAAGTAAATTTTAGAAACTCATTGTTCTGATTGATTACAGCCATCATTTCTGTTAGCGATTTTAAGTACTTGTCAACTATTTTATAATGAGCCATTGTTGCAATTGATTTCTGCAGTTTCCATGCAAAACATGCATACTAATTAGCACTTTCTCTTAATCACTTTTAATAGTTCCACAATTTTGACCTGATAGTATTTTTTGTTGTTCCTTTCTGCATAAAATGTTCATGTACATATATATATGCTACTACTATTATCACACTAAACAAGTATTCTGCACATCTTTAACACCAATAAATCAGGTGTTCAAAAGAATACAATTTTAAAGTTGGTTTTGTTAATTCAGTTGCTGGTTCTAAGGCAGAATTAGCCGCAGTACTTTGCACTGTTCAAGGCCTTCCCTGCAATCACTATGAAATTCCAGCAAATTAATGTAAAAGCATAGCAGTAGTGAAAGGTGGGCCAATATTTATCTAAAGGTATGAAACAGCTGTCCCTACAACAGAAAATGTAAAACTGTGCCTTGGGACTGAGGGGCACAGAACATCAACATTATTCACATCAACACTCACGTTGGGATTAAAATTCAGACAGCTTATATTTTGTGCTTTATAAAGCCTAATTAAGATAGTAACAGGATCCAAAATTGAATACAAAACAAAATGTAGCAACATCAACTGCTTCATCACAAGTTGAGAGGTAAAAGTGAGACTATCACAAACTTCTGAAAGTCAGCATCTGATGTATATTTATTCACAACTCTTTCCTTTAATGAAGAGCAGTGCTACAAATCACAGTGTGCTTCAATGGCACCACTGTATACAAATGATCTAAATTTTAAAGAGGTACTCTCTATAGCTCTGCACAACATAGCTACTTTCAGATTTCAAACATTTCATACTTCTTCAATCACTCGACCTCTATTCGTCTATAAATTCACTAGAGAAAATATCAAAGGTCACAATATCCAATCTACCTTCATCTACACCGAATCCAATGATTAATAATTTTATATTCACAACTTTGACCCTTACTAAATGCACAAACAATTATATGCATGCATGCTATTCATTACAAACATCTTTCTACTCTTCAAAATACATATTAAAACAAACAGACCAAGAACACAAACATAGTAAAAATACAGGGGATATTTATTGAAATATGAGCCTAAAAATGCAGAGTGAAAAATGTACTCAGAGCATTTACAAAATCCTATGCCCCAGAATTACACCATGGTTTAGGGGAGGATGAGTATTTAACGCATTGATTTGAAATTCCTCTAGATTAGTTCAGTGAAAGTATTACCATGTTGAACAATAAGTGGGTTACTGCCTCTGATAAAATCACAGAGAGGGGGATTTCAGATGAACATGTTAAGCATTCATATATAATCTAACAGTGAAACTTCAGGGTTAGTTTTTTTTTCCAGTTATCAGCAGCAGACTCTCCACGTGGGTTTCAATCTTTGTTGTGGGATCCTCCGACAACTGATGTAACATCTTCAAATTTATTTTCCTTTTTCAAATGCCCTACAGTACTTTGTAACCTTTCCCAAGTGGCCATACTTCACAAGCTAGATTGTGAGTGTCGGTCGACCATCTGACTGTAGGGCAGCACAGGCATGATGGGCCAAAAAGTCTCCTTCTGAGCTGCATGATTCTATGATGATTACAGCCAAGCCTGATCTTGTCCTCACCTGACCGCTCTAATGCACTCATTTTCCAACAGGGGTCACCACATAGGAATCTGGAGAGTGAATCTTAATCATTTTTTTGTCCTCCCTGGTCCAGTAATAGAGACCAATTGTAATGCCCCACTGGTAGCCCAGGCAAGATCAGTTATTTCACAAGACTGAGCTTTGGACCTTTGTGCTCTTTACACCTTAGCATCACACAGTACACTTAGCCATAGAGGTTTTTTTGTATCTCAGCACCACTCCAAGTCATTCATACCCAACAGCAGTTATAAAGGGTTATGCACTCCAAATGATCCAGTGCATTTGAAATCAAAGTTGATTGGATCATAAACATCAGCATCAGTCCTCAGGAGTCACTCAGCATTCTATTATAGTACTAACTTTTCCTGTGAATTATTGTGTTCATAGCGAGTGATATAGTGGCGATTGGAACATTTTCCTTTTTGGGCACTTGGTATCAGCATCAAGAACTCCCAAATGAGGTTCAGCTCCCTGGATTCTGCCTTAATAATGCTCTGTAAAGGTGTCTCTGCCCCAACCTCTAACTGTAACCCATACTGCACCACTGTTATATTGTTCCATTTCCCACATCATGTTCTGTGCAAATGGTAGTAAATTTGATATTGTTTGTTACACATCCAATACACTCTAAACAACCCTTTCAATGTAGTGTTATACATTATTGTCACATTGTTATAGTAGCACATCGTTAAATGGAACTACTTTGGTATGGAACTACTTTGGTATGGTGTAGTTATATTGCTATGTGGCACACTGTGCACAGGCAGTGCACTGTGCAGCGTCGGACATCTTGTATCACTCCGCACCATGCGGCAGCACAGAAACAAAGCAGAAATACAGCTGGGTAAAAGCACTAACTAAAAATGAACTAAAGTGTCTGTAATATATATAGTATAACAACACAAGGAGACACAACATGGTGGCAGCGGTATAAGTGAGTACAAAATTGTGCTATACGAACTACGAATAAGACAAAAAGTGATTTTATGCGGTGATTGAGAGTGAATCGTACGGGAAACTAAAATGACGGCACTGACTGTGCAAATGCAACCCCTCATGAACTGGGAAGCCGATGATATAGTAGAAGCATTCTGCAAGTTCAAACAGAAATGTGAGCTTACATTCAAAAGCTTCCTGAAGGATACTACCAATGATGAAAAGGTTAGTTACATTCTGTTGTGGACAGGAGAAAAAGGTCTAGATTTGTATAATAGCTGGAGTTTGACTGAAGAGGAAAAGGAAAACCCTGCGACAATTTTTGATAAATTCAGCAACCATCTAGAGCCTAAATCCAATCACCGTATACACAGATACAAATTCCAGAGTCTAAAACAGGAACCCGGTGAAACAGCTGACAATTTCCTGACAAGGCTGAGAAATGAAGCCAGCAAGTGTAAATTTAAGGAAATGGAGGAAAGGCTTGTGGACCAACTAATATGGGGGTCAGCGCATGTAGAGCTACAAAAAGCCCTGATAGGAAAAGAAAAGCTTGGAATAACAGAGGCTATAGATACTGCGAGAGCTCATGAAGCCATGAAGCAGCAAATGAAAACGTTGATTTCTCAAACAGCTGACATGCGGATGGCTTCTGAGATGGACAACAGAGTGGATGCAGTGAGAGAAAAGTACAACACACAAAGACATGCACACGACAACGGGGGAAACATGTGCAGAAATTGTGGAAGACCGCATGATTACACAAACAAGAGGAAATGTCCAGCATATGGAACAAGCTGCAATGCATGTGGCAAACTAAACCACTGGGAAAAGAGGTGTAGAATGAAGAAAGAAGGAACATACGTCAAAAACAAAGGCGGACAGCAGAACCAGAGAAAGAAACACAATATCCATGCCATGGATGAGCAGGATGATGATCATGACAATGCACTAAACATCGAAACCATAAAGATACAGCTTCACGAGATGTCCAGAGCGGAAAATACTCCGAGGAGAGAATTGCACACCATCATCCAAATCAAAAAAAAGGTCAAAGATCGGCCCACAACCATCAACTTAAAGTTGAAGCTGGACACAGGGGCTCAGAGTAACATTCTCCCATTGAGACTGTACCAGCAGATCTTTCCCGAAAACCTGAGAGAAGATGGCTACCCGAAAAATGGTTGTTTAAAGACAAGTAATGTCACGCTGACAGCATACAGGGGGAGTGAGATTAAACAACTCGGAATAACCTTTATCAAAGGGACACATAAAAGAAAGAACATCAACTGCATGTTCTATGTCACCAACACTGAGGGGCCAGTGATCCTGGGATTAAACAGCTGCGAGAAGTTGAGATTGATCTCAGTGCATCACGAGCTGACGGAAACGCCACTGAAGATAGACAGCAACACCCCACTGGAGAACTGCCCACAAATCAAGAGTAAAAAAGATTTGATAGACATGTATCCGGAATGTTTCGATGATACAGTGGGATGTTTCGGAGATTTCCAATACCACATCACCATCGATCCAGAGGTAAAGCCCGTTATCCATGCTCCACGAAAAGTACCCATCGAGCTGAAGACAAAGCTTGAAAGAGAGCTAAAGGAGATGGAAGAAAAGGGAGTGATCGTAAAGGTCACTGAACCCACAGACTGGGTAAACTCAATTGTGGTACGAGAAAAGCCAAACGGGCGTCTCAGAATATGTTTGGACCCCAAAGATCTAAACCAGGCGATAAAGAGGGACCACTATCCCACCCCAACGCTAGAGGAGATTACGCCATCACTGGCAGGAGCCAAGGTTTTCTCAAAACTAGATGCCAGAAATGGATATTGGAACGTGAAGTTGGATGAGGAATCAACAACACTGACAACATTCAACACACCATTTGGGCGTTACAAATTCCTGCGGCTACCATTCGGGCTAAAGGTCAGTCAAGATATCTTTCAACAGAAAATAGACGAGACATACAGAGGCTGTGAAGGAGCTATAGGAATAGCTGATGATATTCAGATCTATGGAGCAGATGAAAGAGACCATGACATGTACCTACATGAGGCCATGGAGAGTACCAGGAAGGCTGGCATCAAGTTAAATGCAGATAAGTGCATAGTTAAAGTCAAGGAATGCCAATTCTTCGGTATGATTTATACACCAGAGGGAGTCAAGCCAAATCCAGAGAAGATTGCAGCGATTGCTGAAATGAAACCACCCAAAGACAAGAAAGAGCTGAGGAGTTACCTCGGCTTGGTCCAATACATGAGTTCTTTCATCCCACACATGTCGGAACATACAACAAATCTCAGAGAGCTATTGAAAGAAGACGCCGAATACCAGTGGTCTGAATCACACGAAAGGAATTTCAAACAACTTAAAGAACTGTTGTGCAAAGAAACAAGTCTGTCATATTATGACAGAAGAAAACCAGTCACTCTGCAAGTAGACGCTTCTACCAGAGGACTAGGGGCAGCTCTGGTGCAGGAAGGAAAGCCGATAGCTTTCGCATCAAAGGCCTTGACGTCAGCCGAGATGAGATACGCCAACATAGAAAGAGAACTATTAGCAGTAGTGTACGGATGCGAGAAATTCCATACATACCTATATGGCAGGCGATTTACAATAGAGAGTGACCATCGTCCACTAGAACAGATCTATAAGAAGAATCTGTGCAAAGCGCCTGCAAGACTGCAAAGACTACTTCTAAGGATCCAAAGCTATGACTTCACGCTTAAATATAAGCCAGGAAAGGAAATGGTGCTAGCAGATGCGTTGTCTCGATTGTCACCAAATGAGAAACATGAGGTGGAGGGCCTAACAGTAAAAATCCACCACCTAGTGAATGTTACCGCTACAAAGCTCAGTCAAATCAGAGATGAGACTAGCAAAGATGAGGAGTTGCAACTACTCACACAACAAGTAATACAGGGGTGGCCGGAGAGAATCTAGCAGGTACAGGTGACAATTCGTCAATACTGGACGATTAACGACGATATTGCAGTAGAAGACGGTATCCTCCTTGCTGGATCGAGGATCATCGTGCCAAAGACGATGCAGACACAACTTCTCCATCTCATACATGGGAATGGAAAAATGCAAGCTGAGAGCCAGATCAGCTGTATACTGGATAGGCATATACAAAAATATCGAACAGATGGTCTCTGCATGTGGTATATGCCAGAAATACAGAAATACACAACAGAAAGAGGAGATGATACCTAGTGAAATACCATCAAGACCATGGCACACTGTTGGGGCAGATCTCTTCATGTGCAATCAAGAATGGTATCTCAGAGTGGCAGATTACTATTCCAAGTTTCCTTTTGTGAGAAGGATGAAAGACTTGAGAGCCACAACTACCACCAGGATTGCAAAGAGCTTGTTTGCTGAACAAGGAATCCCGGAAAAGGTAATCTGTGACAATGGAACCCAGTTCACATCGAGTGAATTCAGAGCTCTGGCAGAAAAGTATGGGTTCAAAATAGTAACCTCATCCCCACGTTTCCCAAGGGGACACGGGTTCATCGAAAGACAGATCCAGACTGTCAAGAGAACTCTCATCAAAAGTAGTGAGATGGGGAAAGACCAAGACCTTGCCCTCCTATCACTCAGATCAACACCACTGAAAGCAGACATGAAATCACCTGCGGAATTGCTGAATGGGAGGAAGTTTAAGACTACACTGCCAGCAAAAATACATCCTCCCCAGGACCAGGAGGACTTCAGACAAAAGCTGGCAGAAGCACAAATCGTAGGAAGCAAACATTTCGATAAACATGCAAAGACGCTACCAGAATTGCTGAATGGACAATCAGTGCTTGTGCAAGACCCAGTGTTGAAAACCTGGAATCCAGCCAAGGTCATTGGAAAAGCTGATACTCCAAGATCCTACTTCGTAGAGACTGAACCTGGTAACCAATACAGATGGAACAGACTCCACATCAGACCTTCACCTGAACTGGATAAGCAGCAGACAACATCAGCAACATTGACAATACCAGCTACCACAAGCAGTACAGCACGGTGGCATAGTGGTTAGCACTGTTGCCTCACAGCTCCAGGGACCCGGGTTCGAATCCGGCCTCGGGTGACTGTCTGTGTGGAGTTTGCACATTCTCCCCGTGTTTGCGTGGGTTTCCTCCGGGTGCTCCGGTTTCCTCCCACAGTCCAAAGATGTGCAGGTTAGGTTGATTGGCTATGATAAAATTGACCCTTAGTGTTAGGGGGATTAAATACGTGGGGTTACGGGGATAGGGTGGGATATTTGTTGGTGTAGGGGTTACGGGGATTGGGGGTGGGATATGTGTCGGTGCAGGCTCGATGGGCCGAAATGGCCTCTATCTGCACTGTGAGGTTTCTGTGATTCTGTGATTCTGTGAACACCAGAAACAAGCGCTACAAATCAAACAACCATGAGTATGCACACTTCAACTCCAAAGGCGACAGCAACAACAACAATGAGAGCGGAACACACCAAAACACCACAGAGAGGAATGGTCACCACCAAATCCACAAGATGGAGGGACAACATCCAACCACCTGAGCGATATCACGAATAAAAAAAAACTCATGATTCTTTGTAGTTGATAATAATAGTTTAGATATACTTGTTAATTTAAATTGTTAAAGTTCATGTTTTAGTTTTTTGAGAAAGAGGGATGTTACATTGTTATAGTAGCACATCGTTAAATGGAACTACTTTGGTATGGAACTACTTTGGTATGGTGTAGTTATATTGCTATGTGGCACACTGTGCACGGGCAGTGTACAGTGCAGCGTCGGACATCTTGTATCACTCCGCACCATGCGGCAGCACAGAAACAAAGCAGAAATACAGCTGAGTAAAAGCCCTAACTAAAAATGAACTAAAGTGTCTGTAATATATATAGTATAAGAACACAAGGAGACACAATTATTTTCATTTTCAGGAAAATTCTCAAAAATTTTGAAGAGCATATGCTTTTTTTGATGTTTTATACCATCTAGTTATTTTTGCTACTCTCAAAATGGGTTTTCAGTAATTTTCCATCAATACACCTACACTAAAGTGGAGTAGACCAACCTTACATACAGACTGCCTTGCTGTTAATCATAAAATGTTTTAATTGAATGTCTACATGCAAACTAGGAAGTGAAACCCAATAGCTTTGAGTCTCTTCATCGACCAGTGGTAGATTTGGGACTCTACATGAATGCAATGCTTAGGCTTCAGCTTCTCACACAGACACAGCACAGGCCCCTGATGGAACACATTGTTACAGGCATTCTAAACACAAACTGCTATTATAACCATTTTCTTCTAAACTTTGTAACACTGTTTTGTGTTAGAAATCTTGTTTCCAATAGTAAGTGATTAGTACAAAAACCAAGAAGTTACACCAAGTTGTCAGCCAAAAGGATTTTAGAAAAGTTACTTGGAGTACTTAGTTCCATACCTCATCAGTGCCTTGGGAGAATGAGTGGGAGTAAGGGAGAGTGAATGAAAGTTTTAAGAGTGAGGTGAATGACAGTGGAGCAAGGGGGGGGAGGATACATGGGTTGAGTGGGTCATTGAAAGAGGAAGTAGCAGTGAGAGGGTAGTAGGAAGGGATAGCAAATACAATGGGGCAGAATTTGCTGTAGCTGGGCATCCAACGGCATCTGCCATTAGTTAGATTTGCTCCTGCAACCTTCAGATGAAAAAGTTTTGTTGACAAAATTGCTGAAAGTGCGGGCTGATAACGGCACAGCAAGGGAAAAAGGGCAACCAATGAGATCTCCCTAATCAATGAGATTTAAGGATTGGGAAATAAACACAGGAAGGACTGAGAAGGAGGTTGAATTAAAGGGGGTGAATTTAATGTCAAATCTGGTAACGAAAGAGAGAGAGGGAAAGAAAGATTGGATTAAGAGAGAAAAAGAGACCGAAAGAAAAAGTAAGAAAAAAAATTATTTAAAATCTGATATTTTTAAAATCTCCCTGAAAAATTTGAAACCTGAAGGAATGATATCCACACTTGTAATAGTTCATTTTCAGTGCCAGAGAGATTGATTGGCAGTCATTAACATTTATCACATCATTAAAAGGGTACTTACTCTTGCAATGACAAGACTTAACTTTCTGTGGCAAGTTTAATGGGCAAATATAACAAATTCTTAAAAAAAAGAGGGAGGCTAAGGGCGAGATATTATTTTCGCAAAGCTAATGACAGCGTGGCGCAACTCAGACAGCAACTTTTGGATATTCGCATTTAACCGTGCAGCTGCTCCTTGCCTGAAGTTGCTGTACCATTTACCCATAAATAACAGCGTGCAACATTAGCCTTGCAGTTATTTTAACAGCAAATTCTGGCCCGTTGGGAGAGGGGAAATAAAAGGGGAAATACAAATGGGATGGGAAGGCAAGGGGCAGGGCACTGGAGGGCCATATTTTACCCCACCCCAAGTACAGCTGTTGGTGGCTCCTTTCTCCACCACACAATACACCAGATCCCACCTGAAAAGGAAAGGGGGGAGGGGGGAATTATAGAGTGCACGAGAATGAAAGACAATTGAGAAAGTGAGAGCATGCCAGAAAGCATACAAAAGTGAGAAAGCAAGAGATAGAGTGCAAGAGCGAACACGAGAGAAGGCACAAATGAGTGAGGAGAGAGTGCAAGAGAGAACATTTGAGAGAAAGTGAGAGAGAAAACAAAGACAAGATTTGCATTTATATAGCGCCTTTCATGACCACCGGATGTCTCAAAGTGCTTTACAGCCAATGAAATACTTTTGAAGTGTAGTCACTGTTTCAATGTAGGAAACGCAGCAGCTAATATGCTCATAGCAAGCTTCCACAAACAGCAATGTGATAATGACCAGATAATCTGTTTTTGTTGCTGATTGAGGGATAAATATGGGCCAGGACAACGGAGATAACTCCTCTGCTCTTCTTCAAAATAGTGTCATGGGATCTTCTACGCCCACCTGAGAGAGCAGACGGGGCCTCGGTTTAACGTCTCATCCGAAAGACGGCACCTCCGACAGTGCAGCACTCCATCAGTACTGTCCTGGAGTGTCAGCCTAGATTTTTGTGCCCAAGTCTTTGGAAAGGGACTTGAACCCACAACCTTCTGACTCAAAGGCGAGAGTTATACCAACTGAGCCATGGCTGACACTGAATGCGAAAGAGAACGCAAAAGAGAAACTGAGGGAGAGAGAAAGCAAGCACACAAGAGTGTGAGGGAGAGAGAAAAAGCGAGTGAGCACAAGAGCGAAAGTGCACAAAAGCAAGCAGGAGAGCGAGAGAAAAAACGAGCGTGAAAGTAATTATGGAGAGATAGAAAGAGAACGAAAGTGAGCATGCAAAAGCAAGAGATCAAGGGGTAGAAAGGGGTAGAAATTCATCTCGGGTAGTGGCGTAAAATGGGTGGTATCAGATTGGCCGCCCATTATATGCAGCGCCTCAGGCGGCCGATCAATACCATCCGTTTTATGCCACTGCCCGAGGCGAATTTCTACCCCCAAGAGACAAAGCAAGAGAGAGAAAGCAAAAACAAAAGAAAGCTAGATAGCGAGAAAGGAAAAAGTGAGAACAAAAAAGGAAGAGCAAAAGAGGGAGACAAAGGAAAAGAATACTTTTTAGATACAAGAAGGCTAATATGGGCAGTGAAGCTATTCAAAGAGTTGCAATAGTTTTAGGCAGGTTCAAAATCAGAAATGCTGTAGAAACAGTTAAAAAAAACTCTTGCATAGGATAAGTAAGACAACCCATTGACGTGGATAATCACAGTGTTATAAGAACATAAGAAATAGGAGCAGGAGTAGGCCATACGGCCCCTCGGGCCTGCTCCGCCATTCAATAGTATCATGGCTGATCTGAATTGAGACTCACGTCCACTTCCCTGCCCTCTCCCCGTAACCCCTAATTCCCTTATCTGCTAGGAAAATGTCCATCTCCATTTTAAATTTATTTAATGTTGCAGCTTCCACAGCTCTCTGGGGTAGCAAATTCCATAGATTTACTACCCTCTGAGTGAAGAAGTTTCTCCTCATCTCAGTTTAGAAAGAGCAGCCCCCTATTCTAAGATTATGCCCCCTAGTTCTAATCTCACCCATCAGTGGAAACATTCTCACCGCATCCACCCGATCAAGCCCCCTCACAATCTTATATGTTTCGATAAGATCGCCTCTCATTCTTCTGAACTCCAATGAGTAGAGTCCCAACCTACTCAATCTTTCCTCATACGTCAACCCCCTCATCTCTGGAATCAACTGAGTGAACCTTCTCTGAACCGCCTCGAGAGCAAGTATATCTTTTCTTAAATATGGAAACCAAAACTGCACGCAGTATTCCAGGTGTGGCCTCACCAATACCCTGTATAACTGCAGCAAGACTTCCCTGTTTTTATACTCCATCCACCTTGCAATAAAAGCCAAGATTCCATTGGCCTTCCTGATCACCTGCTGCACCTGCATACTAACTTTTTGTGTTTCATGCACCAGGACCCCCAGATCCCTTTGTACTGTAGCACTTTGCAGTTTCTCTCCATTTAGATAATAACTTGCTCTTTGATTTTTTCTGCCAAAGTGCATAACCTCACACTTTCCAACATTATATTGCATCTGCCAAATCTCTGCCCACTCACTTAGCCTGTCTATGTCCTTTTGCAGGTTTTTTATGTCCTCCTCACTCACTGCTTTCCCTCCCTATTTTGTATAGGTAAAGTTGTACCAATTAACTCAATGAATCTGATCATGACTGTTGCTCTGTATGACTATGTGAGGTGGTTTAATCTTACTTGCCGACTTGGTAATGATTTAAAAAAAGTTTTGCCACTGGACTCGCTAGAGATAGTTTCATTTAACCTACTTAAACATAAATGTTACTACCAATTACAAGCAATACACTAAAACGTAAATGTAACATACACAGGTATAAACAGTACAACCTCAATATCTGTGCTTACGACACAAAGACGATCAATCTTCCTCATATCAATGTCACCAGCATCACAAACTCCGAGAGCTCTGCCTAACTGGAGGCTCGGCTTTCCTTATTTTGGGTTTTTCTGCCCGTCTTGTAAAATTATCCACCCCCCCCCCCCACCTTACGGCCATCGACAGGACCATTCTATGCTCGAGGTATGTTTGTCCTAATTCTTATCTTATCTCAGACATTCTATATGCTGGGTCTGTAGGTATGACGATGATCTCATTTGCAAGGACAAAGGATGGTTACAATCCCAAGATCTTCACAAGATGTTTGACTTACTGAGCAGATGTGAAGCAGCTCACATGCTAAGCCTCCCTTTTTCCCTTTAAGTTGATGTAGTTGCAGCTTTCCAGCTGTTGCGATGGTACTTTTTAGTCACCAATACCCCCATGAGCCTTTGCTGCCCAACTTGACCTATTTTCCCAAAGCATGCTGGCTAAAGGTACTGGATTCCTTTCTCACAGACCATTAGCTGTGAAATAAAGCAGCTTAATGATTCATCTCAAGCCTCACCAAGTGTTAACTTGGTCTGCCTTCGATGGGATTGAAGTAATGCACATGCAAAAGAAACAAATATCCAGTCCAGATCATAAAAGGGGATGCTCTTAGATCTCCAGGTTATGCTATCATACCAGTAGATATAGAGTGACGAGAGTCAATTACTGTAAAAGTAACATGCTTAGACTGCTTACGAGAGCAACTGAGAGCAAAAAATATAAACAGACAGTAAGAGCTAAAAGGGAAGAGAGTAGCTAAAGTAAACATTGGTCCCTTAGAGGATGGGACTGGGGAATTAATAATGGGAAACAGGGAAATGGCAGAGACATTGAACAAATATTTTGTATCAGTCTTCACAGTAGAAGACACTAAAACCATTCCAATAATAATGATAATCAAGGGGCTATATGGAGGGAGGAACTTAAAACTATCACTAGAGAAAAAGTACTAGGCAAACTAATGGGACTAAAGGCTGACAAGTCCCCTGGACCTGATGGCCTACATCCTAGGGTCTTAAAAGAAGTGGCTGCAGAGATAGTGGATGTGTTGGTTGTAATCTACCAAAATTCCCTGGATTCTGGAGAGGTCCCAGCAGATTGGAAAACTGCAAATGTAACATGCCCATTCAAGAAAGGAGGGAGGCAAAAAGCAGGAAACTATAAGCCAGTTAGCTTAACACCTGTCATTGGGAAAATGCTGGAATCCATTATTAAGGAAGTAATAGCAGGACATTTAGAAAATCATAATAAAACCATGTTGACTCTGCTTGATTGTATGAAAGGGAAATCGTGTTTGACAAATTTAATAGAGTTCTTTGAGGATGTAACGAGCAGGGTGTGTAAAGGGGAACCAGTAGATGTAGTGTATTTGGATTTCCAGAAGGCATTCGATAAGGTGCCACATAAAAGGTTACTGCACAAGATAAGAGCTCATGGGGTAATATATTAGCATGGATAGATGATTGGCTAACTAACAGAAAACAAAGTCGGGATAAATGGGTAATTTTCAGGTTGGCAAACTGTAACGAGTGGGGTGCCACAGGGATCAGTGCTGGGGCTTCAACTAATTACAATTTATATTAATGACTTGGATGAAGGGACCGAGTGTACTGTAGCCAAATTTGCTGATGATACAAAGATAGGTGGGAAAGCAAGTTGTGAGGAGGACGCAAAAGAGTCTGCAAAGGGATATAGACAGGTTAAGTGAGTGGGCAAAAAATTGGCAGATGGAGTATAATGTGGGAAAATGTGAGGTTATGCACTTTGGTAGGAAAAATAAAAAATCAAATTATTTAAATAGAGCGAGATTACATAATGCTGTGGTACAGAGGGATCCTTGTACATGAAACACAAAAAGTTAGTATAGTAATCTGGGATGTTATGATTAAGGTTATCCACCAGGTAGTGCTGTAGCCAATGCTGCTACTAAGGTCAGAGGTTTGCTTCCTGTATAGGTCAGCACAAGGTGGAATGCCAGGACGCTGATGCAGGCTGTCTGTAAACGTGTTTCCCAGTTGTTAATAAAGTACTCGTGTTAATTCTACGACATCGCCTCTTTGAGTCCTTGTTCCACTTAATGGTTTATCACATTTGGTGACGAGGCAACTTAAGGACCCTGCATAAAGAAGAAAAGTCTGCCGGGACGTTTAAACAACAAAATCACGAGCTAAAGTTAGCTACAAGCTGGAAGAGAGCATGGCTGCCACGATAGGAACGGTTTCCGCTTCTGATATTCAAGCACAAACCTGGGAAGAATACTGTGAAGTGTTGGGTTATTTTTCGAAGCAAATGAAATAAATGATGCCGGAAAAAGGAAAGCCATTCTGCTTAGTTCAGTGGGAAGCCAAACCTAGAGTTTGATGAAAAATCTGCTCAGTCCTGAAAAGCCTGGAGACAAATCATTTGTTGAATTAGTGGCTTTGCTAAAAGAACATTTCAACCCTAAGCCTAGTGAGATTGTACAGCGGTTCAAGTTTAATTCAAGGAAGAGGAAGAGAGCGTAATGGACTATGTAGCAGTGTTGCGTAAATTAGCACAAGATTGCAATTATGGGAACAACCTGAAGGAAATGCTGCGAGATAGGCTAGTTTGCGGAATTATGGACAACCGAATGCAGCGTAGCTTATTATCCGAGACTGGGCTTACTTATGAAAAAGCATTGGAACTTGCTTAAGCCATAGAGACAGCGAACTGAGATATAAAAGAAATACAGGGTTCAGACAGGGCTAATGCTACGCAAGTTGCAGGTCAGGTTGTTGTGCACAAGTTGAACATGCATCAGAAACCACAACGTGAGCATGTGAAGGCATGTTATAGATGCAAGGGCGATCACCTGGTGAGTGAATGCCGGTTTCTGAAGGAAAAGTGCTACAAGTGTGGGAAACAAGGACACATAAAATGAGCTTGCAGGGCAAAATCACCTGTGGAGTAATCCAAACCAAAAGGGGGAGGACAGCAAAACCAAGGGAGAGAAGTGAAAAAACATGGGGCACACATCAGCGGGGAAGTTGAGGAAGAAGAGGACATGTTCATAATGTATAGCATGTTAGAGAACATTCCAAAAGTGGCTCCTATCGCATTGCAACTGACAGTAAATGACTCTAAGGTGAACTTTGAAGTGGATACAGGGTGCGGTGTGACCATAATGAACAAGGCAGAGTACTCAAAATTGTGGAACCGTGCAAAAGTTCCAAAGTTAAAGCCTTGCTCCCTGCATCTTAAAACATATACAGGTGAATGAGTAGCGACATTAGGTACAGCTAAGGTAACTGTGCAACACAGGGACACAGTGGAACAGCTACCTGTAGTTATAGTATAGGGTGCCGGACCAAACCTGTTAGGTCGGGGCTGGATAAAAGAACTTAAATTAGACTGGGGAGCAGTACATCAAATAGATGCGGGCAAACAGTTGACTTTGCAAGAAGTGTTGAGTGAACATGAGAGTGTGTTCAAGGAGGAACTTGGCACATTTAATGGCCCCCCAGCTAAGATTTATGTAGACAAGGAGGCACTGCCAAGGTTTTTTAAACAACGACCTGTGCCTTATGCCATGAAGCCAAAGGTAGAGGCTGAGCTTGACCGTCTATTGAGAGAGAACATACTGGAGCCGGTGAAATGTTCGGAATGGGCAGCTCCCATAGTACCTGTGTTAAAACCGGACAATTCAGTAAGACTCTGTGGAGACTATAAATTGACTGTCAATCGGGTGTCCAAACTAGAGCAGTATCCTATTCCCAAAACAGAGGATCTCTTTGCAAACCTGGCTGGAGGAAAGAAATTCACAAAGTTGGATATGAGTCATGCCTACTTGCAGATTACACTGGATGACGAATCAAAGAAGTATGTCACCATAAATACACACAAGGACTTGTTTACATATAACCGCTTACCGTTTGGTGTCTCATCTAGTCCAGCTTTCTTCCAGAGGACAATCAAAGGTGTACTGCAAGGGATTCCACATGTTTCCATCTATCTGGATGACATTCTGGTGACGGGAAGAACCGACCAGGAGCATCTGAGCACTCTGAGAGAAGTACTACAGAGATTGGAGAGGGCAGGGTTCTGGCTCAAGAGGAGTAAGTGCACTTTCCTAGGGAATGAGGCAGTGTTCCTGGGACACAGAGTGGATCCCACCGGGCTCCATCCACTCAAGGAGAAGGTACAAGCACTGCAGGACGCCCCTGCTCCTACAAATGTGGCTGAGTTAAAAGCTTACCTGGGACTGCTGAACTATTATAACAGGTTTTTACCAAACTTGTCAACTGTGTTAGCACCTCTTCACAAACTACTGTGCAAGGAGACACAGTTGGCAGTGGGGAGAGGAGCAGGGGGTTTCATTTGAACAGTCCAAGAAACTGATGCTGTCGTTGGATGTGCTGGTTCATTACAATGCAGAGAAAGACATCATTCTCTCTTGTGATGCTTCACCTTACAGGGTGGGGGCAGTTCTTTCACACTGCATGGAAGATGGAACTGAAAGACCAATAGGGTTTATGTCCTAAACTCTAACACCAGCGGAAAAAAACTATTCCCAGTTAGACAAAGAGAGGTTAGCAGTAATGTTTGGGTTACAGAGGTTCCACTAGTACATATATTGCAGGAAGTTCACCATATGCACTGATCATAAACCTCCTCTCTCTTCTCAACGAAATGAAAGCAATTCCACAGATGGTGTCACCCCGGATCCAGAGGTGGGCAGTGACGTTGAGGGCATATGAGTATGTCATCGTCTACAAGGCGGGCAAGTACCATGGGAACGCAAATGCCTTGAGCCGTCTTCCACTGCCAGGCACACCTATCCGTGCAGCTCCAGAGGACAGAGTTTTGATGTTGGAGGACACTGACATGGCACTTGTGACTGCAGAGCAAGTAAGAACATGGACAGGTAAAGATCCAGTACTGTCTAGAGTTCGAGAATATGTGGTGAGGGGGATGGCCACAGCATCCGGAAGGGGCTGACTTCACACCCTACAGTGTCAGGAAAACAGAGCTGAGTGTACAGGATGGTTGCGTGTTGTGGGGAGCATGAGTGATTATTCCACGGCCAGCACGACAGTCTATCCTAGAGCAACTACATCAGCATCATCCTGGGGTCTCGCGTATGAAAGCCTTGGCTAGGAGTTACTTGTGGTGGCCAAAGCTAGATGAGGAGATAGAAAATCTAGTCAAGACATGCAGCACTTGTCAGGAACACCAGAAGGCACCAGCAGTGGCTCCTCTCCACCCCTGGGAGTGGCCGGATAAACCATGGAGAAGATTGCACTTAGATTATGCGGGTCCCTTCATGGGGAAGATGTTCCTCATAATCATTGATGCACATTCCAAATGGATGGATGTTTATCCTGTAAATTCTGCTTCCGCCACTACTACTATAGACTGCCTGCATCAGAACTTCAGTAATCAAGGGCTACCGGAGATCATGGTGAGTGACAATGCCACTTGTTTTGTGAGTACAGAGACAAAAGAGTTCTTGGGAAAAAATGGCATAGTGCAGGTGACCTCGGCTCCATATCATCCGTCCTCGGATGGACTTGCAGAGAGAGCCGTACAAACATTTAAGGAGATGATGAAAAAAGTGCAGAAGGGAGTTTAGCAGCCAAAGTGTCACAGGTTCTGTTCAGCTACAGAATAACACCGCAATCCACCACAGGACTCTCTCCTGCTGAGATGTTATTAGGTCGTAGACTACGCTCCACTCTTGACCTTGTCCACCCAGACCTAAAAAGGAAAATGGAAAACAGACAAAACAAACAAAAAGAGAACCATGACAAAAGAACAAAGAGCCGAAGTTTTGGAGAAGGAGATGCGATCCTTACCAGGAATTTCAGTTATGGACCAAAGTGGATTCCTGGCTTCATAGACTCAATGACAGGTCCAGTATCATACAAGGTCATGTTGGGAGATGGTAGGGTAGTACGCAGACATGTAGATCAGATACTTCCCAGACAAGGGGAAATTGAAATGAAGGTTCCAGATGCAATGACTGAAGACAGGGTTGCCCCCAGTTATCCAAGTGCATCTGTGGTGCCACTACCAGGGACAGAGATAATTCCACAGGAACCTATCCGTCAAGAGGAAACCATCGTTGCAGAGTCAGATACTCTGAGCACTGCTCAGGAGCAGCTGGTGGCTTCACCACAAACAAGCAGGGACTTTACTGTTAGACGTTCACAAAGAACTCGCAAGCCACCAGAGAGATTGATACTGAACTGTTAGATTCGTCAAGTATGGAACATGATGAATGGAGACTCCTTATGTGACCCTCAGGAATGGTTGTTTGTTAAGAAATTCATACTGAAATCTTAAGGGAGGAGGGATATAGTAATCTGGGATGTTATGATTAAGGTTATCCACCAGGTGGTGCTGTCGCCAATGCTGCTGCTAAGGTCAGAGGTTTGCTTCCTGTTAAGGTCAGAAGTTTGCTTCCTGTATAGGTCAGCACAAGGTGGAATGCCAGGATGCTGATGCAGACTGTCTGTAAACGTGTTTCCCAGTTGTTAATAAAGTACTCGTGTTAATTCTACGATATCGCCTCTTTGAGTCCTTGTTCCACTTAATGGATTTATCACAGTTAGCATGCCGGTACAGCAGGTAATTAGGAAGGCAAATGGAATGTTGGCCTTTATTGCAAGGGGGATGGAGTATAAAAGTAGGGAAGTCTTGCTACAACTGTACAGGGTGCTGGTGAGACCACACCTGGAGTACTGCGTACAGTTTTGGTCTCCTTATTTAAGGAGGGATATACTTGCATTGGAGGAAGTTCAGAGAAGGTTCACAAGGTTAATTCCTGAGATGAAGGGGTTGTCTTATGAAGAAAGGTTGAGCAGGTTGGGCCTATACTCATTGGAATTTAGAAGAATGAGAGGTGATCTTATTGAAACATAAGATTCTGAGGGGGCTTGACAGGGTAGATGCAGAGAGGATGTTTCCCCTCATGGGGGAATCTAGAACTAGGGGGCACGGTTTCAGGATAAGGGGTCGCCCATTTAAAACAGAGATGAGGAGAAATTTCTTCTCAGAGGGTCGTGAATCTTTGGAATTCTCTACCCCAGAGAGCTGTGGAGGCGAAGTCATTGAATATATTCAAGGTGGAGATAGACATACATTTGGGCTACAGGGGAGTCAAGGGTTATGGGGAGCGGGCGGGAAAGTGGCGTTGAGGCCAAGATCAGATCAGCCATGATCTTTTTGAATCGAGGGGCAGGCTCGAGGGGCCGAATGGCCTACTCCTGCTCCTATTTCTTATGTTCTATTGCCACTGAACCAGAGAAAGTATAGCGGACCTGAACTTGCAACAGACCTATCATAAAGGCTCATTTGTTTGCCTGATGGCCAGGCCAGCTCAGCTTTGGGGAGCTGGAACACACACACACACAAACTTATGTGCTTTTTATTTTAATTTTATTTTTGCTCTCTTCTACTTCTTTCGATACATTGTTGTATTACAATAATTGGTATTGGCAGCATGAACTCAAAAAGTAAGCAGTATGATGATGAACTTTAATAGTATAACAAACTACAGCAATCACCTATTTTGCATCTGAAATACAAGAATACATATTAGAAGTCCTATCTTTATTTAACTCAACATAGAATATAGATTGGAATAATAAAATATAATAATTAGAAAGACGATTTCCTTTACAACCAAATTACCATAAATGCAGACAATTTACCATGGTATTACTAAGACAAAAATAGGTATACTAAATTTTTTGCTTCATTAACTCAGTACTTTCCAAGTTAAAATAAATTAACAAGGCACAAAAAATTATCAACTGCATTTCAAGCCATTAAGTTAAATGGTTAATGATGCTTGTGCATTCATTATTGACATCCTACTCCTAACACCCTGTAGTCAGGATAAGCTCCTGGGTGGCTATTAATCCACAATAAGACATCAATATAGTCCTCAATTATCTACTGCTATGTAGAAACTTAGGGCCAGAAATTTGGGGGTTTAGCGCCACCCATATTGCCATAATATGGAAATAATGGCAACCACCACACTGCCGCCAGCGGGTCCCGCGGTGGCCACCATTTTCGGCTGGGCAGCAGCGCTGCCGATGTCCGCACTCAAGAAAATTATGTAGATTATGCAGGTCATGACATCAGTGAGTGTGCAACTGACATGTTTGTTCAGTTTGACTGGCTCTGTGCAACTTTCTGCAACTCCAGCAGCTTTATTAACTTCTTTCAAGATTCTAAGGTAACGGGGAGTGTGGTTGCAAGTGGAGAATGCCTTCATTCTTATTTAAAGACTTCTACTCACAACACTTGCTCATATTCATGCGGTCTCTACAGGCAGTCCCCCTCGTGCTGAAGTATCTTAGGGAGAGGGAGCGGAGGCAGCGAAGAGAAGATGCTTGTAGAGGGGGAAGGAGGAGGGGGGCTCTCAACAGGAGGCCTTACCCACCTACGGTCGTCCGAGAGCACTTCTCTTATATCCACTTAAGCGAGGAGCAGTGTATTAGGAGGCTTTGCTTCACCAAGGCGGTGATCACAGAACTCTGCCGCCTCCTGCAACCAGACCTGCACCATGAGAGTAGGGCAAACACAGCTCTCCCAGTGGCAGTCAAGGTCACCATGGCCCTCAATTTCTTCACCAGCAGATCCTTCCAGTCTGCAGCAGGAGACGTAGCTAACATCTCAGTTCGCCGTCCATCACTGCATATCTCTAAACCAGGCTCCCTAAACTGAGCAGAGAGAAGCAGGACGAGCAGGCATGCAGCTTTGCTAGGATAGTGGCCTTCACCATAGTGCAAGGTGCCATCGACAGCACACACATGGTTTTGCGGGCGACGTATAACAATCCTGAGATATTCCATAACCACAAAGACTACCACTCACTTAATGTGCAGTTGTTGTGCGACCGCGCCCAGTGATTCCTGACGGTCAATGCCCACTATCCTGGCAGCAGTCATGATGCCTTCATCCTGAGTCAGTTCGGTGTGCCAGCAATCTTCCAGTCACCTCATCAAACCTCGGCTGCTCGGAGACAAGGGCTATCTGCTCTGCACTCCTCCGCAACCCCACCTCTTATGCCCAGCACTCATAATAATGAGCCATACTTCCAACAGGAACATCATTGAACAGACCATCGGACTACTTAAGCAATGGTTCCAATACTTTGACTGCTCGGGAGGAGCCCTCCAATACTCAGCGGAGCAGGTGTCCCATTTCGTGGTGGTCTGCTGCATACTTCACAATTTGGCCATCATGAGGGCGCAGCCCTTACCACAGGGATTGGGGGACCACCTCATGAGTAGGACGAGGGAGAGGAGGAGGAAGATGAGCAAGAGGAACAGGAAAAGGATGAGGAGGAAGGGAGGAGGCAGCCAGCCAATCACCCTTCTGGACGAGCTGCCCGTGAACACCTCATCAGTCTCCGATTCCAATGAATGAAACCCCAGATCACCGTTGCTCACCACATCCCCATCATACTATTCCTCTGTCATGGAATATCACAGCATCCTCCTGGGCACAAAGTTGAAATGAGAGCCAACGTAAAAGATTCCAAACAAAATTATTAAATTTATCAACATACATCAACTAATAACGCTTGTGCAATCCCGTAGTGCCCGTCACGGTTGGAGCACAGATTGCTGGGTTGCTGCGACACCCTGCCAACCCTGGTCGACAGTGGTAAACCCAGCCACAATGGCAGCAGTCTGAGCTTCAGTGGCAACAAGCGGAGATTGCACAAGAGCAGTCTGCGCATCCGCTGCAGCACTAAGACGTTGGGTCGCTTCTGCCTGTGCTGCAATGGCAGCCGCAACATCACCCATCACACGCAGCATCATGTCTGGTGTAGAGATTCACGTATCTCTGGTAAACAGGATCGAGTGCAAACCAATATGGTGGGTTGTAATGAAATCTGTTTGTCTTGATCCTGTATTTCCTGTATTCGTTTTGCACTCATGTATATTACCCTCCCCCACACGGTGTATAGTTTCACTTCCTCTTTCCTGACTAACCTGGAAGGTTCCAGGTCTTGGCTCTTGGCTCTTGGCTCCACCCCTGACTTCTCTTACATAAAGATCCCAGGATCTGTATGACTCATTCCTGTGAACCAGTCGGCGTGTTGAGATGTTAGCTCTGATCTTAGTGATTAAAAGCCAACTTGTTTAAGTCTATAACTTCTAGTTTTGTGGTTATTGAAGGCACATCAATTTTAATCACTAAAGAATACTAGGATGGATCGACTCCTAAAACCAGAGCGTCTGGACTTGGATCCACATTCTGCTGAAGCATAAAATCAATTTGGACACGGGCTCAAATGCTTCAAACTCTTCGCGGGGGCCTCATCCGCTAGCGAGGTAGGTAAACTGAGTCTACTGACTACTCGCGTTAGTCATCGGATTTATTCGTTCATCCAGGACGCCACCTCTTACACGGAGGCCATCACTATCCTGAAGGCCCAATACCAGAGGCCAGTAAACGAAGTGTACGCCAGACATCTGCTGGCTACACGCAGGCAGCGACCTGAGGAATCAATGGACGATTTCTTACAGGGCCTAAAGGACTTGATCCGGGACTGTAACTGCAAGGCCGTGACGGCCAACGTGTACTCTGACGAATTGGTCCGCGATTCCTTCATCACGGGCCTCAAATCGAATTATATCCGGCAGAGACTGCTGGAGAAGGAGGTCCTGGACTTAAAAAAGGCAGTGGCCACTGCGCGATCGCTGGACGTGGCCCAGAAAAACTCTGACTCTTATTCTTCCGGCCATGCGGCCCTCACCGCCTCGTGCGCGCAGAGCGGGCCGCCATCTTGGAATCAGCCATCTTCCCCATCCAGGTCTCAGACCAGCTCTACGCCGCTGGAGTCCCCACACAGAAGTCCACCCAGGAGTCCTACTACAGCGGCAATGTCTCGAGGCCCGAAATGCTACTTCTGCAGCCAGGCCAAGCACCCCAGACAACGATGCCCAGCGAAGGACGCTACATGCTTCAAATGTAAGAAAAAGGGGCATTTTAGCAAAGTCTGCAGGGGGAATCCGATTTCCAACTCCGTCACCGCCTCGTGCGTGCCGTGCGGGCCACCATCTTGGGATCCGCCATCTTTTCCTGACTCAACGGCCGCCCAGGGCCCAACAGTGGCTTCGATCACGGTGGATCAATCCAGGCCACACCCGTTGACAAAATCCATGATGGACATACAGGTAAACGGGAATTTAACGAAATGTTTAATTGACTGTGGGAGTACCGAGAGTTTTATCCACCCTAGCCTGGTACGGCGGCACTCATTAACGGTAACCCCTACACGGAGCAGAATTGCTATGGCTGCTAAGCCCCACACTTCGAACATTTTGGGCTACTGTGTGGTAACACTGACTGTAAAAGGCACGGACTACAAGGATTTTAAACTCCTCGTGATGCCAGAACTCTGTGTTAATGTAATCTTGGGCCTGGACTTCCAGTGCCACCACAAAAGTGTCACGCTAGCATATGGCGGGTTCCAGCCGCCACTCACAGTCTGTGGCCTATCAACCTTAAAAATCAGCCCACCCTCTTTATTCGCTAATCTCGCTCCGAACTGTAGGCCCATAGCGACCAAAAGTAGACGGTACAGTCTGGAAGACAGACACTTTATCAAGGCGGAAGTGGACAGACTCCTGCGGGAAGGCATTATTGAATGCAGTACCAATCCGTGGCGTGCCCAAGTAGTCATAGTTAAAAATAGCGAAAAGAAACAGATGGTAATTGACTACAGCCAGACTGTTAATATTTATACCCAGCTGGACGCCTACCCTTTACCCCACATATCAGAAATGGTCAACCAGATTGCGCAATACCGAGTCTTCTCGATTATCGACCTCAAATCCGCGTATCACCAGCTCCCCATTAGAACGGAGGACCGCCCATACACCGCCTTTGAGGCGAACGGGCGCCTCTACCATTTTCTCAGAGTGCCCTTCGGGGTAACAAATGGGGTCTCGGTCTTCCAACGTGAGATGGACCGCATGGTTGACGAGAATAAACTACAAGCTACCTACCCCTATCTGGACAATGTCACTATCTGCGGGCACAACCAGCAAGACCACGATCTAAATCTTGCGAGATTTTTAAAAACTGCCCTAAAGCTGAATCTAACCTACAACGAAGATAAATGTGTCTTCAACACAACCCGTCTCTGTATCCTCGGCTGTGTGGTGGAAGATGGGGTAATTGGACCGGACCCTGACCGATTACGCCCCCTAAAGGAACTGCCCCTGCCACACAATCCCAAAGCTTTAAAAAGGTGCCTGGGATTTTTTTCGTATTATGCCCAATGGGTGCCCAATTACTCTGATAAGGCCCGACCCCTCATTAAATCAACGTCCTTCCCACTATCAGCTGAAGCTCGGGAGGCTTTCACCAGTATCAAACAGGACATTGAAAGGGCTGCAGTGTGTGCAGTGGACGAACGCATTCCCTTTCAAGTCGAAAGCGATGCGTCAGACTTTGCCTTAGCTGCGACCCTCAATCAGGCTGGGAGACCTGTGGCCTTCTTCTCCCGAACCCTTCAGGGACCTGAAATCAGGCACTCTTCTGTCGAGAAGGAGGCACAGGCTATAGTGGAGGCAGTGCAGCACTGGAGACACTACCTAGCCGGCAAACGTTTCACCCTGCTCACCGACCAGCGGTCGGTGGCTTTCATGTTTAATAACAAAGGGGGAAAATCAAGAATGACAAAATACTCAGGTGGAGGATCGAACTATCCACGTTCGACTATGATATTATGTACAGGCCGGGAGCCCTTAATGAACCCCCAGACGCCCTATCGCGGGGAACGTGTGCCAGCATTCATACGGACAAATTACAGGGTCTCCACAACGACCTCTGTCACCCAGGGGTCACCCGACTATACCATTTTATAAAGTCCCGCAATCTGCCCCACTCCATCGAGGAGGTCAGGGCAATGACCAGAGCCTGCCGCATCTATGCGGAATGCAAGCCTCGCTTCTGCAGGCCTGACCGTGCACACCTTATCAAAGCCACACGGCCATTCGAGCGCCTAAGTCTGGACTTCAATGGACCCCTTCCCTCTGCCGACCGTAATGTATACTTCCTCAATATCATTGATGAATATTCCCACTTCCCCTTCCCCATTCCCTGCCCAGACATGACCAGTGCCACGGTCATCAAGTGTCTCTGTAATCTATTCTGCATATTTGGCATGCCGAACTACATACACAGCGATAGGGGGACGTCATTCATGAGTGACGAACTGCGCCAGTTCTTGCTCTCGAAGGGGATAGCCACTAGCAGAACCACGAGCTACAACCCCCGGGGTAATGGGCAAGTGGAAAGGGAGAATGCTACTGTTTGGAAGGCTGTCACATTAGCCCTAAAGTCAAAAGGCCTTCTGACCTCCCGCTGGCAGGAAGTCCTCCCAGACGTGCTCCACTCCATAAGGTCTCTGTTATGTACAGCCACTAACGCTACCCCTCACGAAAAGATGTTCGTTTTCCCCCGGAAATCCACCTCGGGCATATCTCTACCCGCGTGGCTGACGTCTCCGGGGACAGTACTATTGCGGAAGCACATGAGGCCATAAAACGGACCCCCTTGTGGAAAAGGTACAGCTCCTCCATGCAAACCCTCAGTACGCCTACATCGAATACTCTGACGGGCGAGAGGACACCGTTTCCATAAAAGACCTCGCTCCCTCGGGGAGCGGAGAGAACGATGAGAGACTAGCCCATGAAGACCTACACTACAAAGAGACAGGACGCCCAGAGGCATCGATACCCAACTTTAACCTGGAGGACACTGCAGATAACCTGGAAGACACTGCGGAGGCCCGGACACTCCCCTGGAGGCACCCCAACCGGCTTTGCGCCAATCACTGAGAACTGCAAAACCTCCTGACAGACTCACTTATACCAACTTTTAAGAAACATCACCCCGATGGACTAAATCTAAAGAAGGGGTGAATGTAATGAAATCTGTTTGTCTTGATCCTGTATTTCCTGTATTCGTTTTGCACTCATGTATATTACCCTCCCCCACACGGTGTATAGTTTCACTTCCTCTTTCCTGACTAACCTGGAAGGTTCCAGGTCTTGGCTCTTGGCTCCGCCCCTGCCTTCTCTTACATAAAGATCCCAGTCATGGTGTGGAGATGCCGGAGTTGGACTGGGGTGGACAAATGTAAGAAGTCACACAACACCAGGTTATAGTCCAACAGCTTTATTTGAAATCACAAGCTTTCGGAGCGCTGCTCCTTCTTCAGGTGAAGTGGAGAAATGCATAAAGACACAGCTGATATAGTCAGAGAATCATGTCAGATGTTTACAGGTAACCTTTCCAACTGCCATTTATCACACCTCGGCAGAGAGATAATCACAGCAGTCAAAGGTGTGAATGGTGTCCAAACAGGTCAGTCAGGGAAACTGACTGACCTGTTTGGACACCATTCACACCTTTGACTGCTGTGATTATCTCTCTGCCGAGGTGTGATAAATGGCAGTTGGAAAGGTTACCTGTAAACATCTGACATGATTCTCTGGCTATATAAGCTGTGTCTTTATGCATTTCTCCACTTCACCTGAAGAAGGAGCAGCGCTCCGAAAGCTTGTGATTTCAAATAAAGCTGTTGGACTATAACCTGGTGTTGTGTGACTTCTTACAAAGATCCCAGGATCTGTATGACTCATTCCTGTGAACCAGTCAGCATGTTGAGATGTTAGCTCTGATCTTAGTGATTAAAAGCCAACTTGTTTAAGTCTATAACTTCTAGTTTTGTGGTTATTGAAGGCATATCATGGGTATATTGTGTTTAATCAGAGTTTAGGATGGAATAAAACACACGAGTAATACAGCAAATACATACGACCGTGACAAGCAGCTTGTACCGGACCCGATCAAACAGATAGCTGGCATGCGTAAACAGTTCTCTGGCTTCTGACCTCTCTCTCTCTCTCTCTCTCTCTCTAGGGCCTTCGATGGCGAGCATGGGATCACTCTTAAATGAGCGTTCGACCAGCTGTTTGGCTCTCCCTTCCACAGTCTGTGTGCAAGCCCTTGGGGTGTCACTTTTTATTCTCTTTTTAGGGGTGGGCCTGAGGCCAAGTTATTGACAAGACCATTTAACCTATAGAGGTTCCTTCAAAACCTCATCAACCAATGACAGCTTAAGTTCTTTGTCTTGGTGCTTGGATGAAAGCCCTCCCCAAAAGAGGGTCTCATTACTTCATCCTTGTTTTTACATTTTGAAGGTTCCTCCATTGGAATCCATCTTATCTCTTTTTACTCTCTCCCCCTTAACCCAGCAAGTACAAGGCCCCAGTCAGAGCTGTCGCACATTAACCAGTCGCTATCTCATCATTCTGACCTTCACAAGTAAGGTCTATGATTTACTCCCTTTTTCTGCTGTGAACTTTTCTCTGACTATTTTACATTCCCTTGAATTATGGTTTCGCACTGCTTTCAGTGTTCAATAGCTGTTGCTTTATACTTTTTTTCCCTTTCAAAAATACATAGCAACTTGCAGCTGCTTGGGCTATCTCACCTTCATCTAACAAATCTGTGGAGATTATAATATGGTTATTAGTAATAATGGAAGAAACATAGGTTGGGCCTTTACTGGCCAAATTAAAGATACATTAACAAAGTCAAAACCCTAACTTACAAGCAACAGATAACTAGCCTGGCAGGACCATCCTATGGGCCCCCATGTGGAATGTTTATGTTTCACCTAATCTAACTGAATAAAAAGACTGTCTCAAATTCTAATGCAAGCTTTCCAGGAAAACGAAACTTGTCATTTAAAAACAGTATTATTCATGTAGCCATATACATTTTTAGGCACCCCTAGTTTTTAACACTGGGTCGACGCGGTCTCTCCGGGAGTTGTCCATCATTTCCAGCCTGGAAATCATGGGCTCCAAGCTCTGCACAAAGACCCATGCAATGTTGGAGTTGGACTCCTTCATGCTCCTAGACAGTGCCAAGAGGCTCTCTGGCAGGCTTGCCATTGGACCTAGCAATTCGGTGTGCATGCCCCTCACCCTTCTTCTGAAGGCTGCTCCATCGAAGCCCTCATCGGAGTCCTGTGCAGCAGAACTCCCCTGCAAACTTGCCCTCCGGGGAGCTGGCCCCTGAACTACCCTTTCCCCCTGGCCTTACTGCAGCCCACTCATGCCTGGTGCCTCACCCTGTGCAGATCCTGCTTCTACACTAGCCTCTAAATTACACGCAGTGCCAGTTTCCGAGCTGGTGTCTGCGAGTGACAGATGCAGTGACATTGTGTCATCTTCTTCTCCCCCCTCGCCTTGTGCTGGTGCTTGATCTTGATTATCTGAAAGCAGAAAGGCACAAGAGTTGGGTTGTGAGGGGAGGTGGGGGTGGAAATATGTATGCATGCATACAGCATCAGCAGCTTGTAGGTGAGAAGAGATTGTGGGATGAGAGGGAAGTGGGATGTGAGAAGGAGGATTAGGAATGAGCATACCGTTGTTGTCCCCATGGGCTTCAAACCTCGCTGGTTGCCATGGCCTTGATGACATGCCGCCCAATGATCTCCAGCACTCGCTCCTCCAGTTGGCTGATGTCCTGTATGGCAGCTTGCCACCCCCCCCCCCCCCCCCGCCCCCCGCCTGTCTATCGCTGCTCGCGGCAATTATGCACCACCTTGGCCTGCAAGAGAAAGGGAATGCGTTTGGGTGATGTGCCTGCCATATTTGAATAGCAGTCAGTGTGTGCAAGGTGTGAGATGTGGGTGCGAGCGTTGCAGCAGTGGTAAGGTTGTGAGGGTGGAGTGAAGCCATGATTGTGAGGTCTAAGTGATGATAGGTAGAGGTTGTTGATAGGTGAGGTGCATTGAGCAGTGTGTGAGGCTTGTGGTGCAGATGGTGGGATATGGCATTTGCTGAAGCCTTCAATCACTTTGGCCTGCCGTGTGAGGTCATTAAATTTCTTGTGGCACGGGATCGTTGACCTGGGGACCACACTGGTGGCCGTCACATAATCGGATATCTCCCGCCACAGCCTTCTAAACATATGGAGCAAGGGCTTCCTGCCAGTCTGCAGGAAGAGGACAGCCCGCCTCCTCTCCACGGCCACCACCAGTGCCTCAAGAGCCGTGTCTGAGAATCTGCAGGCTCTCTCCCTGTGGGGAGTCTCAGCCATCTGCTTCTAGTGCCGTCTGCTTCCAGGTGGAGTTCGAACTGGATTGACAATAAGGTGCTGTAGCATCGATGCACCTCCCCTTTAAGTATTGAATAAAGCCTGTGCATAACAAGACTGGGAATTATACTGGACCAGATATTGGCCCACCTGTTGAGTGGTAAGCCAATGAGCTGCGGTTTTAGCGCTGTGATCAGCACTATAATCATGTTAATGAGGACTGAGCACGGATTTTGCGTACTACCTGGACCATTTTGACCCAGCGCAGCTTAACACTGTTGGGGCATAAAACCACCCGTTTTCTGGCCATATCCAATTTTTAGCCCGAAGTCTATTGTACAATATGACCAAACTGGTTATAACAATTAGTTACCTCTGTGCAATGTCAGATTGGTCTTGTATTCCTATAAAACCTTTAAATGTACAGCCATTTGTATTATGTATCTTTAGACATAAAGCTCCTTTTTTGCTCTGAACCAATTCAAATCAATTACGTTGGACATTCTCTTGCATGCACTCTGCCCTTTTATTTTTCCTCCCTCTCCAGCGGCCCATGTCAAAGTCTTAAATTTAGAGTTGCTGCTAAACTGAGCAGAGTCTAGTAATTCCCAAGAATTTTTAAAACCTGACGCAGCTCTGAAATTTTGTTGAAATACAAGTGAGCCCAATTCATATTTCCAGATTATAGTGTAATTACATTTCAGTATCTTGGAAGATCAACGTACATAACGAGGCTTTTTAAAATTCATGCCTTGCAAATTGAGACAGGATGAACAATCCCCCCGCCCCCATCAAATAATTTCAATAGCTGCACAAACTATTGAAAGCTCTTTCCGCCGGAGCACCTTAATTCTGCCAGTAACAAGGGCTTCCACATTCCATGCAAGTCATCACGCCAAGCTTTAATCAGAATCAAAGAAAAGTACTGCTTGGTGATATTAAATAATTACATAACCACTGCGACTAGTCTTGAAAACAATTTCAAATACAAAACTCAGTTTATAAAAGCTCCTTAAATTAATGTGCTGTTTCAATTTTTTTTTTTTTATAAACTAAAATCTAAAGCAAAGCTTCCTACTACAGTATCTACAGTCAAAATAATTTTAAATTCAGAATTAAACTGCTACTGGAACAGGAAAACACCTTAATTGATCAATATATCAACAGAATTGTATGAGAACATTGAATTGTTAAAAAAAACTGCACATTTAGAATCAATAATTGAGGCATTTGAGGAATTTAGTTCAAGTGATTATCTTTACTTTTGGGTTTTTGCTGCAAAAGTATTGATGCAATAGGCTGTAGAGTTCATCTAAGTACAGGGTACTACCCTTTTCAGCCTTAGTGAAGTCAGTGAGCCTGTGGGGTTACATTTGATCAGATGTGTTAATTTTTTTAACTTTTTTTTTTTTAATTCCCCCATCATTTAAATGCAAATATAGTCTTACTCTGCTCTTTAGACCATAGTCACTTCAAAACCTGTCAACAGAAAACCATTTCTAATTCTTTCAGAATAACGTTCAGGTTTACAGGCTGTGACCCATTCAATAGTAAGCACACTTTGCTGAATGGTGTTTTAAAAAAAATTCCAACCCAGATTTGGTAGGTTGTCTTCATTTTAGTGTATTGCAAGTGTTGCCAAGTTCCAATCTACTAGCAAGTTCTCCAACAGTACCAATCACTGCGTGTTATATTACATTAACAATACCTTGCATAGGTGGACCAATCACAGTGTTAGCTCTTAGGGTACCAGGAAGGAACAGTTATTTTACCCTACTGCTTTTTCTCCAGGGTAATGGGTAACATTAATTGCACAGTTGTTGAATTATGCCTCACTTCAGATTATTAAAACATTTCTGTAGGAGGAAAGAATATGTTCAACCAATAAGTAGAATACCTAAAAAAGCAAAATACTGCGGATGCTGGAAATCTGAAATAAAGACAGAAAATGCTGGAAATTCTCAGCAGGTCAGGCAGCATCTGTGGAGTGAAAAAACAAAGTTGACGTTTCAGGTCGATGACCTTTCGTCAGAACTGGAAAAAGTTAAAGATGTAACAGATTTTAAGCAAGTGCAGGGGAAGGGAAAGGGGGGAGGGAGGAAAGAACAGAAGGGAAGGTCTGTGATAGGATGGAAGGCTCTTTACTTGTCGCATTATCATCTCCTGTGCCCTACACCATCATCCCTTTTGTGATTTAATCACTCCGGTCTTCCACCCTTTCCTGACCTTCCCTTTGTTCTTTCCTCCCCTCCCCTAGCACTTGCTTAAAACCGGTTATATCTCTAAGTTTTACCAGTTCTGACGAAAGGCCATCGACCTGAAACGTTAACTCTTTCTCTCTCCACAGATGTTGCTTGATCTGCTGAGTATTTCCAGCATTCTGTTTTTATTGTAGAATACCTAATCTGGTAATGTATTTGTCGGCTTGCCAAATATGTCCATTTTCCAAGTAGGTTTGAGAACTACACTATGAATATAAATAGGTATGGTAGTCTAATAATTGTAAGGCAGACATTAAGTGTCAGCCTTGGCTCAGTGGTAGCACTCTAGCCTCTGAGTCAGAAAGTTGTGGGATCAATTCTCCCTCCAGAAATTTGAGCACATCATTTAGCCGGACATGTCAATGCAGTACAGAGGGAGTTCTGCACTACTGGAGGGGTCATCTTTTCGACGAGACATTAAACCGAGGCCCTGTCTGCCCTCTCAGGTAGACATAAAAGTTCCATGGCACTATTTGAAGCAGAACAGAGGAGTTCTATCCAGCGTCCTGGCCAATATTTATCCCTCAACCAACATCACTAAATTTTAAAAAAATTATCTGGTCATTATCTCATTCTATTTGTGGGACCATGCGGTGTGTAAATTGGCTGCCTCATTTCCCAACATTACAACAATGACTACACTTCAAAAGTACTTCATTGGCTGTAAAGCACTTTGTAACATTCTGAGGTCATGAAAGGTGTTATATAAATACAAGTTTTTTCTAACGGTTAGTATTTATTAAACAGGCACATTTGGCATCTCAGACTGAAAGGCTGCTTTATTGCTGTAGTCTGTAAATGCAAGTCATCATGTTCAGCCCTCCTCAATGTTGTTGTGGGATCATGGCAGAGATCTCAAGCATGGCATTTAGATAAAATTTGGCTACTGCAACTATAATATTTCCTTAAGTTACAGTAATACAGGCTTTTTTTTTTTGATTGCATTGCATTTTGAGGCAGTTAACTAGTGATTGTGATTATACTTGTTAACTATATTTTGCAATAAAAACAGAAAATGCTGGAGATACTTAGCAGGTCAGGCAGCATCTCTGAAGAGGGAAACAGAGTTAACGTTTCAGGTCGATGACCTTTCATCAGAACTGGAAAAAAGCAGGAAATGGAACAGATTTTTAAGCAAGTTTAGGGGCTGGGAAAGGGGGGAGGGGATGAAAGAACAAAAGGGAAGGTCTGTGATAGGATAGAAGGCAGGAGAGGTTAAGAGACATTAAGAGATATTCAAGGCAAAAGGAGATGGTAATGGGACAGGTTAAGAAACAAAGTATAGCTCTAGATGAAGTGTGAATTGGGCTGGCAGTATCTCCAGCATTTTCTGTTTTTATTTCAGATTTCCAGCATCTGCAGTATTTTCTTTTTGTATAACCTATATTATGTATATGTACTTAGTTTTTATTTTGTCTTTTCCTGGGTATTCTGTGAGATTTTCAGGCAACTGGTGTATAATCTTGGATATCCATATTCTCCCTGGTGGACTGTAGGAACAGCACAGGGACTCTGCAATTGGTAGTATTCCCAGTGGTTGAAGAGCAAAGCAAGCTGACACTGGGCAGATATCCTCCCTCTACCATCCTCCCTGCAATATTCTCAGATATTTTGACAGGATGCACCTGCAGGATTACAAGTGTGAATCAGAGTCAGAATGTTGACAAGGGCAGCAATATTCTGACTCAGTCCAGCTATGTTACTGTTCAGTTCTGCAAAGCCAGACTGGACAGACCTCTCCAACTGATCCATTCCAGACTGCACAATGCACTTGAGATCTTGCATTCCAGTTATTATTGCAGGCAATCCAGACTGGGCAGAATTTTTTTCAGGTTCTGCCTGGATGGCAGACTGCAGGAGATCCAAACTATTTTGTATTGTAACCCGAGTGACCTCTAGACTAGACTGGATAGTTCCTTTTAAATCCACTAAATCATCATGAACTGTGTCAAATCCCTCTTTCTGCGCATGCAGGAACCTAGTTGTGAGGGGATGATTCACTTGCGCAAAAGCATCATGAGGCAATGTGCTTCCCAAAGGACTTTGCATACTTCCTTGCAGGTCTGTAGGCTCTATGGCAGATAGTTCAGTCAGGTGGAGTGCAGAGGCCACAGATTCCTCTTGAAGGTCTTCTGACCCAAATGACTTTCCTGGCTCCTCCTGCTTTGCTGAGCTTTCTGGAGACTTCAGTAGAGGATCAAGGGTTCTGGCCACTCCTGAATTCCCTAAAGGGAAGTTGGAAGAAAGTGGTGTACTAGTCAGTCCTGTTGAAGAGAAAGAAAAGCTGAATTA
This sequence comes from Somniosus microcephalus, assembly GCF_052327205.1. Taxonomy (NCBI): domain Eukaryota; kingdom Metazoa; phylum Chordata; class Chondrichthyes; order Squaliformes; family Somniosidae; genus Somniosus; species Somniosus microcephalus. Next base: position 176,939,782 of record NC_140993.1, on the reverse strand, counting down.
ACAACCAGCAGCTTGAAGTATGGACCACAATTTTTTTGTTTACCTTTAGCCATATTGAAATCATCTTGGCTACCAACATATAAAATTGTTGATATCAAACTAGCTTTCCATTGCATTACTGTTAAATCATAGAATACAAAATTATGTAACCATGGCAATGCAAGAAATCCAACTTCATTTATTAATTTAATGTTATATAAAACATCAAGGAGATAGCTATCTTTGTGGAAAACTTTATAACTGATGGACCCTGGAAATGATGTACAAAGCATTCTAGGAGTCCAGTTTATATCTTTTCACTTGCAATTGATTTTGCTCCAAATCTCTGTTTAGAGTATGATTTTTTTTCTAAAGACCTTTTTGTGCTTTAGAGCTTCAATTATGTTTTGTGCATTTTCCCAGACTAGGTTCTCTTATGCTTACACAGAATGAGCCTAGCCAGATGTAGGTCATACTGCAGTATTGGCTTGTGTACAAGATTGGAAAAGCAAATATGAGGGCGCATGCGAAGGACATTATATGACGATCGAAACATAAGGGGTCCAATTGTTACACCCCCAGGTGACATAATTGTATAATTAAATATTGGGCAGTTTACAGGCAAACTTCTGAATGTAAGAAACACAGGGGCTGCTTATAGAAATGACTAGCACCTTTGAACCCAAAATATCTAAAGTAGATGTGAAATTTGTAACATTCCCCTTTCATACCGCAAAAGGGCAGGTAGGAGCAGAGGCATCTGCATGGATAGTCTCAATCTTAGGAGATAACAATTTCCACAAGTTCTTTACATTGGATATTAGAGGAAGAAAGAAAAGAGTTTGAGGAGATAGTTCATCAAGGAGAAACAGGAGCCCCGGGTTGTCCTTGATCTCCAGGCCATTCTTAGAAGAGAAGGATTTGGCTGCAAATAATTGGACATGACAATCCTTGATGCGATACAGGCAAATCTGGCAATAATGAGGCAAGTTGTGCAATTGAGTTTGCAGCCAGAGTTTATTCTGAAACTCAATTATATAAAAAATTAATTCCATGTCAAATAAATACAATATTTCAATATCTGAACTCATTACATTAGCTTGAAGCGGTTTATTTCCAGTTTCATTAGTTTTCTCCTCTGCTGAAGGCACTGATTCCTTACTGAATTATGATTATACAAACTCATCATATTCATTTATCTCCCCCCATTTGGATATTATTTATATTGGCATCAGTGGGCTATTGAGCGGAGCTCAATTCGGTCCTCACCCAAAAGTTCACATATGTAAAGTCTGTGTTGTTTAGTTAATTAATACACAGACTACCAGAGTAACTTAAAACAGGACTTTACTATTCGAAGGTCAGGGCGAATCTGCCAAATAAATCCTGACACAGCACTTATATACCGGTGTGGTCACCGTCGGTATTACAGTATACAGAAGCCAACAAAGTAGTGCCACACCTAAAATAGTTCTCTTAAAGGTGAACGGTTACATACAATGGTTTTCTTAAAGGTAGACGGATACATACACTACAACATATACATTTCCAGAAGGATTGCTGGATAACAAGCAGGAACCCTGGCAGATTTTCTCTTCTCTTACCTGGGTGTACTAAGGTGAATTATAGCACCCTACCTCCATTCCAGCCAGAAATCAGCTAGTTCAGCTGAATAAACTCATGGCCACAAATCAGTTCTATATTCTCAATTCTCTTTGAATCCCTGTATAAACGCTGGTTTTGAAACCACTACACTGGTCTGAGCATCCTCCGCTAACTGTTGCAAGCTAAATCCTATTCTCCTAGTGCCATCTACAGACAGAAAGTGGAGGTTTTGATCTACTTCATGATTCAAACATTAGGCAAACATTTCTAATGACCACCATACTGAATGGGCTCAGTGAAACATTGTGCCTTTTCAGCAGGAAATTTACATGCAAGAGTAGTATGGTCTTCAGTTGACAGTTCTTTGGTACTAATAGTTGTATTTTCTGCTGTGCCTTCATAAAGCTGAAGGTCATTGTGCTTCACCTTCATAATTATTTTGACAAGTCTGATGGCACTGTCAGCCCTCCCACAGCATTGGCCACATTTAAATTAATCTATGATAATTTTTCTTCCTCAACGAACTTTTCCTCATCCTGCTTCCCATCTGTACATTCTGTTTATTTTAACGCAAAGACTCATTCCTGGAGAGGAGTTTTTGTCTAATATATTTGCTTCCGCGCTGTTTTTTATTTGCTGTGTTATTCTTTCTTGTTTTCCTTTCTATATTGTCTTCTTTCTGCAATGGTAAATGTCCCCCCTTTTTAAGGACAAATGAAAAAGCTAGTATTTTAGTTTCATGTAAAAGCCTGAAAGCCTCATCTCTCTCCCTGGTGGTGCTCTGTCAAAAGAGCAATCAAGCTTGTTTTCACTTTTCAAGCATTCTTCACTTAATGTAAAGGAAGAGTCCATTTCCTCAGTCTGACCAGGTTCTTTATTAGTTACTAACTTTCCTACTTTTTCACTTAATGACTATCCTGACAGATTTCTTCTTACCATTTCCAAATGTCCATTCAAGGGAATATCTGCTAGCTGCAGTTCTCTCGCTTTTGCATCATTAAGAGAAAACAAAATATCTGCTAACTTTTCTTCTGTTGCCACATCACTAGCTGGAACCACCACAGACTGCACATCTGAGTTTGAATTAATTTCACCATTATTCAATTTGGTCTCAAGCGATTTTATGCAGTTACTTAATTGGTCACTTGTAATCATTGCTTCATCAGCATCTACCATCCCATTTCCTTTGCCTGCTCTGGCTGTACTTGTATTTTCTGAACTCTTAGCATTTTCCTAGATGCACTATCACCATAACGATAGCAACCTCACCATCGCCATTCACTTTGTCTTCTAAAATCTCATTGCTATTCACTGTTTGAATAACTGGACTCTGTTACAGAAATATTGAACTCTCATATTACTTTTTCTTCTATAAAGATGAGCTTCTAGTTTTCATTTGGTCAGTTATGAGATCACATAAGAAATAGGAGCAGGAGTAGGCCATTCGGCCCCTCGATTCAATAAGATCATGGCTGATCTGATCTTGGCCTCAACGCCACTTTCCCGCCCGCTCCCCATAACCCTCGACTCCCCTGTAGCTCAAATATATGTCTATCTCCGCCTTGAATATATTCAATGACTTCGCCTCCACAGCTCTCTGGGGTAGAGAATTCCAAAGATTCACAACCCTGAGAAGAAAAAATTTCTCCTCATCTCTGTTTTAAATGGGCAACCCCTTATCCTGAAACTATGCCCCTAGTTCTAGATTCTCCCGAGGGGAAGCATCCTCTCTGCATCTACCTTGTCAAGCCCCTTCAGAATCTTATATGTTTCAATAAGATCCCCTCTCATTCTTCCAAACTCCAATGAGTATAGGCCCAACCTGCTCAACCTTTCTTCATAAGGCAACCCCTTCATCTCAGGAATTAACCTAGTGAACCTTCTCTGAACTGCCTCCAATGCAAGTATATCCCTCCTTAAATAAGGAGACCAAAACTGTACGCAGTACTCCAGGTGTGGTCTCACCAGTGCCTTGTACAGTTGTAGCAAGACTTCCCTACTTTTATACTCCATTCCCTTTGCAATAAAGGCCAACATTCCATTTGCCTTCCTAATTGCTTGCTGTACCTGCATGCTTCATGCTGTACCTTCATGTACAAGGACACCCAGATCCCTCTGTACCGCAGCATTTTGTAGTCTCCATTTAAATAATAATTTGCTTTATTTTTCCTACCGAAGTGGATAATCTCACATTTTCCTACATTATACTACATCTGCCAAATTTTTGCCCATTCACTTAACCTATCTATATCCCTTCGCAGACTCTTTGTGGCCTCCTCACAACTTGCTTTCCCACCTATCTTTGTATCATCAGCAAATTTGGCTACAGTACACTCAGTCCCTTCATCCAAGTCATTAATATAGATTGAAAATAGTTGAGGCCCCAGCACTGATCACCATACCTACCTACATTTATTGAGCTCTCACAATGGTAATAACCAGAGGGCTGTTTTTCCTTGCGCATTGAGCAGAGATCAATACGTGTAAACACTTCTGTGCCAAAGACAGCATTTTCATATTCCTTGTAGAGCTCTGGGCAGATTTTTCGAAAGCCCTGAAATAGAAAACAACACAACTAGAAAAGCCTTAGCTTCATTATCGATCTATTGTTTAGAATTGGTGTATGAGTCTGTATCAGTACAGGGGTACCAGAAATCTAACATTAACTATTGAATTATCAGTTTTAAAATGATCTAAATGTTAGTTTAACCATGTTGATAGGCTACATTACTTCCTGAATACTAGTCATCCCCCATTGATTTGTAGATTTTGGATCAAGTCATCAACATTAAGTATGATCTACAGTTATGATGTTTTAAAATATTAATCTTGCCGAATTTTATTTCTCTCTTCCCGCACTCCTAAACAGAGAACTATTCTAGATCCTAAACATCTTCTGGTACCTCACCCAAGTGGCCATTCTGTGCAAGTCTAGATAGTAATTTTTTTAAGTACATATCAGAGCCAGAATACTGCTATACATAGTCTACTAGTGAAAGCAAAGTTTGATAGAATTTTTACAATTTTTAAACAGCACGACATCATATTCCCATGTTGCTATTTGTGCCTGCGCTCACCAACCTTATTTACCACGCTTCATAAGTTTATACACATGCACTGTAAACCTAGCCTAGACCTTCTTGTATTCTCTCTTAGTCTTAACCTATCTAATGCCTTACTATTTCTTACTCTAGTGCTACCTGTCTCTCCCAATTCTTTGTGCACTTTGTTTCTCCTTTCTAATGCTACATCCTGGTGCCCACCCCCCTACCAAATTAGTTTAAACCCTCCCCAACAGCACTAGCAAACCCTCCAGTGAGGATGTTGATTCCGGCTCTGTTGAGGTACAACACATCCGGCCTGTACAGGTCCCACCTCCCCAGAACTGGTCCAAATGTCCCAGGAATCTAAAGCCATCCCTCCTGCACCATCTCTCCAGCCATGCATTCATCTGCTCTATCCTTCTATTTCTATATACTGACTAGCTCGTGGCACTGGGAGTAATCTGGAGATTACTACCTTTGAGGTTCTGCTTCTTAATCTCTTTCCTAGCTCCCTAAAATCAGCCTGCAGGACCTCATCCCTCTTTCTACCTATGTCGTTGGTACCGATGTGGACCACGAACTCTGTCTGTTCACCCTCCCCCCTCAGAATGTTCTGCGTCCGCTCAGGTGACATCCTTGACCCTGGCACCAGGGAGGCAACATACCATCCTGGGATCACGTCTGCAGTTGCAGAAATGCCTGTCTGTTCCTCTAACTATTGAATCCCCTACCACTGTTGCTTTCCTGATCTTCCTCCTCCCTGCCCTGTACAGCTGAGTCACCCGTGGTGCCGTGGACTTGGTTCTGGCTGTACTCCCCAGAGGAACCATTGCCCTCACCAGTATTCAGTCCTGAATACTGGTTAGAGAGTGAGATACACTCAGGGAACTCCTTCATTACCTGCCTGGTCCTCCTTGTCTGTCTGATGGTCACCCATTCCCTCTCTGCCTGCTCGCTGTTACGCTGCGGGGTGATCACCTCCTGAAACATGCTATCCACATAGCTCTCAGCCTCACGGATGCACCGCAGTGATGCCAGCTGTTGCTCAAGCTCCGAAACCTCCTCCAGCCGATGACACTTCCTGCACAAGTGGTTGTCCAGGACATTGGAAGCATCCTGGAGTTCCCACATGGCACAAGATGTGCATTCCATGGGACTGGGGTGCCCTGCCATGTCTCTATTTATTCAACTATTAACTAATTTACAGAAATAAACTTAATACTAAGGGGGAAAAGTTGAGTCGCACCCCCTTTGGGGCGCCAACTTTGCCGGGGCGCTACATTTAGCGGCAAAAAAATTAGCGCCCCCATGGCCGAAATTCATCGGTAGCGCCCCAAAAGCACTACTAGAAGCGCCCTGCCTCCCTCTTGGGGCACTGCGAGGGAATATCGCGGTGTTACGTACTGCACTGCCATGCTCTGTGGCACGTCGCGCCGCGGTACTGCAGGCCTTCCTCCCCTTCTTAAAGGGGAGGGGCCTTGCGCAGTGCGACCCGGGGCCCAGCTGGGCCAATAGGGATCGGAGTGCCGGCAAAAGAGCTTGGCACTCAAGAGAAGTGCTGGGCTCACGGAGCGCAGCCGGCACTCCACGGGGGGGGGGGGGGGGGGGGGGGCTGGTCAGGAGGCTGGGGATGGCAACGGGGGCAGGTGCTGGCAGGCGGCCAGCAACAAAAATGGCCACCCATGACCTCGCCTTTCATTAGCATCGCCCCGGCTGCAGGTACGCCCCCATCCCGTCGGACATAGCGTTCGGCGGTAAGTCAGGGAACGCTACCGAAGATCGCGGCCAGGGCGCTGCGCACGGCAATGACGTCATCGCCAGCGGCACAGGGCGCTAACGGTTACTGCCGCCGCTAATATCCTGCTGAATTTCTTGGGAGGCGTTGGCGGTGCTGCGCCCGGGCGCTAGTTGCTTTGCACCCCGTTAGCACCCTCTTCGGGCTCTAACAGGAGGTGCAAAGCAAACAAATTTTTCCTCCTAAGAGTCTTAAAAGTCGGGCCTGCCTTTCTCTGCAGCCTCTTCTCTCGCTCTCTTAGTTAAAGTCTTTATTCAAATGATTATTTATAGTTACATTAATTAGTTTATCTAGTTAAGTTATAGAGAAAAAAAAGTTAATACTCACCTACCAATCACCTATCTGTTGTCCTGTGACATCACTCCTTGTTTTTTGCTGTTCTTTTGGAATTCGCCAGATTTGTACTGCCTATGGTATTGCCTACTCCTTCCAGGTCCATGTTGTCCTCGGGCCCTGCTCTCTTTACTCTCTGCCTTCGGTCTTGCTTACTCCTTCCAGGTCCACACTGTCCGAGACCCCCCTCTCTTTATTCTCTGCCTCTAGTGCTGCCAACTCCTTCCATGTATGATCACAAGAAAAAGTGGAATACATATCTATTTCACTATTATAATACTGATTTATATCGTACGTCATACTTGAACTCCATCTCCTCTCCAGAGTCCTGGATGTGATATTACCTCCCATATTTTGCTCATCTTTCCTGAAACTCCTTGTTTGAATCTCTCCAAATCAGCTATCTATCCCTGTCACAGCACTAAACAGCCCTAACCAAAGTGACATCCACCGTGATTGTGTCCATAGTGTATATGCCTCCTCGTCCTCTCTGCAGCCTTAGAGATGATCAAGCACATCATCCTGATCCAACAACTCTCCTCCATTGTCCAGCTGAGTGGGACTGCACTTGATATCATTCTTGCATCTGATGGCAGCCAACATATCTCCAACAACAGCTTCTGTTCTCTTCCCGGCATGATTATATCTGGAGTCCCCCAAGGATCTATTCTTGGACCGTTCCTCTCCCGCAACAAATAGCTGCCCCTTGGTGATAGTAGCCTCAGACACGGGGTCAGCTTCTTTGTATATGTTGATGACATCCAGCTTTAACTCTCCACCACCTCTCTCAACCCCTCCAGTGCTTCTGATGTCAGGTTGTTCTTCAGACGTCTTACCCGCAGAGTCTCAACAACCCGCTCTCAAATGGGAAAGTCTGAGGAGCCTGGGATTTTGGGCCTCGGACCTCATTATCATATCGGTAGGAGCCCCCGCAGGTTGAAGCCCCATTTTCCAGGTAAGTGATTGGGATGCATAGCGTGGGTCTGGAGGAGGAATGGGTGGGCCTCGGAGTCCATGATCAGAGGGCTGTCGGGCGTTAGGTAAGAAGATCAGAGGGGGTGGGCAGGGCGTGGGCCTGAAATTTTGTTGGGGGAAATCGGCATTACTTTCAGTTGGGGGGGGGGGGGGGGGGGGGAAGGGGGGGGGGAACAGCAGTATTGTGGGGTGCAGTGGGTGATCAGAAAGTTGTCAGGGGTCGAGTAAGAAGATCGGGGCGGGGCAGGTTGGAGTTGGGAGTGAGGTCGGATATCTCAGGACCGATACACTGATGATAATGGTAAGTAGTTACCTTTTTTTTTTTTTTAAATTCAGTGCTGTTTAGCGTTGGTTTTCCTGAGGGTAAACATCACTGGCGCTGGCCGCCTCAGACAAAAAACAAATTTGCAAGAAGGAGCAGAAGCAGGTGTTAGACCATTAACATATTCAAATAAGGAGCCTAACACCTGCTTCAGACATAGGCAAACAACGCTTTGTTTGGCCCATACCAAAATGATGTCCGCCTCAGCCTGCACCAGATGTGGGCGGAAGTGGAGGCGACCACCATTTATTTGCCGAAACCGGCCTTAACTGCCGGTGCTGAGCAAGGGAATTCCTAGCCCCTAGTCTTGGATGAGCTACAATTTCCTTCGATTCAACACTGAGAAGACCAAAGCCATTGTTCTTGGCCCCCATCACAAACTCTGTATCCTTGCCATCAAATACATCCCCCTCCCCAGCCACAAGCCTAGAAACTGATAGCAACCCATGCCTGTTCAGAAAACTGCAGGCAGCATGTAAAGTTTGGGCTACCAGCTAGCTAACATGGTTGTACCATTCTTTGGAGTGCTGAACACGCTGTTGAGTGGCTGAACGCTCAGCTGGGGGCCCAAGTTTGTGTGAGGCTAGTACCAATTAAAGCTAGCCTGCACTACTTAAAGGCAGTCTGCACTTCTTAAAGGGGAGGTGCCTTCTGCCAGCAACAGGTGGTGGAAGTGATTGTGAAGCCCATCAGGAAAACAAGATTGAGTAATGGCTCAACAGGCCAGAGAACGGACTCCAAGATTCTCCGATGCTGAGAGATGGCAGCCTCAGAATCTCCCCATTCAACATTGTTCAGATGGTGAATGGAAGGGAATGTAACTGCTACCTGCATCAATTGAGTGCATTAATAATTAGTACCAACCCATGTTTCAGCACAAGTTTAAATTTATTTTGCACATTAAACATTAGTATTTCTACTGACATTTTCCTAGTCTTGATCCCCAGTTTCCATTCCTCATTCTCCACCAATTTCCTTTAACAGAAACACACCCCTAAACCCTAAAAGACCATACTAATTTCTAAGAGAATCGGGTTTAAAATGACAAACCATTACCTATTCTATTTGTTAAATAGAACATAAGAAATAAGAGCAGGAGTAGGCCATTTGGCCCCTTGAGCCTGCTCCGCCATTCAATAAGATCATGGCGGATCTTCTACCTCAACTCCACTTTCTTGCACTATCCCCATATCCCTTGATTCCCTTAATATCCAAAAATCTATCGATCTCTGTCTTGAATATACTCAATGATTTAGCCTCCACAGCCCTCTGGGGTACAGAATTTCAAAGATTCACCACCCTCTGAGTGAAGAAATTTCTCATCTCAGTCCTAAATGGCCGACCCCTTATTCTGAGACTGTGACCCCCTGGTTCTAGACTCCCCAACCAGGGGAAATATTGGTAATAGGGAAGCAAATCTGTGGAAATTTTTATGGTACATCTATGGTGTGCAAACAGCCATCATCCTACCCAGAAGGCACTGCACAAATAAATAGCTTCTTTCTGCTTCTACCAACAAAATCAGTAAACACGTTAGACTGAAACAGTAATCTGCTGGGAGCGAGAGATTAATATGGCAGCATTCCACTTTAACTGGTTCGGAGAAGGATATTTAAGTGAAAAATCAAGTTATGCATTCAGTTCATATTTTGCAAAGAGAAGGATTTTAGGGATATTTAAATAGGGAGCCCTCGTGTTAAAATGAACAATCTTTATTACCAGAAAATCTTGTGACTTATACTTCCCAATCAGCAAAGCATTATTCTTTCCGAATGTATAAGTAACACTAGTTTCACCAGCATTAAAAACCTGCATAAAATACAACTGATAAATTGCATTCAAGATAAATATTTTTATCTTCAGGCTGGAGTTCATGTCTCCCTGCCACACTTTTCCTCAAAGGTGCAGATGTAGGCCTTGGTCCACAGCTTGAACACTTGTTCTTAAACACTAAATTACAAATTCCATCTTGCTTCTAGAAAAAATGAATGTCCTTCATTCATCATCTCATTCTGACAATACGCTCACTTGCCACATCCTATCTGGATTGGTTTAAGAGAGTGCAAGTGGGGACTATGAAAAATCAGCGATCAATTATTTAATTTTTTTTCCATATTTATGGGAATTTGTAGCTTGGTAGTGTTGTGACAAGTTTAAAGTGACCCCCTTGCTGCATTTCTCTGTATCAAAGAAATACACCTATTAATTGATGTGTTAATATCACTCTAAAGAGGGTTGTCTGATTCACTTGGATATGCACTTGAAATGCCGTGGCCTGCACAGCTACGGACCAAGAGCTGGAAAGTGGGATTAGGCTGGATAGCTCTTTTTCAGCCGGCATAGACACAATGGGACAAATTGCCTCCTTCTATGCAGTAAACTTCTATGATTCTATGATCCAGAGAATCACAGAGCTGGAGGACACAGTGCTGGAGATAACTGGAGGGGCAGTCACTGAGGCTGTGGCAATCAGCGAAGTTGAAAGCATTGCTGATGATGATGGTATGCTCATAGCGAATCCTTCTTCTCACATCTCATTTCCCCCTCATCCCACAATCTCTTCTCCTCACTTACAAGCTGCTGATGGTGTAAACATGTGCATCTTGTTTCATCCCCCTCCCACAACCACAACCCACCCTTGTACCTTTCTCCTTTCAGATACCCAAGAAGTCCCACCAGTCCAGCCTGCCCCCAATGTTATGGAGGAGGAGATTGAAGGAGAAGAGGCACTGTCACTCGATCTGACACTCCCAGCTACCAGCTCAGAAAATGGCACTGTGCGAACTTTAGAGGGTGGTATAGAGGCGGGATCTGCACGCGGTGAGTCACCGGGCACAAGTGGGCTGCAGCCAGGCCAGAGGGAAAGGGTAGCACGGTTGCCAGCTCCCCGGAGGGAGAGTTTGCGCACGAGTTCTGCTGCACAGGACTCAGACGATGTCCTCAATGGACCGGCCTTCAGAAGGAGGGTGGTGGGCATGCGCACAGAAATGCTGGGTGCAATGGCAAGTCTGCCAGAGAGCCTCGTCAGTGTCAAAAATCATGGAGGAGTCCAGCTCCAACATTGCACGGGGTTTTGCGCAGAGCTTGGAGCCCATGATTTCCAGGATGGAAATGATGGCCAACTCCATTAGAATGGGTGTTTCAGCGGCAGCAGCGGGGCTATAAAAGCCCCAGAGACCCAGGTAAGGCCTCAGTGCGTCGGCGGGAATTCAGCGGCAGCAGCGGGGCTATAAAAGTCCCAGAGACTAGGTAAGGCCTCAGTGCGTCGGCGGGTGTTTCAGCGGCAGCAGCGGGGCTATAAAAGTCCCAGAGACCAGGTAAGGCATACCAGTCTCCAGTCTGGGAACTCAAAGGGAAGGAGAGAGGTAAAAAGTAATCCAAGTGTGACGTCACCAGAAAGCGGGTAAGTGATTGGTTGGTAAGTATTTCTCCCTTTTTAAGCTTAAACTTTGAGGTTTATAGTTTCTAAGGTGCGATATTCATCATCTAGAATCGGGACAGAGGGTATTTAAAAATATCAAATTTAATTAATTACATAAAATGGGAGATCAGGTGATGTGTTGCTGCTGCAATATGTGGGAGCTGGTGGACACCATTGATGCTCACGGTGATCACATTTGCAGTAAGTGTTGGCTGCTCGAGGAATTCCGGCTCCGTGTTGAAGAGCTGGAGTCCGAGCGTCAAACACTGAGACACATCAGGGAGGGGGAGAGTTACCTGGACTCTGTGTATCACGAGGTAGTCACACCAATTAGATTAATTAATTCAGATGTAGTCCGTGGCCAGGGTCAGGATGGTGTGACTAGAAGTGAGGCAGGTACGGGGATCCAGGAGGTAGTGTTGGAGGAGCCGCAGCCCTTGCACTTGTCCAACAGGTTCAAGGCTCTTACTCCCTGTGAGGATGGGAACAGGGACTGTGGGGAGGATGAGCAACCTGGCCACAGCACCGTGGAGCGGGGGGCCATTCGAGTGGGGGGGGGGGGGGGGGGGAGTTAAAAGAAATGTTGTAGTGGTAGGGGATAGTATCGTTAGGGGGATAGATAGAGTTCTTTGCAGCCGAGAGCGAGAGTCCCGAAGGCTGTGTTGCCTGCCCGGTGCCAGGGTTAAGGGCATCTCCTCTGGACTGGAGAGAAACTTGGAGTGGGAGGGGGAGGATCCAGTTGTCGTGGTCCATGTTGGTACCAACGATAGATAGGACAAGGAAGGAGGTTCTGCTGAGGGAGTTTGAGCAGCTAGGGGCCAAATTAAAAAGCAGAACCACAAGGGTAATAATCTCTGGATTATTACCTGAGCCACGAGCGAATTTGGCTAGGACAAATAAAATTAGAGAGTTAAATGCGTGGCTCAAAGACTGGTGTGGGAGAAATGCGTTTTGCTTCCTGGGACACTGGCACCAGTACTGGGGCAGGAGGGAGCTGTTCCATTGGGACGGGCTTCACTTGGCCAGTGCTGGGACTAGAGTCCTGGCGGATCATATAACTAGGGCTGTAGAGAGGGCTTTAAACTAACTAGTGGGGGGGGGGGGAGGTTCCGAGAGAGCAAATAATAAAAATGACAACAGAGAAGGTCATAGACTTAGGTAGCAGTGGGGAAATTAAAAGCAAGAGCGTGTCAGGAAGGGGCAGAAGGTATGGAGTAAAAGGTAAAGTAATTAAAAGGGCAAAAGCAGGAACTAAGTGTCACAAAACATATTTGAAAGTTCTCTATCTGAATGCACGTAGCATTCGTAACAAAATAGACGAGTTAATGGCACAAATAACTACATATGGGTATGATCTTGTGGCCATTACAGAAACATGGCTGCAGGGTGACAATGCCTGGGAATTAAACATACCAGGTTATTTAACGATCAGGAAGGACAGGCAGGAAGGAAGGGGAGGTGGGGTGGCTATGTTAATAAAGGAAGGAGTCACTGTAATAGAGAAATGATATTGGGTCAAAAGATCAGGATAATGAAACAGTTTGGGTGGAGATAAGGAATAATAAGGGGAAAAAAACACTAGTGGGCGTAGTCTATCGGCCTCCGAACAGTTGCAACTCTGTTGGACGGAGTATCAATCAGGAAATAGTTGAGGCTTGTAACAAGGGAACATCTATAATTATGGGGGATTTTAACTATCATATTAATTGGACAAATCAAATTGGGCAGGGCTGCCTTGAGGATGAGTTAATTGAGTGTATTAGGGATGGGTTTCTTGAGCAGTATGTAACTGAACCGACCAGGGGTCAAGCAACCTTAGATCTGGTCCTGTGTAACGAGACAGGATTAATTAAAAATATCCTAGTAAAGGATCCCCTTGGAATGAGTGACCATAACATGGTTGAATTCCATATTCAATTAGAGGGTGAGAAGGTTGGATCTCAAACAAGCATGCTAAGCTTGAATAAAGGAGACTATGAAGGTATGAGAGCAGAATTGAGTAGAGTGGATTGGGAAAATAGATTAAAAGGGTAAGACGATACATGATGAGTGGTGTACATTTAAGGAGTTATTTTACAACTTCCAAAAAATATATATTCCACTGAAGAAAAGGGTGTAAAAGAAAAGACAGCCATCCGTGGCTAAGTAAAGAAATTAAGGATAGTATTCGAATAAAAACAAGGGCATATAAGGTAGCCAAATCTAGTGGGAGGATAGAGGATTGGGAAAACTTTAAAAGACAGCAAAGAATAACAAAAAGATTGATTAAGAAAGGGAAGATAGATTATGAAAGTAAATTAGCAAAAAATATAAAAATGGATAGTAAGAGTTTTTATAGTTATATAAAAAGAAAAAGGGTGGCTAAAGTAAATGTTGGTCCCCTTAGAGGATGAGACCGGGAAATTAATGGTGGGAAATATGGAGATGGCAAAAACACTGAATGAATATTTTATATCAGTCTTTACATTAGAAGACACTAAGAATATCCCAACACTGGACAAACAGGGGGCTAAAGGGGGGGGGGGGGGGGGGTGGGGAGGAGCTAAACACGATCAAAATCACTAAGGAAGTGGTACTCGGTAAAATAATGGGACTCGAGGCGGATAAATCACCTGGACCTGATGGCTTACATCCTAGGGTCTTGAGGGAAGTGGCGGTAGGGATTGTGGATGCATTGGCAATAATTTTCCAAAACTCCCTGGACTCAGCAAAGGTCCCAGCAGATTGGAAAACTGCTAATGTAACACCCTTATTTAAAAAGGGCAGTAGACAGAAGGCTGGAAACTACAGACCGGTTAGCCTAACATCTGTGGTAGGTAAAATTTTGGAGTCCATTATTAAGGAGACAGTAACAGGACATTTGGATTATCAGAATTTAATAGGACAAAGTCAGCATGGTTTTATGAAGGGGAAGTCATGTTTGACAAATTTGCTGGAGTTCTTTGAGGAAGTAACATATAGGGTGGATAAAGGGGAACCAGTGGACGTAGTGTATTTAGACTTCCAAAAGGCATTTGACAAGGTGCCACACAAAAGATTATTGCTTAAGATAAAAAAATCACAGGATTGGGGGTAATATTCTGGCATGGATAGAGGATTGGCTATCTAACAGAAGGCAGAGAGTTGGGATAAATGGTTCATTCTCAGACTGGCAATCAGTAACTAGTGGTGTTCCGCAGGGGTCGGTGCTGGGTCCCCAACTCTTTACAATCTATATTAACGATTTGGAGGAGGGGACCGAGTGTAACATATCAAAGTTTGTAGATGATACTAAGATGGGAGGGAAAGTAGTGAGTGAGGAGGACATAAAAAACCTGCAAGGGGACATAGACAGGCTAAGTAAGTGGGCAGAGATTTGGCAGATGGAATACAATACTGGAAAGTGTGAGGTTATGCAGTTTGGCAGGAAAAATCGTAGAGCAAGTTATTATCTTAATGGCAAGAAACTGGAAAGTACTGAAGTACAAAGGGATCTGGGGGTCCTGGTGCACGAAACTCAAAAGGTTAGTATGCAGGTGCAGCAAGTGATTAAGAAGGCCAATGGAATGTTGGCTTTCATTGCTAGGGGGATAGAATATAAAAATAGGGAGGTATTGCTTCAGTTGTACAAGGTATTGGTGAGACCGCACCTGGAATACTGCACACGGTTTTGGTATCCATGCTTAAGAAAGGACATACTTGCTCTCGAGTCAGTACAAAGAAGCTTCACTCGGTTAATCCCGGGGATGAGGGGATGGACATATGAGGAGAGGTTGAGTAGATTGGGACTCTACTCATTGGAGTTCAGAAGAATGAGAGGCGATCTTATTGAAACATAAAAGATTGTGAAGGGGTTGGATCGGGTGGATGCGGGGAGGATGTTCCCGACGATGGGTGAAACTAGAACTAGGGGGCATAGTCTTAGAATAAGGGGCTGCTCTTTCAAAACTGAGATGAGGAGGAACTACTTCACTCAGAGGGTGGTGGGTCCATGGAATATGCTGCCCCAAAAAGCTGTAGAAGCTACATCATTACATAAATTTAAAACAGAAATAGAGAGTTTCCTAGAAGTAAAGGGAATTAAGGGTTACGGGGAGCGGGCAGGAATTTGGACATGAGTCTCGGTTCGGATCGGTCATGGCCCTGTGGGAAGCGGAGCGGGCCCAGGGGCCGTGTAGCCTGATCCTGCTCCTATTTCGTGTGTCTAGTTCTGTTAGATTCAGGAGATGGTTCTGTGATAGTAGATTGGCGGTTAGGATCAGATCAGCCATGATCTTATTGAATGGCGGAGCAGGCTCGAGGGGCCGATTGGCCTACTCCTGCTCCTATTTCTTATGTTCTTATGACACTTGTGGACCCAAACATGACGCTGGGTGTGATGGGCGATCTAGCAGCTTCCATTGCAGCACAAGCAGAAGCAACAGCAACCCAACGCCTTAGTGCTGCCGTGGAAGCTCAGGCTGTTCTCCTGCAGTCTCAGCTTGTTGCCACGCAAGATCAGACTGCTGCCATCACGGATGGGTTTAAGAGTGCGGAAAGAGGCTTGCAGGGTCTCACATCAGTCCAGCAATCTGTGCTCCCAACAGATGGCTAGGAATGCTGAGGCGCTGCCATGGGGAAGTGGCAGTGGCGCTAGAGCCTGCTGTCCTCTCAAGAGGACAGCATTCCTACTCCCATCACTGTCACTCCGCCAGTGCCCTTGTTGCTGCTGGTCATCCAGCCAGCCCAGATTGCTGCCGCCTATGCCAAGGTGGTGCAGGCTACACAGCTGGGCCTTCTAAGCCCAGAGCTGCTTGAGGTCATCCAACAAGACAATCTGCAGACCCCCACGAAAAATCAGCAGCCTTTCCATCAGCCATGCTGCAGCCACTGGGGTAGCACTTCGTAAGAGCACTAAAGTAGGCAAAGGTGTCGTATTGGAATTGATAAGTTTATAAATTAGATTTGGAATGTTTGTTTTGTAGTGGCTCTCATTTCAGCTTTGTGCCCAAGAGGACACAGTGATGTTCCATGACAGAGGGATTGTAAGGTGGGGGGGAGTGGTGAGCAGCAGGGATCTGGGGTTTCATTCATTGGAACCGGATTCTGATGAGGCACTCACGGACAGCCGGTCCGGAACGGGGATCTGCTGCCTGCCTGCTCCCTTTTTCCTCTTCTTGAGGTGGTCCCGGAACCAGTGGTGGCAACAGCTGCTCCTTCATGATGGCCAAGTTGTAGTGGATGCAGCAAACCACCACGAAATGAGACACCTACCCCAGCGAGTACTGGAGGGCTTCTCCCAAGCGCTCAAGGCAGCGGAGCCATTGCTTCAGAACCCCAATGCTCTGCTCGATGAGGTTCCTCGTGGCAGCATGGCTCTCATTATATGAGTGCTGGCCACGAGGGATGGGGTTGTGGAGGGGAATCATCAGACAGGTGCAGAGCGGATAGCCCTCGTCTCTAAGCAGCCACCTTCTGGTTTGACGTGGTGGCTGGAAGATTGCTGGCACATCATGACTGCTGCCACGATACCGGACATTCATCATGATGTGCTGGGCATGGTCACACACCAACTGCACATTAAGTGAGTGGTAGCCTTTGCGGCTGCAATACAACGCAGGATTGATATGTGGTGCCCACAAAACCATGTGTGTGCAGTCGATGGCCCCCTGCACCATGGGGAAGCCCAATATCCTGGCAAAGCCACATGCGCACTCCTCCTGCTTCTCTGTGTTCAGAGAGGACAATGAAGTCCCTTCTCCTGGAATACAGAGTCTCTGTGACCTCCAGGATGCAGCGATGGACAGTGAACTGGGAGATATTAGCTCGGTCTCCTGCTCCAGACTGGAAGGATCCGGTGGCAAATTGTGGGCCATGGTCAGCTTGAGGACTACTGGCAGCGCCATCGACGCCCTGTTCTGATGCTGCAGGTCTTGTTCCAAGAGGTGGCAGAGTTCTTTAACCATCTCCTTGGTGAAGCAGAGCCTCTTAATACGCTGCTTTTGGCTTACATGCAAGTTCTTCCTGCTGCTGAACACATGTTCAGCTGTTCGTGATTTGCAGAGGGCGTTGAATGGAGCGGCGATGTCAAAAATGGCATGTTGTGCGTCAAATCAGCGTTGCACTCATTGATGTCACGATCTGCCTTATTACGATTTCTCCAGTGAGCGCAGGCAACTGCTGCTCTGCCGACCTACCTAAAATGGCGGCCACCGTGGGACCTACTGGAAGTGGGCAGAAGCGAAGTAGCCACCATTTTTTCCTCAGAAATCGGCCTTATCCGCCGGCGCTAAGGTGCCAAATTTCACAACCTCAGTGAACATCCAATTTCAAACGTGAATTTAATGTCACAGACATTGGTCTAATACTACAGAGAATGGTGAGAACAGGTGACATTTTGACTTCAGCTTTTGCTAGTTTTAGTTAGCAAACCAGATTCATAGTTTGTAGCCCAAGATATACAGTCTGCGATGTTATTTATTAGCCAGAAAAAGATGCCTTCAGCCAGTGAGATTAAGGTGGTGCAGGGATAACCCTTCTAGCACCTCCACCACCCTCGCAGGCAGTGCATTCCAGATCCTAATCACTCGCTGTGTAAAAAGGTTTTTCCTTATGTCGTCTTTGGATCTTCTGCCGATCACCTTAAATCTGTGTCCTCTTGTTCTCGACCCTTCCGCCAATGGGAACAGTTCTATGTACTGTCTAAACCCCTCATGACTTTGAACACCTCTATCAAATCTCCTTTCAACCTTCTCTGCTCCAAGGAGAACAACCCCAGCTTCTCCAGTCTATCCACGTAACTGAAGCCCCTCATCCCTGGAACCAATCTTGTAAATCTTTTCTGCATCCTCCCTAAAGTGCGGTGCCCAGAATTGGACACAATACTCCAGTTGTGGCCAAACCAGTGTTTTATAAAGGTTCTTCATAACTTCCTTGCTTTTGTACTTTATGCTTCTATTTATGAAGCTCAGGATCCTGTATGCTTTTTTAACTGCTTTCTCAACCAGCCCTGCCACATTCAATGATTTGTGCACATATACCCCCTGGTCTCTCTGTTCACACACCCCTTTAGAATTGTACCATTTAGTTTATATTGCCTCTCCTTATTCTTCCTACCAAAATGTATCACTTTGCACTTTTCTGCAATTAACTTCTTCTGCCACGTGTCCGCCCATTCCACCAGCCTGTCTATGTTCTCTTGAAGTCTATACCTATCCTCCTCACTGTTCACTATACTTCCAAGTTTTGTGTCAACCTGCAAATTTTGAAATACTGCCCTGTACACCTAAGTCCAAACCATTAATATATATCAAGAAAAGCAGAGGTCCTAGAACCGACCCCTGGGGAACACCACTGTGTACCTTCCTCCAGTTCGAGAAACCGTTCACCACTACTCTATTTTCTGTCACTTAGCCAATATCGTATCCATGCTGCCACTGTCCCTTTTATTCCATGGGCTTCAACTTTGCTGGCAAGCCGATTATGTGGCACATCATCAAACGCCTTTTGGAAATCCGTATACATTACGTCAACCACATTGTCCTCATCAACCCTCTCTGTTATCTCATCAAAAAATTCAATCAAGTTAGTTAAACACAATTTGCCTTTAACAAATCCGTGCTGGCGTCCCTTAATTAATCCATACTTGTCCAAGTGACTGTTAATGTTGTCCCAGATTATCGTTTCTAACGCCCACCAGCGAGGTTAAGCTGACTGGCCTGTAGTTGCTGGGTTTATCCATGATGTAACATTTGCAATTTGCCAGTCCTCTGGCACCACCCCCCTATCCAAGGAGAATTGAAAGATTATGGCCAGTACCTCCGCAATTTCCACCTGAACTTCCCTCAGCATCCTAGGATGCATCCCATCCGGTCCTGGTGACTTATCTACTTTAAGTACAGCCAGCCTTTCTAATACCTCCTCCATCAATTTTTAGCCCATCCAATATCTCAACTACCTTGTCTTTCACTAAGACTTTGGCAGCATCTTCTTCCTTGGTAAAGACAGATGCAAAATACTCATTTAGTACCTCAGCCATGCCCTATGCCTCCATGCGCAAGTCTCCTTTTTGGTTCCTAATCGGTCCCACCCCTCCTCTTAAGACCCATTTATTATTTATATGCCTATAGAAGACTTTTGGATTCCCTTTTAGGTTAGCTGCCAGTCTATTGTCATACTTGCTCTTTGCTCCTCTTATTTCCTTTTTCACTTCCCCTCTGAACTTTCTGTATTCAGCCTGGTTCTCACTTGTATTCTCAAACCAACATCTGTCATACACCCCTTTTTTGTCATTTATCTTACTCTCTATCTCTTTCGTTATCCAGGGAGCTCTGGCTTTGGTTGCCTTACCTTTCCCCCTCTTGGGAATGTACCTCGACTGCACCCGAGCCATCTCCTCTTTAAAAGGCAGCCCATTGTTCAATTACAGTTTTGCCTGCCGATCTTTGATTCCAATTTACCCGGGCCAGGGCCGTTCTTGACCCATGAAATTAGCCCTCCTCCAATTAAATATTTTGACTCTAGATTGCTCCCTGTCCTTTTCCATACTTAACCTAAACCTTATGATACGATGATCACGGTTCCCTAAATGTTCCCCTACTGAAACTTGATCCACCTCATTCCCCAGAACCAGATCCAGCAATGCCTCCTTGGCTGGAAATGTACTGATCAAGAAAGTTCTCCTGAACACACTTCAGAAATTCTTCCTCCTCTCTGTCCTTTACACTATTACTATCCCAGTCTATTTTAGGATAATTGAAGTCCCCATTATCACTACTCTATAGTTCTTGCACGTCTCTAATTTCCCTGCAAATTTGCTCCTCTATATCCTTCCCACTAGTAGGTGGCCTATAGAATACACTGAGTAGTGTAATGGCACTTCTATTGTTTCTTAACTCTAACCAAATAGATTCTGTCCTTGACCCCTCCAGGACATCCTCTCTCTCCAGCACTGTAATATTCTCCTTAATCAATACTGCCATCCCACCTTCCTTTCTTTCCTTCCCTATCTTTCCTGAACACCTTATATCCAGGAATATTTAGTATCCAATCCTGCCCTATTTTGAGCCAGGTCTCGCTTATCGTCACAACATCATATTCCCATTAGGCTATTTGTGCCTGTAGCATGTACTGTAAACCTATCTTAAACTTTTTGTATTTTCTCTTAGTCTGACCCCAACTAATACCATACTATCTCTTATTCGAGTGCCATCTGTATTACTCCTTCTTTTGTGCACCATGTTTCTCCTTTCTCATGCTACATCCTGGTGCCCATCCCCCTGTCAAAGTAGTTTAAACACTCCCCAACAGCACTAGCAAAATCCCGCGAGGATATTGGTCCGAGCGTCATTGAGGTGCAACCTGTCCGGCCTTTACAGGTCTCACCTTCCCCAGAACCGGTCCCAATGCCCCAGGAATCTAAAGCCCTCCCTCCTGCACCATCTCACTGGCCACACATTCATCTGCTCTATAAGAACATAAGAAATAGGAGCAGGAGTAGGCCAATCGGCCCCTCGAGCCTGCTCCGCCATTCAATAAGATCATGGCTGATCTGATCCTAACCGCCAATCCACTATCACAGAACCATCTCCTGAATCTAACAGAATTAGACACACGAAATAGGAGCAGGATCAGGCTACACAGCCCCTGGGCCCGCTCCGCTACCCACAGGGCCATGACCGATCCGAACCTAGACTCATGTCCAAATTCCTGCCCGCTCCCCGTAACCCTTAATTCCCTTTACTTCTAGGAAACTCTCTCTTTCTGTTTTAAATTTATGTAATGATGTAGCTTCTATAGCTTTTTGGGGCAGCATATTCCATGGACCTACCACCCTGAGTGAAGTAGTTCCTCCTCATCTCAGTTTTGAAAGAGCAGCCCCTTATTCTAAGACTATGCCCCCTAGTTCTAGTTTCACCCATTGTCGGGAACATCTTCCCCGCATCCACCCGATCCAACCCCTTCACAATCTTATATGTTTCAATAAGATCGCCTCTCATTCTTCTGAACTCCAATGAGTAGAGTCCCAATCTACTCAGCCACTCCTCATATGTCCATCCCCTCATCCCCAGGATTAACTGAGTGAACCTTCTTTGTACTGACTCGAGAGCAAGTATGTCCTTTCTTAAGTATGGACACCAAAACTGTATGCAGTATTCCAGGTGCGGTCTCACCAATACCTTGTACAACTGAAGCAATACCTCCCTATTTTTATATTCTATCCCCCTAGCAATGAAAGCCAACATTCCATTGGCCTTCTTAATCACTTGCTGCATCTGCATACTAACCTTTTGAGTTTCGTGCACCAGGACCCCCAGATCCCTTTGTACTTCAGTACTTTCCAGTTTCTTGCCATTAAGATAATAACTTGCTCTACGATTTTTCCTGCCAAAGTGCATAACCTCACACTTTCCAGTATTGTATTCCATCTGCCAAATCTCTGCCCACTTACTTAGCCTGTCTCTGTCCCCTTGCAGGTTTTTTATGTCCTCCTCACTCACTACTTTCCCTCCCATCTTAGTATCATCTGCAAACTTTGATATGTTACACTCGGTCCCTTCCTCCAAATCGTTAATATAGATTGTAAAGAGTTGGGGACCCAGCACTGACCCCTGCGGAACACCACTAGTTACTGATTGCCTCTTGAAATTTAACCACAATGGATATTAAATTGTTTTTGAATAAAATTGCATACTTCAGCAGAAAAAGGCTCCAGTCCCACTTAAATCTGTCTGGTCAAATGTTTTCAAAAGACTTATTTGAAAATCTATTTATAAAGATTTGCCAACACTGAAATACTGAACGTTATACATTAGCACGCCAAAAGAAAGAGCAATTTCTGCAGAGAAGCACAAATGTAGGCAAGATATTCTGGGACGTGTGCCCAAATTACATGCATACATTTTTGATTTATATTGTAACCAAATAAAGATTGCAGGAAGACCCTGGGAAGTTTTACAAAATTTGCTGTAGCAAGTGGAAGGGAATAAGGTAATGGGGATAACCGAACAGAAGAGATGACGAAAAGGAAAAGACCAGCTGATCCATCGACCTTGTCCCATAGTCATGGTGCAATTGAACATCTCCAACATCACTCCACACCCCTCCCTAGCGACCACCAACCACATACTTTCCTGGGAAAAATTAACTAAGGCTCTAGGCCAATTAAAAAGGGGAGGGGAAACAATTCCACTCTGACCCCCCAAAAGGCAAGAGACCACAGTGATAATGAGACACCTCGCCCAATACCCCACCGACCTTTTATACGATGCATTATCAGCCGCAGCCAAGGCATTCTAGTGGAGAACCTTCCATGTTCTGAGGCTCAATTACAAAAAACGTATAGGGCTGGGCATTTAGAAGCAGGAAGGCCAATACAGATATCCTAATTGTGGTTTACAGATTCACCACTAGATGGTAGTGTTTAAATAAACTATGACAAAACATGCAAGTCAAAATTCTTAAAAAATGGACTGCAAATTTGTTCTGCTACAATTTGTAAAAGTATTCAAAACTACTTCACAGGAAATAATAATTAGGTTTAAACTTTTAAATTGAGTCAGATGATGTGTAGCAAGGTAAAAATTTAATGTTAGAATCATAGTATGGTTACAGCACGAAAGGCAGCCATTCGAGTACGTACCAGCTCTCTGCAAGAACACCTCAGCTAGTCCCACTCCCCTGCCCTTTCCCCATAGCCCTGCAAATTTATTTTCTTCAGATTCTTATCCAACTTCATTTTGAAAGCCGTGATTGAGTCTGCCTCCACCACCCTTTCAGGCAGTGCATTCCAGATCTTAACCACACGCTGCATAAAAAAGCTTTTCCTTACGTCGCCTTTGGTTCTTTTACCAATCGCCTTACATCTGTGTCCTCTGGTTCTCGACCCTTCTGCCAATGGGAACAGTTTCTCTCTATGTACTCTGTCTAAACCACTCATGATTTTGAGCACCTCTATCAAATCTCCTCTCAATCTTCTCTGCTCCAAGGAGAACAACCCTGTAATGATCAGTAACATGTCATTCTAGAATGGTACACTAGGTGGAGCTCTATGTATAGAAGAGTGGGCTACCCACGATGCACTAGAGTACCCACAAGGCAGTAGTCAAGATGGATGCCTGCACACGAAGTCCACATGGCTGAATAAAGTGACTAGCTCAAGCTAGCTGTTCATAATGATAATGTCTATTTATTTATGAGCATAACATGGTACCAGGATTGGTAAAATCTGCTGAATATTGTGAAACGTGACATGGAGAATTTGAAGCCACCAGAGGGTTTGAAACTCATGGGGAATGTCGACTGCAATTGGCGGACTTTCAAACAACAATTCGAACTCTACATTGCTGCCATCGGGTTCGGTACAAAGCCCGACGCAAGGAAAATAGCGTTGCTGCTCACGGTTGCAGGCCCCACAAGCAATAGAGGTATTTAATACATTTGTATTTGATCAAGAGGAGGACAGAGAAAAACTGGACGATCTGCTAAAGAAATTTGATACACATAGGTCTCATTCTTTTTGGGAGAACAATGAGAGATACTTGTTCCGTTCACAGACACGGCAGCAAAATGAGATTTTTGATAGCTTTGTGACCGATCTGAAACTGAAAGCACAGACATGTAATTTCTCTGAACTGAAATCATCCATGATTCGTGACCAGATTGTGTTTGGTATTCATGATAAAAAGGTCAGGGAACGTTTGTTGAGAGAAACCGAACTAACATTGGAAAATGCTGTAAAAATATGCCAAGCCAGTGAGCTAGCTCAAAAGCACGCGAAGACTTTCAGTGAAATTAATAATAATACAATTGTAGTAAGTGATAGTGGTGCTGTGTCCTACAAGGGGAAGAAACATGGGCAGAACAGAAATGCAAAGCAATCGGAGGATGGAATTTTTAATTGTAAACGCTGTGGTTACAAACACCAGTCACGACAATGCCCTGCGTTTGGGAAAATGTGCACAAAATGTAATGGAAACAATCACTTTGCCAAACAATGCTTTTCAAAAGTAAAAACAAAGAAAGGGCAACACGTCAATGTGATTGAGGACACCGATTTAAGCGAGACATTTTCTGTAGGAATGGGGTCATGTGACAATATAGAAAAGGATACAGAAAATGTGCAGCCCTCAGGAATGAACAATGCTGAACATAAAGTTAATGCAGTAAAAGAGGACAAATGGATGATGTCACTGCAGGTAAATGGAGCATTAGTTACATTGAAACTAGACACTGGGGCAAAAGCAAACTTAATCAGTATGAGTGACATTAAAAATATGAAAGAAAAGCCCAAAATACAGAAAAAGTCAGTACTACTGAAGAACTATAATGGACAGAAAATAGATAGCTTAGGTGTATGCAGACTTAAAGTGACAGTCAAAGACAAAGTGCATCATCTCATGTTTTCTGTTGTGGCTGAAGGACTTGATTTACTACTAGGTGACAAAGCTTGTGAGGACTTAGAACTGGTCAAGAGAGTCTACCATATAAACTGTGCCATAAGCAGACCAGATGACTCGGTGGATTCTGTAGTGAGCAATTTCCAGAATGTATTCAAAGGATTTGGAGTTCTACCATTCACTTACAAGATCCAGCTAAAGGAGGATACTCAGCCAGTGGTACATGCTCCACGGAGAGTTCCAGCACCCCTGCGTGACCGGCTCAAGAATGAACTGGACAGAATGACCACACTAGGAGTCATCGGGAAAGTCGAAGAGCCAACAGACTGGGTTAACTCCATGGTATGTGTAAAGAAAAAGAACAATGATCTAAGAATATGCATGGATCCAAAGGACTTAAATGCAAACATAAAACATGAACACTACCAGATTCCCAAGCGAGAAGAAATCACCAGTGAAATGTCAGGTGCCAGATACTTCACAAAGCTCGATGCCTCACTGTGGTGTATGTGCCTTTAAGAGTCCCAGGTGTGCTGTAATGCCGGTAATTGCCACTCGGGCTATATAAGCCTGTATATTGTGTATATCCGTTAGAACCCCCCCCCCAGACTTTGCTTAGTAAATACCCATGAACCAACTCCTGTCTTCAGTGTCTTTATCAACACACGGACACTACAGTGGCGACGAAGTGCAAATGGACTTACCTGCAATTCGGCAGCACCTCAAGGACATCGATTCCTCGGGCGTCCAGAAGACTCAAGGAAGTGAGAGAAGCTGTGGTTTCACCAGCTGGCCAAGCTGGTGGCAGGTACTGCGCTAATCCTTCCTGGGCGTCAGGCTGGGGCTCCAGCGGCTGGCTCTACAGCCGAGACAGGCAGCGAAATCGGAGGCAAGCAATAACTGACTGGGAGGGAGCACTCGGGAGACGGCCGACGCAGCAAGCAGGTCAGCGTTCAGACCTCCGGCGGGAACGAGTCTCCAACAGTAAATTAAAAAAAGAGAACGGAAACTGCAGTAAACAGCATTGTTATTGGCAGTAGCGGCAGGAAAGCGCAGGAAGCGCCATATCTTTGCTACAGAAAAGAAAAAAAAAGCACGGGAAGTGCCATATCTTTTCTGAAATACCTAAGTCTGGCAATATTGATGCTTTTGATAGCGAAATAGAGGATTGGACCGCATACGTGGAAAGAGTAGAGGTATATTGCACTGCAAATGGAATAGAAGATGAAAAAAAAGCTTCAGTACTTCTGAACTTAATGGGCGCAAAGACATACGGGCTGTTACGAAATTTAATCACTCCAGCCAAACCAAAGGACAAGAATTTTAAAGAAATTGTTGATACCCTGCAGGAGCACTTAAACCCAACACCACTGCTGATAGCGGAACAATTCAAGTTCTTCAAGAGAAATCAACACAAGAATGAAAGTAACGCTGATTACCTAACCGAATTAAGAAAGCTATCAAAGTACTGCCAATTCGGGGCAGGACTATCAGATTATCTTCGAGACAAATTCGTTTGCAGTCTCTTAAGTGAAAGAACACAAAAAAGACTGCTTTCTGAAAAAGATTTAACATTGGACAAAGCTTTCAGTATGGCTGTATCATACGAAGCAGCAGCAAGAGGAGCTGCAGAGATACAACAAAAGACACAGGACTTCGGCACCCATAAAATGACACAGAAGTTCGGAAGATGTTATCGCTGCGACAGATCCACCCATAACCAGAGGGACTGCTGGTTCAAGGACAAAGCATGCAGGCAATGCGGAAAGATTGGACACATTGCACGGGTATGCCGATCTGGACAAAATAAATCCACGGACAGGAAAAGAAAAATCAAGAAAGAAAAGTACAGGAAGGTACAAATGATGACGGACAGTAGCTCCGAAGACCAGAAGAGCGATAGCGACTTTGAAAACAAGAGACTAAGCTGTCTCAAATTACATAATGTACTTGCCAAAGATGATTACCAAACCATTTGGGTTACCCTCACAATAGCAGGGTCCCCAGTTAAAATGGAGCTAGATACAGGATCAGCTCTAACCGTAATAAATCGACGGGATTACGAGAGGCTATTTTCGCATATACCTCTAAAAGACACATCCATTATCTTATAAACATATACGGGGCAGAAAGTATACCCCAAAGGAAAAATAAGGGTGCCTGTTGTATACAACGGCAAAGAAATACAAAAGTTGTATTTATACATTCTACAAGATGGTGGTCCACCGTTGTTGGGACGTGAATGGATCAGGAAGATACGTTTAGACTGGCACTCCATTCAGGCACTGACGGTGACCAGTAAGGAAAAAAACAATGATGACATCATACCTGAACGATTAAAAGACATCTTGGCCAACGCCAAAGAAGTGTTTCAAGAGAAACTAGGAACCTTGAAAGACATCACCGCCTCAATAAAAGTGGAAGATGCAGCAATTCCCAAATTTTTTAAGGCAAGACCGGTGCCATACGCAATACATCCAGCAGTCGAGGCAGAGCTGGAGAATTTGGAAAAAGCAGGCGTATTATCCAAAATAGATTGGAGCGAATGGGCAACACCCATCGTTCCAGTCATGAAAAAAGCATTGAATAAAGATAAATCTGAAGAAGAGAGAAAAATTCGCATCTGTGGTGACTTCAAGGTGACTGTAAACCCGGTCCTTCACACAGTACAGTATCCTCTTCCGAGGATAGAAGATATTTTCGCCTCACAATTCGGAGGGAAACGTTTCACCAAAATTGACTTGGCACAGGCATATCTACAGATGGAGGTTGAGGAGGCCTCTAAAAAGTATCTCACGATAAACACACACAAAGGCCTGTACCAGTACAATCGACTGGTTTTTGGAGTAGCATCAGCTCCAGCTATCTGGCAGAGCTATGGAGCAAGTCCTGCAAGGGATTCCGGGGACTCAATGCTACCTAGACGACATCCTTGTAACAGGGGAAAACGACAACGAGCACCTTGCCAATTTGGAGCAGGTGCTCACTCGGCTGAAAGAACGGGGCCTACGAGTGAATCGCCCCAAGTGCGAATTTTTCCAAAATCAGATATCATATTGTGGCCACATAATTAATAATGAAGGGTTGCATAAGTCACCTGAAAAAATTGAAGCGGTTATAAAAGCCCCAGCACCTGAAAATGTTTCACAATTAAGGTCGTTCCTGGGATTAATAAATTACTATCATAAATTTTTACCGAACTTATCAACTCTTCTACACCCTCTTAATGAACTTCTACAAACAGGAGTGATTTAGAAATGGAACAAAGACTGTAAACGTGCCTTCCATAAATGCAAAGGCTTAATCATATCTGAAGAAGTTTTGGCTCATTACAACCCATCACTGCCAATCAGACTGGCGTGCGATGCATCCCCTTACGGCATAGGAGCAGTATTATCCCATAAATTCCCTGATGGCTCAGAACGGCCGATAGCTTTTGCATCACGCTCATTAAACTCAGCTGAGCGTAACTATGCCCAAATCGACAGGGAAGCACTCAGCCTGGTATGGGGAGTGAAGAAATTCAACCATTACCTACACGGACAAAAATTTACCTTGTTGACTGACCATCAACCCCTCATCTCCATATTCAACCCTAAAAAGGGTGTTCCCATTATGACAGCGCAAAGGCTACAGAGGTGGTCCCTTTTTCTAGGGGCACACCAATACAACATAGAATACAAAGGGTCAAAACAGCATGGGAATGCTGACGGTTTATCGCGCCTACCGTTGCCAACGGTAGAAGAGGCACCTACAGTAGACCCAGTAGAGATGTTCCACTCTACCATAGTGGAATGTCTACCAGTGACAAATTCTGCCATTGAAAGGGAGACGAGAAATGACCCGACTCTCTCACGGGTCTACGATTTAACAGTGAAGGGATGGCCAGCACATGGCGAACCACTGTTGCCAGCATTCTCGCAAAGAAGAGAACAGCTGTCAGTGTGCCGAGGAACCTTGATGTGTGGATCCAGAGTGGTGATTCCACCCAAACTCCAGGATAAAGTGCTAAAGGAGCTTCACGAGGGGCATCTGGATGGAGTGAAAATGAAGAACCTAGCTAGGGCGTTTGTATGGTGGCCAGGTATCGATGGAGACATCGAAGAAATGACCAAGAGCTGCCTAGGATGCCAGAAGGTCCAAAACGTTCCACCACAAGCCCCTCTACATCCATGGGAGTGGCCCTCATCTCCCTGGCAAAGGGTGCACATCGACTTTGCTGGTCCATTTATGGACTCAATGTTCTTAATCGCGGTGGATGCACACTCCAAGTGGCCGGAGGTAATAAAAATGTCCTCCACCACCACGGAAAAAACCATCACAGTATTAAGGACCATATTTGCCAGGAATGGGCTGCCGGAACAGATATGTTCTGATAATGGACCGCAATTTGTGTCCGAAGAACTCAGAAAATTCTTTAAAAACAATGGGGTTAAGGCACTACACATCCGCCCCATACCATCCCGCCACCAATGGATTGGCTGAAAGGTTTGTCCAGACCTTCAAGAAGGCCATAAAGGCCATGGGTAATGAAGACATAAAACTTCAGCACAAGGTGGATAACTTCTTATTCGCATACAGGAATGCAACACATATGGTTACCAACCAAACTCCCGCCATGAAGTTCTTCAATAGAAACCTAAGATGCCGGCTGGATTTGGTCAAGCCCAACATCAGAAGGGACGTGGAGAACCGGCAGTTTCAAGGCATGAATGAAAGGCCAACTAGAACCTTCCAGATAGGTCAACAAGTTTTGGCCCGGGACTACCGTACTGAGAAATGGCAGCCTGGAACTATCTGCACACGACTAGGACCACTGATGTATACCGTGGACATCGGAGAAAGCATAATAAGGCGCCATGCTGACCAAGTCATAAAGTCATCCGAAAAGGGACAACCTACACCACAACTCTATACATCTAACGATGAAGTAGAGATACCCATATCTACCTCCGATCCGGTGATACTGGAACCCGATGAACCCGACACTGGCATTCAAGCCGAATCAGCCTTGCCAGAAGAACCTACTACACCACCAGAAACTACTACACCCCCGAGGCGTTATCCGGACCGAGTCAGGAAGCCTCCTGAGAGACTAACTTATAATTAATTAACTGCAGCAATGTATATTATTTTGCTTATAACATGTAATTAATAATTACTTAAAATATGATGTACTGGTTAGCTAAAAGGGGAGGAATTGTGGTGTATGTGCCTTTAAGAGCCCCAGGTGTGCTGTAATGCCGGTAATTGCCACTCGGGCTATATAAGCCTGTATATCCGTTAGAACCCCCCCCCCCCCCCCAGACTTTGCTTAGTAAATACCTATGAACCAACTCCTGTCTTCAGTGTCTTTATCAACACACAGACACTACACTCAAGGATTTTGGCAACTAAAACTGGATGAAGAAAGCACCAAATACTGTACCTTCAACACACCATTTGGCAGGTATTGTTTCCTCAGAATGCCTTTCAGGATAATATCTGCATCTGAAATCTTTCATAGAGCGATGGAACACATAATTGAAGGTCTGGAAGGAGTTCGGGTCTATGTTGATGACATCATCATCTGGGGCTCCACACTGAAAGAACACAATGAGAGACTGACTAAAGTGCTACAGAGCATACGCTGGAATGGGCTGAAGCTCAACAAAGCCAAGTGTCAGTTTGTAAGATTCGAAATTTTCAGCAATAATCACGCAAGAAAACAGGATAAAATAAGACAGTTTATTGACCAAAGTAAGCTTGCACAGAAAAACCTTTGATAAAAGGGCATACAAAATGGCCGCCGGGCCTCGTGATCAGTTTCTGGACCATTTGATTTCTGTTACTGCAAGCCAGACAGGCTTGTGGATTGAAAACAGTAAGCCCGCGAAAGCCAGTATCGGGAAACCGAAACTCAGGGAAACAGCATACATATTCAATGGATTCCAAGTACAGGACGGTTTCAGGCAAACAGGATGGGGCCCATCAAGATATGGGCGGACAATGCATGAACACTTATACCCATTTAATGTACAAAGGAGAAACCGTTTAACAGCCATCAAGGGAAATCTCCAGACCGATCAATATGCGAACCGAGTCACGGTGACAATGTAAAAGACATTAAAAGACATTATCGGCCAGGAAGGCCAGTTAAGTTATCACCGGCTCCCGTTACAAGACAAAGCGCCCCGCAGAGATTTCTGCCCGCCAAAATTAATACAAAGACAGGACTATAATTTGGCGGGAGATAAGACTGTCCCAAAAGGGTATAACTATGGATTGAAAGTCCATCAAAGGGGCGGTTACGGTTACGCAGATCCAGGATCAAGTTCACGTTTCACTTCTTCGGAATTCGACCAAGACGTTTCTTCTTTTCGAGGACGCTTCAGACGGACTTTTCAGTGCAAGGCAGCACTTCGATTTCGGGACACGATCGGTGTTCAGCCAGACACGGCTCGGCCACGACGGGAAGACGACGAGGGTGGCCCGGGTGCTGTTGTCGGGACATCATCGACGACCCAGGCCGAAGGAGAAGACACCCTCGGGAAAAACCGACGATCCAGGTCGGATAAAAAGGACATTCCGAGCCTAGCCAGGCAAGGCCTCGACACGTGCATCCATTTCTCCAACATCACATTGGTGGCAGGGACTGTTCCATGAACCCAAATCCACAACAGACTTGGTGAATTTCAGCCATGACGAGCGCTCATCGAGGCGGTGTCCACTGCCTCATCGCCCGAGAGAGAAAAACAAGCTGCGCCAGAAGTTTCCAAATCCACGTGACGACGGAAAGCTGTGCCAGAAAGGCTGCGAACCCCTCCTTTTGCGATTCTGATAGTGGTGAGCATGATCCCGAGTTGCTCAAATCGAAACTTAGTTTAGGTATTTAGGGGAGGGAGTAAGGTTAAATCGTAATGTGTTTCCCCTTTTACGACGTGCCGTGTGTTCCCCATTTCCATAGAGTCAAGTTCATAAATTTGTGCATGATTGTAGTTACTTTACTCTGTGCCTATGACATGTATTTTGTAATGCTTCAAACTGTTTAAAAATAAAAGCATCCATTTCATGCTATTCAACCTGGTCTATTGAGTCCTTTCTCTGCACTACAGTTCTCTGCATCTAAGTCCAAGGTCTAGAACCGTAGGGGAGAGTGGGTCGAACCACTCAAGGGTAATTATTGCACAAAGCCTGGCAGGAGACCAGAACGAGCAAGAGAAACCCCCTACAAGTTTGGCGTCCAGGAAGTCACTTTCCTAGGAGATAATCTATCTGGTAAAGGAATAGAGCCAGATATGGAAAAAGTAAACGCCATACTCAACATGCCCCGACCCACTGACAAAAAAGGAGTGCTACGCATCATGGGGATGATAAACTTCATTGGAAAGTTCATTCCTAACTTGTCAGCCAAGACAGCCCGTCTGCGAGACCTGCTACATAAAACAAATGAGTTCGCATAGACAGAAAAACATGAACAAGAGTGGATGAACCTCAAAACAGTGCTGACAACCACACCTGTACTCACCTTCTTTGACACAACAAAGAGAATCAAAGTGTCAACGGATGCATCAAAAGATGGTGAAGATTGGAAGCCTGTTGCTTATGCCTCCAGGTCTATGACTGATTCTGAGTGTCGATATGCCCAGATTGAAAAGGAATGTCTAGGCTTGGTAATTGGACTAGAAAAGTTCCATGGCTACATATATGGACTTCCCACCTTCACAGTTGAGACAGACCACTGCCCACTGGTTGCCATCATAAAAAAGAACCTGAATGAGATGTCTCCAAGGATTCAACGACTCATGATGAAGCTGCAAAGATATGACTTTGAACTGATCTACACACCAGGCAAACACATAGTGTTAGCAGATGCACTATCCCGAGCACCCACAATGAGTCATGTGAGCTCTACTGAGGAAGACGTGGATGTTCGTGAGAGTATGGTCACTGCTGCGCTGCCCGTGTCAGACACAAAATCAAAGCAAATAGCAGAAGGAACTGTAAAAGATACAGTGTTACAAACAGTAATAGAGAACATTCATCATGGTTGGGCAAAAGGTTCCTATCCAAAGTACTATCACATAAGGTCAGAATTGAGTGTCGCAAGTGGACTATTACTAAAACAGAACAGAATAGTCATTCCACAGGCTCTACGTCAAGACATGCTCAAAAGGATTCATGAGGGACACCTCGGAATTGAAAAATGCAAAAGGAGAGCAAGAGACACTGTTTATTGGCCTGGCATAAATAAGGACATTGAGAATATGATAGGCAAATGTGAGACATGTCAGAAACACCAAAACAAACAAGCAAAGGAACCAATGATAGTAGCTGACATACCAACAGCACCATGGCAAAAGGTTGGTATGGACCTTTTTCATTTAAATGGTAAAGACTATCTAATAGTGATTGACTACTATTCTAACTATCCTGAGATGGCACTGCTCTCAAGCACCATAGCAAGCAGTGTCATAATGCATGTGAAATCCATCTTCGCCAGACATGGAATTCCCAGGATTGCTGTTAGCGACAATGGTCCGTGCTTCAACTGCAAGGAGTGGCAATAGTTTGCAGCACAGTATGACTTTCAGCACATCACATCCAGTCCTTTGTATGCTCAGTCGAATGGTAAGGCAGAAAAAGGTGTTCAAGTTCTCAAACAGCTACTGAAGAAAGTGACAGAAAGCAAGTCTGATCCTTATCTCGCCCTGCTGAGCTACCGAGCCTCACCTTTAGACTCTGGTTCGTCACCTGAACTCCTAATGGGTCGCAAGTTGCGCACCACGCTACCCTGCTGTGCAAAAGAAAAGCAGAGTAAGGAACTGAGACAGAGACTTCAACTGTTAAAGCTGAAACAGAAATCATACTATGACAAGTCATCCAAAACTCTGAAACCATTGACAAGGGATGATGTTGTCAGGATTGAGGATCCAGATGCATGGAACAGGAAAGCTACAGTTCTTAAGTAGGACCAAGGTCATACACTGTTAGAACTGAGTAAGGACAGATTCTCAGGAGGAACCGCCGTTCCCTCCTAAAAACACAAGAGACTATCCAAGAGCAAATCGATGACAATGCCGCAACTGAATCTTGTCACTCACCACCAGAGCAATCTAACACAAACACACATACAGGCTCTCATGAAAACACATCAGACTTACCTGTGCTGAGAAGATCCACACGTGAAGTAAAAAAGCCTGATAGACTTAATCTTTGAGTACAAAGAAAACTATATTGAAAATGTATTGACTGTTGTGAAAATGTTTATGTTTAGAGCACTAACAAAAGTATTACTGATATCATCTTTATCGTGTTTCTTGAAAGTTGATTGATATTGATTTTGTTTAACCTCAAAGAAAGGGGGATGTAATGATCAGTAACATGTCATTCCAGAATGGTACACTAGGTGGAGCTGTATGTATATAAGAGTGGGCTACCCACAATGCACTAGAGTGCCCACAAGGCAGTAGTCAAGATGGATGCCTGCACACGAAGTCCACATGGCTGAATAAAGTGACTAGCTCAAGCTAGCTGTTCATAATGATAATGTCTATTTATTTATGAACATAACAAACCCCAGCTTCTCCAGTCTATCAACGTAATTGAAGTCCCTCATTCTTGGAATCGTTCTCGTAAATCTTTTCTGCACCATCTTTAAGGCCTTCACATCCTTCCTGAAGCGTGGTGCCCAGAATTGGACACAATACTCCAGTTGGGGCCGAACCTGTTTTTTTTTATACAGGCTCATCATAATTTCCACACTTTTGTACTCTATACCTCTATTTATGAAGCCCAGGATCCCGTAAGCCTTTTAAAATGCTTTCTCAACCTGCCCTGCCACCTTCAACTATTTCTGCACACATACGCCCAGGTCTCTCTGTCCGTGCAACCACTTTAGGATTGTACCATTTAATTTATATGTCCTCTCCTCATTCTTTCGACCAAAATGTATCACTTCACACTTTTCTGCGTTAAATTCCATCTGCCACGTGTTCACCCATTTCCCCAGCCTGTCTATGTCTTCCTGAAGTCCATCACATGCATCCTCACTGTTCATTATACTTCCAAGTTGTGTGACATCTGCAAATTTTGAAGTTGTACCCTGTACACCCACGTCCAAGTCATTAATATATATCAAGAAAAGCAGTGGCCCTAGAACTGATCCCTGGGGAACACCACTGTATACCTTCCTCCAGTCCAAAAAACAACCATTCACCACTACTCTGTTTCCTATTCCCCTAGCCAATTTCATATCCATGCTGCCACTGTCCCTTTTATTCCATGGGCTTCAGCTTTGCTGGCAAGCCTATTATGTGGCACTTTATGGAATGCCTTTTGGAAATCCATGTACACCACTTCAACCACATTGCCCTCATCAACCCTCTCTGTTACCTCATCAAAAAACTCAATCAGGTTAGTTAAACACAATTTGCCTTTAACAAATCCATGCTGGCTTTCCTTAATTAATCCACACTTGTCCAAGTAACTGTTAATTTTGTCCCTGATTACTGTTCCTCAGAGCTTCCCCACTACCAAGGTCAAACTGACTGGTCTGTAGTTGCTGGGTTAAAAGGCAGAGACACTAAAACTAGATCTTTGCACTTCTGAGAATATCATGGCACTGTTATATTGCAAAATAAGAGTATGTCCAGTTCCAATCGATTAAATGCTGATGATCTCAAATCAAACAATGCATCAGCACAGCTTCAGGAGAAATCTACTTCAAGGAAAATGTCACACTGGTGTTGATTCAGAGACCCCAAAAGTATAGTGGTGGAATTATAATAAAATCTCTTCCATTGCATCCATCCTGTCCAATCTAGCTTTTGTTGTGAAACAGCATGAATGTCTTCATTTTGCCAGTAGTACCTACAAGTTTCATCAGCGCATCTTTGGCCTGTAGTTGGTCAACTTGCTTCTAGGGTATTGTCTAATGCTACAGAGACCACCAAATGTTGCACGAAAGCAGCTTCCCCTTCACCCCACACACATTCTTTAGCTGCACGTGAAAGGTTATGTTCAGAGTGGAATGAGAATATTAGTTACAAAAAATAGGACATTTATCATACGAGTGAGTGAGTGAGTTTTTTTGATAGTAAAGCAGGTATCAATAAGGCTTCTCTATTGCAGGAAGTAGATGTTAAATTGAATTTTTTTTTATATAAAAGGACACACAAATCTTAGACGTTCTATAATTATTTGGCTTACTCACATTAGCTAATGCTAAAACCCAGTGGCCGGTTACTATCTAATTTCACCAGAGTGATGAGCAAGCTAGTACAACTTGTGGGTTAGGGTTCATGTCGAACAAAGAAAGTCTTGTCAGAAGTCTGTAAAATTACATATAGGTAAATTAGTGCAGGAAACCAAAAACTATTACCTTACGGCGAAGCATAGGTGCTTTGGAGAGCTTCAAAAAGGTTGCATGGGGCTTGAACTCGTTGCTGTCTTCAATATTCACACCCAATTCTCGAAACAATACCTCAACAGATTCTGTCAAAAGGCAGATAGAGAGCAGTATTTTGGTTGCTAGAAAGGCATTTGCTGGAGCTGGATGAGTAACTCAGCATACGAGACAGCTGCACCCAGCAGCAGCTTGTCAAATCGCTAAAAGCTAAGAGAGCTCAATGAATTAGAGTTTGGAGACTGTTCCAAAGGCCTGCGTCTGCAGATGCAAACAGTTAACTATTATTTCACTGTTTTACCATAGCTTTTCATTTTATAGAGAAAGAAGTACTATTTACAACCCTACCAATACAATTATTCCTGATGTGTGGAATGTCAGGCTAGTTGAATGTATGACAAGCAAGATGCGACACCCACCTACAGATGTTAACAGGTAGCATAATGGGTTTGCCCATAGGGAAAAGTTATGATGAAAGTTCTCTATGAAATAGGTTCCTCACATACCAAGTTCAATATACAATACACACAATTTTGATTCAAAGAAGTAGGTATCATAGTTTACATAGGAGACTAAACTGGAAAGAGTAGTAAAATGCTAGGAAGACCGAAGATGACAGTAGGAAATAAATAGGCTAGGAGAATGTGCAGGTATTTTTAAAAAGGTGGTAAATGGGAGATTGGAGGTTTAGATCAAGATTGAATACAAAATCAAAAAAAGTTTTCATGCTCTGTATAAAATGATGCATAGGCCACATTTGGAATAATGGTCTGAATTGTAACATTAAGGAGTGAGTGGGTTTGGGAGCAGGTGGGTGGTTAAAAGCGCTGAAATTGACCGTGTCGGGAAGCCGGCTTCAACCTGTCGGCTTCCGCATTTAACTTGAGTTCGTTAGGCTGCGAGCGAGAGACCCCCTCCGGAGAGGCAGGTTACCAATTCAAATCAATGTACAACTAGTTAAGAGGCTATTAAGAGCCTTTGTCACCTGTGGTTTGAACTTTACTGGGTGTCCACAGGATTTCCGGGATTGCTGAACCTCGCCAGTGAAAGTAAGGCGAGAGTGGCAATTGAGGGAGCTGAACAAATGACACTCAAAAAATCCCATAAATACTCAGACCTCACACCTGCTTCCATGCCTAAGGGAAAGGCTTTTGCTGACACCACTTGATCTGGACGTTTGCTTTCAGGAGTTTGCAGGCAATTTGTACAACTTTGGAGGTCACCCTCACTACACCGGAGGTCACCCTCACTACACCAGAGGATTGTGCATCTGATCTCCACTTTACATTTGTCATCTATCAGATCAGCATGGGTGCCGCTTATGCTGTTTCACCTTGGACCTTAGATGAGCAACAGCAGCAGCCTTCTCCTCACCGATCTGCCACTCCACAGGAGGGGATGAGCACAGGGGTGTACCTCACAGGAGGCGATACCCCCAGCACTGGGTATATAGGCAGAGGATCAGCTTCCTGGACATGAGGCTCAGGGTATCGCGTCAGGTCGTGGCAGGTATTTTCAGCCTGCTGGAAGAAGACCTGCTGCCAAGTGGACCTGGTGGACACACGTTACCAGTGGCTGTCAAAGTGACCACCACCCTCAGCTTTTTCGCTTCAGGCTCCTTCCAGGGTTCTGCAGGAGATATTTGCAGGATCTCGCAGTCAGATGCCCACAAATGCAACACCCAGGTGACCGATGCCATGTTTGCCAGGGCAGGCACTTACGTACACTTTGCAACCGATGAAGCCAGTCAGAATGAGCGGGCGCTCGGTTTTGCTGCCCTGGCTGGCTTCCAACAGGTGCAGGGCATCATCGACTGCACACGTGACCACCCAGGAGTGATCGGGAACCGTAAGGGCTTCCACTCCATCAATGTGCAGCTTGACTGCAACCACAAAAAGATAAACATGCGTGTGTGCCAGACTCCCAGGGAGCTGTCATGATTCATTCACCAGTCCACCCTCCCTCAGCTCTTCGCACCTCTGACCAGACTTACCAGCTGGCTGCTTGGAGACAAGGAATATCCACTGCAGACATGGTTGATGACACTCTTGAGGAGGCCAAGTAATGAGGCCAAAGAGCGCTACAATCAAAGCCAAATAGCGAGCTGTGTAATAGAGAAAGCAATCAGGATGCTGAAGATGCGCTTCAGATGCATGCACAGATCTGGAGGAGACCTTCATACGAACCAGCCAGGGTCTCCAGAATGATCGTGGTATTCTGCGCTCTGCACAACAGAACGCAGCAGCGAGGATTGGAGCTGCTGGAGGAGCAAGGCGCAGAGCACAGAGCCTCTTCAGAGGAGGAGGAGGAACTTGATGTGGACATGGCACCAGCAGCGGTGCACATTGCTGCCCGGGATGGCCTCATTGGCATGATTTAGTTTGGTCGCTCCATTGCGCCCAGATGCTGAACGAACTTTCCCACGCCACCCCACAAAGCAGTTCTAAAATGACCAAACCATCCTGTCGCACACACCCATTGCTCGCAGTTAAGTCATGTCTTACCATTCATTACAACCGACAAGGCCACTTGCCATGCAGCAGGCAAAAATGGGCAAGACGGGAAAGTGGAGCAAAGAAGTAATTTTATGTGCAACCAAATAAAGTAAACTTAACAGTGAGACATTGCCTAACACACCCATGAGCATACCCTTGTGCAACTAGAATTCTTTCATCTTCCTCTTCCTATCAATTGTACATCATGCAACCCCTGTGGCTTCAGCAGAGGTAGAAACAGGCTGCTCACTTCCCTGCTCTGATTGCTAAGATGCTCTTGGCCGACGTCCTCTGGGTTTTGGAGCCTGTGAGGGCCCTGCCAAAGACTGCTTCACCTGCACCTGTGAAGAGACAGACTCAGCCATTGGGACAGGAGGCAGCATGTGGAGCACTGACCGAGGTGGGGGGTGCAACTTGGGAGAAGTGGAAGCGCTTTGAGCAGAGTCCCCACTTCCATGTCCACTTTTACCATCATCCCCCTCATCGCCCAGCCACATTTCCCTGCTTGCAAGGAGCTGGAGAGCACTTTGCTGCATATCAGTGGGGCGATGAATGGAAAGTCTAGGTTTCTATCCATCCTAGTTATGGTGGCATTCACAGTGTGCAAGCTGTTGGTGAGAGCAAGCATCCACTTGTTTAAATGCCGCGTTTGATGCTCCATGCAGGTGGCCACCCTTTCCATGGATGAACACATCGTAGCCACAGCCTACACCACCATGCCTGTCATACTGGAGATGGACTCCTCCATTCTCCCTGCAAATGAGCATATCACAGCAGGAAATCCTGCTCGAGGTTCATGCATTTTTGTTGTTCCCCCAGAAAGGATGTAGGTGAGGTTTTAAATGAATATTTTGCATCTGTGTTCACCATGGAGAAGGACGATGTAGGCATAGAAATCAGGCAGGGGGATTGCGATATACTTGAACAAATTAGTATTGAGAGGGAGGAGGCACTAGCGGTTTTAGCGAGCTTAAAAGTGGATAAATCCCCAGGCCCAGACGAGATGTATCCCAGGCTGCTGTGCGAGGCAAGGGAGGAGATTGCAGGGGCTCTGACACAAATTTTCAGAACCTCTCTGGCCACAGAGGAGGTGCCAGAGGACTGGAGGACAGCTAAGGTAGTACCATTATTCAAGAAGGGTAGTCGGGATAAACCAGGGAATTACAGGCCAGTGTGCCTAACATCAGTGGTAGGAAAATTATTGGAAAAAATTCTGAGGGACAGAACTAGTCTCCACTTGGAGAGGCAAGGATTAATCAAGGATAGTCAGCATGGCTTTGTCAGGGGGAGATCATGTCTAACCAATTTGATTGAATTTTCTGAGGGGGTGACTAGGTGCGTGGATGAGGGTAGTGCAGTTGACGTAGTCTACATGGACTTCAGTAAGGCTTTTGACAAAGTCCCGCATGGGAGACTGGTCAAGGTGGTAAGAGCCCATGGGATCCAGGGCAATTTGGCACATTGGATCCAAAATTGGCTTAGTGGCAGGAGGCAGAGGGTGATAGTCGTAGGTTGTTTTTGTGACTGGAAGCCTGTATCCAGTGGTGTACTGCAGGGATCAGTGCTGGGTCCTTTGCTGTTTGTAGTGTATATTAATGATTTAGATAGGAATGTAGGAGGTATGATCAGTAAATTCGCAGATGACACAAAAATTGGTGGAGTGGTAAATAGCGAGGAGGGAAGCCTCAGGCTACAGGACGATAGAAAACATAGAAGATAGGAGCAGGAGTAGGCCATTCGGCCCCTCGAGCCTGCTCTGCCATGTAATGAGATCATGGCTGATCATCCAAATTCAGTGCCCTGTCCCTGCTTTCTCCCCATATCCCTTTAGCCTTAAGAAATATACCTAACTCCTTCTTGAATATATTTAATGAATTGGCCTCAACTGCCTTTTGTGGTAGAGAATTCCACAGGTTCACCACTCTCTGGGTGAAGAAATTCCTCCTCATCTCTGTCCTAAATGGCTTACCTCTTATCTTTAGACTGTGACCCCTGGTTCTGGACTCCCCTGCCATCGGGAACATCCTTCCTGCATCTAGTCCTGTTAGAATTTTATAAATTTCAATGAGATCCCCTCCCATTCTTCTAAACTCCATAGATATAGATGGGTTGGTTAGATGGGCAGAACAGTGGCAAATGGAATTTAACCCTGAAACGTGTGAGGTGATGCATTTTGGGAGGACTAACAAGGCAAGGGAATACACAATGAATGGTAGGACCCTAGGAAGGACAGAGGATCAGAGGGACCTTGGTGTGCATGTACATAGATCCCTGAAGGCAGCAGGACAGGTAGATAAGGTGGTTAAAAAGGCATATGGGATACTTATATTCTATGCTTCGGCTAATGAAGGCAAGAGCAGGGAGGTTATGATGAAGCTGTACAAAATGCTAGTTAGGCCACAGCTGGAATACTGTGTGCAGTTCTGGTCGCCACACTATTAGGAAAGATGCAATTGCATTGGAGAGGAAATTCACCAGGATGTTACCTGGGCTGGAGCGCTTAAGCTATGAAGAGAGCCTGGACAGGCTGGGGTTGTTTTCCTTAGAGCAGAGAAGGCTGAGGGGGGACCTGATTGAGGTGTACAAAATTATGAGAGACATAGATAGGGTAGATAGAAAGGAACTTTTCCCCTTAGTA
Source organism: Somniosus microcephalus (assembly GCF_052327205.1). Classification (NCBI taxonomy): domain Eukaryota; kingdom Metazoa; phylum Chordata; class Chondrichthyes; order Squaliformes; family Somniosidae; genus Somniosus; species Somniosus microcephalus. The sequence continues at coordinate 176,898,434 of NC_140993.1, read as the reverse complement.
GAGGGGTCAATAACCAGGGAGCATAGTTTCAAGGTAAGGGGCAGGAGGTTTAGAGGGGATTTGAGGAAAAACCTTTTCACCCAGAGGGTGGTTGGAATCTGGAACTCACTGCCTGAAAGGATGGTGGAGGCAGGAACCCTCACAACATTCAAGAAGCATTTAGATGAGCACTTGAAATGCCATAGCATACAAGGCTACGGACCAAGTGCTGGAAAATGGGATTAGAATAGACAGGGCTTGATGGCCAGCATGGAGATGATGGGCCGAAGGGCCTCTTTCTCTGCTGTATAGCTCTGACTCTAATCATCCTCTTTGTCGACGGTGCCCGAGGTTCAGCATCTTTGTCCAGCTGAGCAGAGCTTGGAGTGTCCTGAACCCTTCAATGAGGAACTCTCCACTGTTGTCCCTGTCTGTACCATCTGCTCCTGCTCACAGGTGATGTGTGAGACATAAGGGGACAACACTACTTTCTGACTTACTGGTCCCACCGACGTGTGTTTATATGCACTGGTGCTGGTGTGCATGGGTCCTCTGATGGTGCACCCTCAGAGTCCACGACCTCCTCTGTGAAGTCTTATTCCTCCTCTGCCTAGACTTTCTGGGGATACTTGATGGGCCTGTGGGAGAGTAAAGACTTGAATTAAAACTGTCATAAGAAGAATGTTTTAAGTGACCATTATGCACATGATTATATTTCACTGGCTGCTGACATCAAGTCACCATGAGTGACTGTTGTATGCCATGTGGCTGTGTGATATTTAATTCTGTCACCAGGTCGCTGGGAGTTCCCCGTCTCTCCATCTCCCAGCGCCAGCAACTCTGCTGATCTCCAGCACTTCGATGACTGGTGGGCCACCTCCGGTTCTCTGCCTCTCCTGGCTGTTCTGTGCTCTCTTCTCTTGCAAGGAGGGAAACAAGAGACCTTTGAATGAGTGGAAGGGACGGTTGGACAACATCTGTAGAGGGTGACTATAAGGGAGAGGCGTGACATTGCATTAAGATGAGGGTGAGTCTCTGTGGTGGATGGTCAGATGGGGATGTGAGTAAGTGCATTGACAGTGAGGGATGGGTGCACCTTGCAAGGTAGGTTGGTGTGAGGAGTGATGTGCAGGAAAAGGCTTGGGAAGGCAGAGTGATGGGGTTGGAGCGACACGCACATCAAGATGAAGTTGAATGTGGCATTGTACTCACCTTTCCAGCCCTCATGAGGTTATTAAAGCGCTTCCTGCACTGTATCGATTACCTGGCTACCACACTCCTGCTACTCACTTATGCCGCTATCTCCAGCCATGCTGTCTTAGTCTCGGCAGCTAGCCTCTTCCTCCTGTCAGCAGGAACTGGGACCTCCCTACGGGCCCCGACACCTTGGGGGCAATTTTGCCAGCCCTGGAGAGGCGGGACAGTCGGGAAAATGGCAGAATCTGGGGGCGGGTACCCATCCCGCCCCCAAGCCATCTTCCCAGGAGGCGGGTACCCGCCCCGCAGTGGGAGCCACCTCCCCAAGGTAGGAAGGGGATTAGTGCTAATTAACTGCCTGTTAACGGCAGTTTTTTGGAGAATCCCTATTTTCAGCCCTGAAGTGTGGGCTTCCCGATGGCTCCGAACCTCACCAGGGGCGAGGCGGGCCGTCGGTCTGTGGGGGTCGGAGGGGCCGAGATGTCCAGTGTACAGGTGAGTGATGAGTGCAAGTGTGGAGAGGTAAGTGTGTGAGGTGTGTGTAAAGTATTTTAATAAGTTTTACTTACCTTTACTTCTTCCTGCAGGCTTCCTCCCTTCAGATCTCAGGAGTCCCTCAGGTCACCGGCACAGAACGCAGAATGGCCGCTGAACTGTCAAAAGCTGCAGCCTTCTGCTCACGAGATCTCTCTAACTGAGCCTGAGTGGAAGGACTCAACTTAGAGGAGATGATTGTCAGTGTTTGACAGCTTCACAGAGCTGTCAAACGCTGACATTTCATCTGTCAAAAGCTCTTGATGGATGAAACGTCACTCGCTGACGTCACCTGTAACCGGCTTTCCCTTAATTGGCCTAAGCCCGCTGGGCAGGCTTAACAAGGTCAATCAAAGGAAAATAGTGTGGGGTGGCCACAAGTCAATGGAGACGGGACAAAAACCTGACAAGTGGGAGTCCTACCTCCAAAAGCTCCCCATTGACAAAATCCAGCCCCTTGGTGCGGAGCCTGCATTTTTTATTCTCCAGCAATATAAATGTTTTTACCAATAAGCAAATCACTATCCACACAAACCACTCTCTTCCCCACCAACCACTTGCACCTCCACCAACCTTCAACTCTCGTCTGTGCATTGCTCCTTTAAATACCAGAGCTGAATTGGACCCACGCGTGACATCATCACGCCTACTCAGTCAATTGGTCGGGAAACCCGGAAGTCAGATTCAAATGCAGCTTCTTCATTAAAAAGCCACCACATAACGTGCCGCTTCAACTTCCGGATTCCCCATGCAATCCAGGGCTCCCCCGCTGCCAGCACGTCGCGAATTAAAAATTCCAGCCAATATGTGCAATTCTGGCCCCCTCACTTAGAAGGAATATAATAGCCCTGAAAACGTATAACAGAATTACTGGGATAATACAAGGAATAGACAAACTAAATATCTAATTTAGCATTGGTAGGTAAAATTGAACACAAGGAATTCCAACCTATTCGAGTTTCTTGTACTTGGAAGTAATTCTACAATCTAAAGGGGAAGACTAGTTACAATGGAAGGGGGCAAGGGTGGGAGAAGAGACAAGTACCACAACTTTGCTTCTTTAATTCTAACTTTTTTTTTTTAAAAAAAAAGCTCAGCAAGTTGTTAAATCATGCAGACCAAAAGGTTTGATCCCTGGTCTGTGCCAAGTTGACTGATCTCTGTCAGGGCTATAGCAAGTTACAATTAGCCCCAGCACCCCTTTTTTGGGAGACTGTGGGAAAGACGGGATGAAAAAAAAAAGCCAGGCCTCCTTTTCTTTATCTCCATCTAAATGAACCCTTCTAGAAGTGAGAGCTCGTGTACATACGTTCATGCGTGTGCGCGCGTACAAAAAGACAGGGACTCCGACTCGACAGTGATGCCTCTTAACTGAATAGCTCATTTGTGAAAGTTTAAGACAACAAAGAAAAAAAAAGTTAAAACCTACACAATAAACTAGAAGAAAGCCGGGGTGGAAAGGAAAAGGCCGAGAAACTGTATTGCAAATTGTTCTTTTGGCTACAGTTACACATGGTTAGATTATATACAAATTAGGAGAGAGAGAAAAGTTACACTTGCATTTATATAGCGCCTTTCACATCCTCAGGACAACCCTAGGTGCTTTGCAGCCAATGAAGCACTTTATGAAGTGTAGTCACTGTTGTAATTTAGGCAACGTGGCAGCCAATTCATATACAGCAAGGTCCCACAAACAGCAATGAAGTAAGGACCAGATAATCTGATTTAGTGTTGTTGGTTGAGGGATGAATATTGACCAGGACACTGGGAGAACTCCCCTGCTCTTCTTCAAAATAGTGCCATGGGATCTTTTATGTCCACCCGAGAGGATAGACAGGGCCTCGGTTTAATGTCTCATCCGAAAGATGGAATCTCCGACAGTGCACCACTCCCTTAGTACTGCATTGAAGTGTCAGCTTAGATTATGTGCCAAGTCCCTGGAGTGGTAGCACTCTCTCCTGTGCAGCAGCGGCGAGAGGATAAAGAGCGGCCCGAGAGCGGAACTGAATTAAAGCAGCGCCAGCGCCAAGGATCCGATTCAAACACAACTTTAAAGAGTGACATCACTTGTTACATGGACACTTTGTTCCAGGAGGCAGTCACACCCTTTAGGTTAAGTACTACTTTAGAGCTCATCAGTGGTCAGGGACAGGAGGGCGTGACTGCGAGTCAGGAAGGTATGGAGACCCAGGATGTAGCGATGGAGGAGCCTCAGCCCTGGACCTTGTCTAACAGGTACGAGGTACTTTCTACCTGTATGGATGAGAAAAAGGACTGCAGGGAGGATGGGCAAACTGACCATGGCACTGTGGTACAGGGGGCCATCCAAGTTGGGGGGGGGGGGGGGGGGGGGGGAAGAAGGATGGAATGTGGTAGTATTAGGGGACAGTATAGTCAGGGGGATAGATACAGTTCTCTGCAGCCACGAAAGAATCCCGAAGGCTGTGTTACCTGCCTTGTGCCAGGGTTAAGGATATCTCCTCACGGCTGGAGAAGAACTTGGAGTGGGAGAGGAAGATCCAGTTGTCGTGGTCAATGTAGGAATCAATGTCATAGGCAGAACTAACAATGAGGGAGTGGGAGAGGAAGATCCAGTTGTCGTGGTCAATGTAGGAATCAATGTCATAGGCAGAACTAACAATGAGGGAGTGGGAGGGGAAGATCCAGTTGTCGTGGTCAATGTAGGAATCAATGTCATAGGCAGAACTAACAATGAGGTTCTGCTGAGGGAGTTTGAGGAGCCAGGGTTTAAATTAATAAGCAGAACCACAAGGGTAATGATCTCTGGATTACTAACTGAGCCACGTACAAATTGACATAGGGTCAAGCAGATCAGAGAGATAAATGCGTGGTTCAAAGAGTGGTGTGGGAAAAAGGGGTTTCAATTCATGGGGCACTGGCACCAGTACTGGGGAAAGAGGGAGCTGTTCCATCGGGACGGGCTCCACCTAAACCAGGCTGGGACCAGCGTCCTGGTGAATTGAATAACTAGGGCTATAGATAGGGCTTTAAACTAAAAAAGGGGGGGGGCGGGGAAGGGGGGTCAGGTGAGGGGAAATTTAGAAATCTAAAAAGAAAGGTCAAGGCAATAGAGCAGTGTAGCGATTTGGGTAAAAATAAGCAGAGTGTGACAGGAAGGGACAGAGAGTTTAATAGTAGCAGTGCAGCAGAGAATAAGGTCAAAGCAGGGAATAATGGTAAAAAAATGTAAATTAAAGGCACTTTATCTAAATGCACAAAGCGTTCATAACAAGATAGATGAACTCATGGCACAAAGAGATAAATGGGTTTGATCTAACAGCCATTACAGAGACATGGTTGCAAGGTGGCCAAGGTTGGGAACTAAATGTTCCAGGGTACTTGACATTTCGAAAAGACAGGCAGAATGGAAAAGGAGGGGGAATAGCCCTGATAATAAAGGATGACATAAGGACAGTAGCAAGAAAGGACCTCGACTCAGAAGATCAGGAAGTAGAATCAGTATGGGTGGAGTTAAGGAATAACAAGGGGCAGAAAACACTGGTAGAAGTAGTATATAGGCCCCCCTAAAAGTAGCTGTACCATTGGACAGAATATTAATCAAGAAATAATAGGAGCTTGCAACAAAGGTAATGCAATAATCTTGTGGGACATTAATCTTCATATAGACTGGGCAAATCAAATTGGCAAAGGTAGTCTGGAGGACAAGTTCATGGATGCATTAGGGACAGTTTCCTAGAACAATGCGTCATGGAACCAACCAGGGAACAGGCTATTTTAGATCTTGTACTGTGTAATGAGACAGGGTTAATTAGCAATCTCTAATAAAAAGGATCCTCTGGGACTTGCCCAAGTCTGAAACTAGAGTCTTAAACTTAAATAAAGCCAAATACATAGGTATGAGGGGCAAGTTGGCTAAGGTAGATTGGAAAAATAGATTAAAAGGTATAGTGGTAGATAAGCAGTGGCTACATTTAAAGAAATATTTCATAATTCTCAATAAAAATACATTCCATTGAGAAACAAGAACTCCACGGGAGAAGTAATCCAACCGTGGCTAATTAAAGAAGTTAAGGATAGCATTAGATTGCAAGAAGCAGCTTATAATGTTAAAAATAATAATAGTAAGCCTGAGGTTTGGGAGAGTTTCAGAAACCAGCAAAGGTTGACCAAAAAATTGATAAAAAGGGAAAAAATAGAATGAGAGAAAACTAGCAAGAAATATAAAAGCAGACTGTAAGAGCTTCTACAAGTATGTAAAAAGGATGAGCAGCAGCAAATGTAAACGTTGGTCCCTTAGGGGCTGAGATAGGAGAAATTATTATGGGGAATAAGGAAATGGCAGAAATGTTGAACAAATATTTTGTATCTATCTTCACAGTAGGAGACACAAAAAGCATACCAAAAATGATGGGGAACCAAGGGTCTAATGAGGGTGAGGAACTTAACGTAAATATAAGTACAGAAAAAGTACAAGAGAAGCTAAAGGGAATAAAAGCCGATAAATCCCCTGGACCTGACGGCCAACATCCAAGGGTTCTAAAAAGAGGTGGCTGAAGAGATAGTGGATGCATTGGTGTTGATCTTCCAAAATTCCCGAGATTCTAGAATGGTCCCAGCGGATTGGAAGGTCGCAAATGTAACACCGCTATTCAAGAAAGGAGGGAGAGAGAAAATAGGGAACTACAGGCCAGTTAGCCTGACATCAGTCGTTGGGAAAATGCTAGAAACCATTGTTAAGGAAGTGGTATAAGGGCAATTAGAAAATCATAACATTATTAGGCAGAGTCAACATGGTTTTACGAAAGGGAAATTGTGTTTGACAAACCTACTGGAGTTTTTGAGAATGCAACTGGTAGAATAGAAGAGAGAGAACCAGTGGATGTGGTGTATTTGGATTTTCAGAAGGCCTTTGATAAAGTCCCACATAAGAGGTTAGTGTGCAAAATTAAAGCACATGGGATTGGGGGTAATATACTGGCATGGATTGAAAATTGGTTAACAGACAGGAAACAGAGTGCAGGAAAAAATGGGTCTTTTTCAGGGTGGCAGGCGGTGGTTAGTGAGGTACTGCAGGGATCAGTGCTTGGGCCCCAGCTATTCACAATATATATCAATGATTTGGATGAGGGAACCAAATGTAATATTTTCAAGTTTGCTGACGACACAAAACTAGGTAGGATTGTGAGTTGTGAGGAGAATGCAAAGAGGCTTCAAGGCGATTTAGACAAGTTGAGTGAGTGGGCAAATACATGGCAGATGCAGTATAATGTGAATAAATGTGAAGTTATCCACTTCAGTAGGAAAAACAGAAAGGTAGAGTATTATTTAAATGGTGATAGATTGGGAAATGCTGATGTACAAAGGGACCTGGGTGACCTTGTACACCAGTCACTGAAATCAAATATGCAGGTACAGCAAGCAGTTAGGAAGGCAAATGGTATGTTGGCCTTCATTGCAAAAGGATTTGAGTACAGGAGCAAGGATGTCTTACTACAGTTGTACAGGGCCTTGGTGAGACCACACTGGAGTACTGTGTGCAGTTTTGATCTACTTACCCAAGAAAGGATATACTTGCCTTAGAGGGAGTGCAGCGAAGGTTCACCAGACCGATTCCTGGGATGGCAGGACTGTTGTATGAGGAGAGATTGGGTCAACTAGGCCTGTATTCACTAGAGTTTAGAAGAATGAGAGGGGATCTCATTGAAACGTATAAAATTCTGACAGGGCTAGACAGACTGGATGCAGGGAAGATATTTCCCCTGGCTGGGGGCTATAGAACGAGAGGTCAGTCTCAGGATATGGGGTAGGACATTTAGGACTGAGATGAGGTGAAATTTCTTCACTCAGAGGGTGGTGAACCTGTGGAATTCTCTACCACAGAAGGCTGTGGCAGCCAAGTCACTGAATATATTTAAGAAGGAGACAGATAGATTTCTAGACACAAAAGGCATCAAGGGGTATGAGGAGAGAGCGGGAATATGGTATTAAGATAGAGGATCAGCCATGATCATACTGAATGGCGGAGCAGGCTCGAAGGGCCAAATGGCCTACTCCTGCTCCTATTTTTCTATGTTTCTATGAAGAGGAATTTCTTCACTCAGAGGGTTGTGAATCTTTGGAATTCTCTGCCCCAGAGGGCTGTGAATGCTGAGTCATTGAGTATATTCAAGGCTGAGATAGATAGATTTTTGGACTCTAGGGAAATCAAGGGATATGGAGATCGGGCGGGAAAGTGGAGTTGAGGTCGATGATCAGCCATGCTCTTATTGAATGGCGGAGCAGGCTCGAGGGGCCTTCTTCTGCTCTTATTTCTTATGTTCTAAGGCGGATACTTGGTATTCAGAACCAAATTGCGATGCACCTTTTCCTGTAATTAAATCACATTAGCTATGTGCAGACGTCCAGCAGGTAAAAGTCCAACTGGCTCTTGGACATTGTTGGAAACAGGGAATCACTTACAGCTAAGTGATTAGAAGACGTATCCAATTTATTTTGCTAACGAGAGCTAAAAGTAAAGGATATATACAACCTCTTTAGTGGTTTACAGAAGCTAATTCTGCTTGTACAAGCTATACAAGTATTGGGAAGTTTTAACCTCATCTTCGATCACATCCCTACTTTCATGAAAGATTTACAGAAATGTGCAGTACTTAAGTTTACAGCCTCTCACTTTAAGTTATACAATTTGTTATTAGGCAAATAGTTTTATTAAATAGGGTTCAAGACAATAACAATTAAATCAGTCAGTGAATCTTGTACTGACCAGCCACTGCTCTCAGGGTAGATACTACTTCATCGCTCATATCTTCCGACAGTTTTGCAAACAGAACCTGGCCGTGAAATTGTCCTATTCCCTGGAATAGCAGATTTAGAGGTTTTCCCTCTAGGATGGCATCCACTTTGTTTTTACACTGTTGTAGTGCTGACACAGCTCTGGGAAATGAGAAACAGTTCACTTGTGAATACATGTCTTACTCCACTACTGCCAAGGATACATTTGTCAAAAAAATAAACTTAACATTTGTAAATTTTAATAGCCTATTTAAACAAACAGCCCGCTCACCCCTCACGACAGTCTCCAATGTTTACACAAACCGCTTCATACCTCTCAAAATATCCACCTAAACAAAAATTGAACATCACTAAAAAACATTAAACCACCTTTAATTAATTATTATAAAATTTCGAGCTGCATTGTTAATTTACAGGCAACACTTGCCACAGCAGTTGCACATCTTTCATTATGTACACTGTATGCTGAAAATGCAGAACCACAACACTTTCTCACCATCTCCTCTCCTCAGGTTTGTGCTCAAGAATGAGTAATTGAAAAGTTAAAACTAACTTTTCTTTTGGAATGGTACAGAAAAATGTGCACCCCTGGCTGAACCAGCATAGTGGTACCAGGCTAAGTGGCAGATTCCTGAATTTAAGAGGGCAAGGCTACAAAGAAAGATAATCTACCCTGGGACTACTGTTCAAATAGGAGGACGAGGGGAGAGTTATTGGCAGTCTGGAGGGGGATGGAGATTAAAGCCAAGAAAATTCTTCTGCTGGCACAAGATTCAGGGTGTAGTGTCAAAAGAAAAACAAATATTGTCCAGATTTACAAGTACCAGGTGGATGAGATTACCAGGAAGGATGGTGCAGCAGAATAATTTTTTTTCACGGACTGGATGAATTCCTCTTAGCAATTAAGATTCAGGACTAGTAAATCTAGAATCACAGCAAGGAACTGGTTGGCAGGTTTGGAAGGGCAGACTAAATGGACTGGTCTTGTGTTACTCGGTTAGATATTTCCTAATATTTCAAAGTGTATTAAATAGGAATTAGAGAGCCTGGAGGTGACAAAGGCACAGATGAGGGTGTCAGCAGCAGATGGGCAGAGACAGGCGATGTTATGGAGGTGGAAATAGGCAGTCTTTATGATAGAGAGGATGTGGCATCATAAGCTCAGCCTGGAGTCAAATAGGACACCCAGGTTGGGGACAGTTTGGTTCAAATACAGACAGTGGCCGCGGAGGGAGATGGAATCCTCGGGTCCACTGCATTGCACCCAAGGACAGGCACACCATTAACCTCAGCTGTAATATTGTGACCGAAGAGCATACCTGTGTCAGTGATTTTTTGAAAAAATGTATTCATTCATGGGATGTGTACGTCGCTGGCAAGTCCAGAATTTATTGCCCATATCTAATTGCTCTCGAGAAGGTGGTGGTGAGCCACCTTTTTGAACCGCTGCAGTCCGTGAAGTGAAGGTACTCCCACAGTGCTGTTAAGTAGGGAGTTCCAGGGCTTTGAGCCAGCGACGATGAAGAAACCGTGATATATTTCCAAGTCAGGATGGTGCGAGTTGGAGGGGAACTGGAGGTGCTGGTGTTTCCATGCACCTGCTGACCTTGTCCTTCCAGGTGGTAGAGGTTGCAAGTTTGGTATGTGCTGCCAAAGAAGCTTTGGCAAGTTGCTGCAGTGCATCTTGTAGATGGTACACACTGCAGCCATGTTGTGCAGGGTGGAGGGAGTGACTGTTTAGGGTGGTGGAAGGGGAGCCAATCAAGCAGGCTGCTTTGTCCTGGATGGTGTCGAGCTTCTTGAGTGTTGTTGGAGCTGCACTCATCCAGGCAAGTGGAGAGTATTCCATCACACTCCTTACTTGTGCCTTGTAGGTGGTGGAAAGGCTTTGGGGAGTCAGGAGCGGAGTCACTCATCACAGAATACTGAACCTCTGACCTGCTCTTATAACCACAGTATTTATGTGGCTGGTCCAGTTAAGTTTCTGGTCAATGGTGACCACCAGAATGTTGATGATGTGGGATTCAACAATGGCGATGCCACTGAATGTCAAGGGAGGTGGTTAGGCTCCTTCTTGTTGGAGATAGTCATTGCCTGGGACTTGTGTGGCACGAATGTTACCTGCCACTTATCAGCCCAAACTTGGATGATGTCCATGTCTTTCTGGAAGCAGGCACAGACTGCTTCATTGTCTGAGGAATTGCGAATGAGACTGTACACTGTTCAATCATCAGCGAACAGCCCCACTTCTGACCTTATGTTGGAGGGAAGGTCATTGATGAAGCAGCTGAAGATGGTTGCGCCCAGGATACTGCCCTGAGGAACTCCTGCAGCGATGTCCTGGGGCTGAGATGATTGGCCTCCAACAAACACAATCATCTTCCTTTGTGCTAGGTATGACTCCAGCCAGTGAAGAGTTTTCCCCCGGATTCCCATTGACTTTCATTTTAATAGGGCTCCTTGGTGCCACACTGTCAAATGCTGCCTTGATGTCAAGGGCAGTCACTGTCACCTCATCTCTGGAATTCAGCTCTTATGTCCATTTTTGGAACAAGGCTGTAATGAGGTCTGGAGCAGAGTGGTCTTGGCGGAACCCAAACTGGGCATCAGTGAGCAGGTTATTGGTGAGTAAGTGCTGCTTAATAACACTGTTGACGACACCTTCAATCACTTTGTTGATAAATGAGAATAGGCTGATGGGGCGCTAGTTGATCAGATTGGATTTGTGCTGGTTTTGTGGACTGGACATACTTGGGCCAATTTCTTCTTTGTCGGGTAGATGCCAGTGTTTTCCCTGTACTGGAACAGCTTGGTTAGAGGCGCAGCTAGGTCAGGAACTCAAGTCTTCAGCACGACAGCTGGGATGTTGTCGGGGCCCATAGCCTTGGCTGTATCCAGTGGGCTCTGTGGTTTCTTGATATCATGTGGAGTGAATCGAATTGGCTGACAATTGGCATCTGTGATAGTGGGGTCCTCAGGAGGAGGCCGAGATGGATCATCCACTCGGCACTTCTGGCTTCAGCCTCGTCTTTTGCCTCCTCCTCCCCCCATTCGTTGTTTAATTGTTCACCACCATTCACGACTGGATGTGGCAGGACTGCAGAGTTTTGATCTGATCCGTTGGTTGTGGGATTGCTTAGCTCTATCTATAGCATGTTGCATCTGCTGTGTAGCATGCATGTAGTCCTGTGTTGTGATGTCACCAGGTTGGCACCGCATTTTTAGGTACATCTGGTGCTGCTCCTGGCATGCACTCTACACTCCTCGTCGAACCAGGGTTGGTCGCCTGGCTTGATGTTAATGGTAGAGTGAGGGATATGCTGGGCCATGAGGTTACAGATTGTGGTGGAATACAACTGTGGTGTGGGCAGGGACTCAAGGCCATGCATCAATAGACACCTCAAAATTAGAACGAAGCTAGACAGAAATGATGTTTTAGGTTATCAAGGTTGTGTGACTCTGCAATTTCCGATATACATAATCCAAATACTGTAAGAATATAAACGGATATGCAACTCTGGTAATGAATTTAAATATTGTTCATTAAGAATTACACTCATGAATAGTTTAGAATACTCAAGAGGGACTAAAATTATGTTTGTCTGCTCCCTGCTACTCTTATTCAGCACAATTACTTCAATTTTTATTTTAAAGTAAGGCAATGGGGTGGGAAAGAAATTTGATCGTACGGCCTTAAGGCAAAGATACATTACATAAGAACATAAGAAATAGGAGGAGTAGGCCAATCGGCCCCTCGAGCCTGCTCCACCATTCAATAAAATCATGGCTGATCTGATCCTAACCGCCAATCTACTATCACAGAACCATCTCCTGAATCTAACAGAATTAGACACATGAAATAGGAGCAGGATCAGGCTACACAGCCCCTGGGCCTGCTCCGCTACCCACAGGGCCATGACCGATCCGAACCTAGACTCATGTCCAAATTCCTGCCCGCTCCCCGTAACCCTTAATTCCCTTTACTTCTAGGAAACTGTCTATTTCTGTTTTAAATTTATGTAATGATGTAGCTTCTACAGCTTTTTGGGGCAGCATATTCCATGGACCTACCACCCTCTGAGTGAAGTAGTTCCTCCTCATCTCAGTTTTGAAAGAGCAGCCCCTTTTTCTAAAACTATGCCCCCTAGTTCTAGTTTCACCCATCATCGGGAACATCCTCCCCGCATCCACCCGATCCAACCCCATCACAATCTTTTATGTTTCAATAAGATCGCCTCTCATTCTTCTGAACTCCAATGCGTAGAGTCCCAATCTACTCAACCTCTCCTCATATGTCCATCCCGTCATCCCCGGGATTAACCGAGTGAGCCTTCTTTGTACTGACTCGAGAGCAAGTATGTCCTTTCTTAAGTATGGACACCAAAACTGTATGCAGTATTCCAGGTGCGGTCTCACCAATACCTTGTACAACTGAAGCAATACCTCCCTATTTTTATATTCTATCCCCCTAGCAATGAAAGCCAACATTCCATTGGCCTTCTTAATCACTTGCTGCACCTGCATACTAACCTTTTGAGTTTCGTGCACCAGGACCCCCAGATCCCTTTGTACTTCCAGTACTTTCCAGTTTCTTGCCATTAAGATAATAACTTGCGCTACGATTTTTCCTGCCAAAGTGCATAACCTCACACTTTCCAGTATTATATTCCATCTGCCAAATCTCTGCCCACTTACTTAGCCTGTCTCTGTCCCCTTGCAGGTTTTTTATGTCCTCCTCACTCACTACTTTCCCTCCCATCTTAGTATCATCTGCAAACTTTGATATGTTACACTCGGTCCCCTCCTCCAAATCGTTAATATAGATTGTAAAGAGTTGGGGACCCAGCACTGACCCCTGCGGAACACCACTAGTTACTGATTGCCAGTCTGAGAATGAACCATTTATCCCAACTCTCTGCCTTCTGTTAGATAGACAATCCTCTATCCATGCCAGAATATTACCCCCAATCCTGTGATTTATTTATCTTAAGCAATAATCTTTTGTGTGGCACCTTGTCAAATGCCTTTTGGAAGTCTAAATACACTACGTCCACTGGTTCCCCTTTATCCACCCTATATGTTACTTCCTCAAAGAACTCCAGCAAATTTGTCAAACATGACTTCCCCTTCATAAAACCATGCTGACTTTGTCCGATTAAATTATGATTATCCAAATGTCCTGTTACTGTCTCCTTAATAATGGACTCCAAAATTTTACCTACCACAGATGTTAGGCTAACCGGTCTATAATTTCCAGCCTTCTGTCTACTGCCCTTTTTAAATAAAGGTGTTACATTAGCAGTTTTCCAGTCTGCTGGGACCTTTGCTGAGTCCAGGGAGTTTTGGAAAATTATTACCAATGCATCCACAATCCCTACCGCCACTTCCCTCAAGACCCTAGGATGTAAGCCATCAGGTCCAGGTGATTTATCCGCCTCGAGTCCCATTATTTTACCGAGTACCACTTCCTTAGTGATTTTGATCGTGTTTAGCTCCTCCCCCCCTATAGCCCCCTGTTTGTCCAGTGTTGGGATATTCTTAGTGTCCTCTACTGTAAAGACTGATACAAAATATTCATTCAGTGTTTTTGCCATCTCCATATTTCCCACCATTAATTTCCCAGTCTCATCCTCTAAGGGACCAACATTTACTTTAGCCACCCTTTTTCTTTTTATATAACTATAAAAACTCTTACTATCTGTTTTTATATTTTTTGCTAATTTACTTTCATAATCTATCTTCCCTTTCTTAATCAATCTTTTTGTTATTCTTTGCTGTCTTTTAAAGTTTTCCCAATCCTCTATCCTCCCACTAGATTTGGCTACCTTATATGCCCTTGTTTTTCGTCGAATACTATCCTTAATTTCTTTACTTAGCCACGAATGGCTGTCTTTTCTTTTACACCCTTTTCTTCTCAGTGGAATATATATTTTTTGGAAGTTGTAAAATGACTCCTTAAATGTACACCACTGATCGTGTATCGTCTTACCCTTTAATCTATTTTCCCAATCCACTCTACTCAATTCCGCTCTCATACCTTCATAGTCTCCTTTATTCAAGCTTAGCATGCTTGTTTGAGATCCAACCTTCTCACCCTCTAATTGAATATGGAATTCAACCATGTTATGGTCACTCATTCCAAGGGGATCCTTTACTAGGACATTTTTAATTAATCCTGTCTTGTTACACAGGACCAGATCTAAGGTTGCTTGCCCCCTGGTCGGTTCAGTTACATACTGCTCAAGAAACCCATCCCTAATACACTCAATGAACTCATCCTCAAGGCAGCCCTGCCCAATTTGATTTGTCCAATTAATATGATAGTTAAAATCCCCCATAATTATAGATGTTCCCTTATTACAAGCCTCAACTATTTCCTGATTGATACTCCGTCCAACAGAGTTGCAACTGTTCGGAGGCCTATAGACTACGCCCACTAGTGTTTTTTTCCCCTTATTATTCCTTACCTCCACCCAAACTGTTTCATTATCCTGATCTTTTGACCAAATATCATTTCTCTGTATTACAGTGATTCCTTCCTTTATTAACATAGCCACCCCACCTCCCCTTCCTTCCTGATCGTTAAATAACCTGGTATGTTTAATTCCCAGGCATTGTCACCCTGCAGCCATGTTCCTGTAATGGCCACAAGATCATACCCATATGTAGTTATTTGTGCCATTAACTCGTCTATTTTGTTACGAATGCTACGTGCATTCAGATAGAGAACTTTCAAATATCTTTTGTGACACTTAGTTCCTGCTTTTGCCTTTTTTATTACTTTACCTTTTACTCCATACCTTCTGCCCCTTCCTGACACGCCCTGGTTTTTAATTTCCCCACTGCTACCTAAGTCTATGACCTTCTCTGTTGTCATTTTTATTATTTGCTATCTAGGAACCTCCCCCCCACTAGTTAGTTTAAAGCCCTCTCTACAGCCCTAGTTATATGATCCGCCAGGACTCTAGTCCCAGCACTGGCCAAGTGAAGCCCGTCCCAATGGAACAGCTCCCTCCTGCCCCAGTACTGGTGCCAGTGTCCCAGGAAGCAAAACCCATTTCTCCCACACCAGTCTTTGAGCCACGCATTTAACTCTCTAATTTTATTTGTCCTAGCCAAATTCGCTCGTGGCTCAGGTAATAATCCAGAGATTATTACCCTTGAGGTTCTGTTTTTTTAATTTGACCCCTAGCTGCTCATATTCCTTTAACAGAACCAGCTTCCTAGTCTTATCTACGTCGTTTATACCAACATGGACCACGACAACTGGATCCACCCCCTCCCACTGCAAGTTTCTTTCCAGCCCAGAGGAGATGTCCTTAACCCTGGCACCGGGGTAGGCAACACAGCCTTCGGGACTCTCACTCTCGGCTGCAGAGAACTCTATCTATCCCCCTAATAATACTATCCCCTACCACTACAACATTTCTATTTACTCCCCCCTCTTGAATGGCCCCCCATTCCACGGTGCTGTGGCCAGGTTGCTCATCCTCCCTGCAGTCCCTGCTCCTGTCCCCACAGGGAGTAAGAACCTCGAACCTGTTGGACAAGAGCAAGGGCTGCGGCTCCTCCAGCTCTACCTTCTGGATCCCCGTACCTGCCTCACTCGCAGTCACACCGTCCTGTCCCTGACTATGGGCTACATCTGAATGAATTAACTTCATAGGTGTGACCACCTCCTGATACACAGAGTCCAGGTACTTCTCCCCCTCCCTGATGTGTCGCAGTGTCTGAAGCTCAGACTCCAGCTCATCAACACGGAGCTGGAGTTCCTGTAGCAGCAGACACTTGTCACAGACGTAATCACCGTGAGCCTCAATGGGGTTCACCGGCTCCCACATCTCGCAACAGTAACACATCACCTGCTCCATTCTATGTAATTAATTAAATTTTTTATTGTTAGTTATGGACACCCTCTGCCCGATTTTAGATGCTAGTATCCCCTTTAATTAATTGGATTTAAATTAAATCAATCCCTCTAGTTACACCAGTTAAATGGTTTACCAACAGTCACTCTGCACCAGAAAGGCCTTATTAACTACAACCCACAGAGTTAAAGTTTGAAAAGAGCACCTAACACCCCACTTACCCAAACTCACAGCACTCTTTGATGACTCGCACTAGGATTGGTCTTTTTATACTGTTTGTTTGTTTACAGCCAAATGAGTCACCCCTGCTGATTGGTTAGAAAACTGGTTTCCACTGCCTGCTGTGCCAATTTACTCCTACTGCAGTGTAACCTTGTTTTACTCTTCTTAAACCAACAGAATCCCAAATATTTAACTTTTCCCCTTTACTTAAACTGCTTAAGTAATCTTATCAAGAATGATTTAAAGAGAAATAACAATTAAAGAACTCGCACACTTACCCAAACTCACAGCACTCTTTGATGACTCGCACTCAGTGCTTGCTCGCACTAGGACTGGTCTTTTTATTGAATAGCCAGACAACAGGTTACAAATAAACAGTACTGGATAATACATACAACATGAATTAACAGTACACTAACAGGCAATTTCTGCCTAAGGTATAGTTTATGTACAACATTAATTAATCCAATCATTTGGAAAAAGACTTCTTTGGAAAGGTCAACTGTATTCTGCTCTTCCAACTCTTGCAGCAACTGCACAGATCATTATCCGATTTCTATTAAACGCTCTCAAGTATCAACCATATAAATACCTTTTTGAGTCCTTTGTAGATTCCAACAATGGGAATGAATATATAAGCACACACATACACAACTTCATTTCAAAGTATTAACACAAGCACCCCTCTCACCTCCCTCCTACTGCTTCACTTTAAAAAAAGAGAAATTCTGTAATGTTAAATAAAACAGAAGGGATTCTACTATCACAGCACCATATACCAAGGCTGCTTAAAAATGGTAGACCATGGTTTCTTTTCAGATTAGAAAACTATCAAATCCAAGCACACAGTGTGTAACAACACCAGACCATCCTCCCCTGGTGGCTACAGAGATAGTGGATACATTGGTTTTGATTTACCACAATTTCCTAGATTCTAGAATGGTCCCCGCTATTCAAGAACAGAGGGAGAGGGACAACAGGGAACTTTAGACCAGTTAGTCTGACATCAGCAATAGGGAAAATGCTAGAATCTATTATTAGGGATATGGTAACAGGGCACTTAGAAAATCACAATATGATTGCACAGAGTCATTACGGATTTATGAAAGGAAAATTGTGTTTCACAAATTTAAGAGTTCTTTGAGGTTGTAACTAGCAGGGTGGATATAGTATATTTGGATTTTCAGAGGCCATTTGATAAGGTGCCACACAAGAGGTTATTACACAAAATTAGAGCTCAGGGGATTGGGAGTAATATATTAGCATGGATAGAGGATTGGTTAATGAACTGAAAACAAAGAGTAGGATTAAATGGGTCATATTCGGGTTAGCAGGCAGTAACTAGTGGGGTACCGCAAGGATCAGTGCTTGGGTCTCAGCTATTTACAATTTATACTAATGACTTAGATGAAGGGACTGAGTGTTACACATCCAAGTTTGCTGACAATACAAAGCTAGATGGGAAAGTAAGTTGTGAGGAAGACACAAAGAGGCTGCAAAGGGATATAGACATGTTAAGTTAGTGTGCAAAAACATGGCAGATGGAATATAATGTGGAGAAATGTGAAGTTATCCACTTTGGTAGGAAAAATAGAAAAGCAGAATATTTTTTTAAAGGCTGAAATGAAAGTTAACATGCAATTAGAAAGGCAAATGGCATGTTGGCCTTTATTGCAAGGGGATTGGAGTACAAGAGTAAAGAGGTCTTACTGTAATTGTACAGGGTTTTGGTGAGACGACACCTGGAGTACTGTGCAGAGTTTTGGTCTCCTTACCCAAGGAAGGATATACTTGCCTTAGAGGGAGTGCAACAAAGGCTCACTAGGCTGATTTCTGGGATGGGGGATTGTCCTATGATGAGAGATTGAGTAGACTAGGCCTATCCTCCCTAGAATTTAGAAAAATGAGAGGTGATCTCATTGAAATGTATAACATTCTTAAGGGGCTTGACAGGGTAGATGCTGGGAGGATGTTTCCCCTGGCTGGGGAGTCTAGAACTGGGGGTCACAGTCTCAGAATAAGGGGTCGGCCATTTAGGGCTGAGATGAGGAGAAATTTCTTCACTCAAAGGTTTGTGAATCTTTGGAATTCTCTGCCCCAGAGTGTTGTGGATGCTCAGTCATTGAGTATATTCAAGACAGAGAGCGATAGATTTTTGGATGCTAAGGGAACCAAGGGATATGGGGATAGTGCGGGAAGGTGGGGTTGACTAGAAGATCAACCATAATCTTATTGAATGGCAAAGCAGGCTTGAAGGGCTGACTGGCCTATTCCTGCTCCTATTTCTTTTGTTATGTTCTAAGAGTGCCTCTGAAGGGAAGGTGTGGGAAAAATGATATCAAGTAATTGTAAAATGTGAGAGGGAAAGGTACATACAAGTAGGAATTTTGAGGGAAAAAATTAAGGTCCATGCCCAACTATAAGCACTCTGCCTTAACAAGGGCTACTAGAAAAGTAAACTTTTAAAATAAATCATAGAGAGCATCAAAGAATAGCACAGAAAGACGATATTCAAGCCGTCATGCCTGTGCCAGCTCTTTGAAAAAGAGCTAGCCAATTAGTCCCACTTTCCATTGCTCTTTCCTTATAGCCCTGCATTTTTTTCCTTTGCAAGTATATGTAACTCCCTTTTCAAAATTACTAAGAAATCTGCTTTCACCATCCTTTCAGGTAGTGCATTCCAGATCATCACAACTCGCTGTGTAAAAAAATTTCTCTTCATCTCCCCTCTGATTCTTTTGCCAATTATCTTAAATCTCCCCTTAACCTTTGCTGCTCCAAGGAGAACAATCTCAGCTTCTCTAGTCTCCACATAACTGAAGTCCCTCATCCCTGGTACCATTCAAGTAAATCACCCATGGACCCTCTCCAAGGCCTTGACATCTTTCCTCAAGTGTGGTGCACAGAATTGGACACAACACTACAGCTGAGGCCTAATCAGTGTTTTTTTTTTTAAAAAAGGTTCAGCATAACTTCCTTGCTTTTGTACTCTATGCCTCTATTTATAAAGCCAAGGATCCCATATGCTTTTTAAACTTATTCTGCCACCGTCAAAGATTTGTGTATGTGAATCCCCACATCTCTGTTCCGACACCCCCTTTAAATTGTTATATCACCTCTCCTCATTCTTCCTTCCAATACATATCTCCGCAAGAAAGGTGGGGAAGGAGGGGTGAAAGACATCTCAAGTTTTAGTTGCAACCTTCCAGCAGGGCTGGTAATGAGGGAGGAAGATTGGAGGGCAGCAATAAAGGGGAGATGTGTGACTTAACCTTTCATGCAAGTTGAGTTCTAAATGAATTAGTAACCAATTAAAACAAAGATATTAATTGTTTCAGACCTCTTTGTAAAACAACAGTGTTGCTTGACTTTGACACTTGATCAAATTTGTTAAAAACTGCAAAGGATTGAGTTATATTTCAAATGGAAAGACTGAACTGTAGAAAAAAACAGAACTATTGCAGCATAAAGCTAAGTTCCAGCTAAATAATTGGATTAGTTCAAACATTGAATTCTTTTCCAGTTCATAAGGCATCTTAATTTGACTTTCAAAATTACTAAAAAAAAGCTTAATTGCATTTATAGCAGACTTTTAAGTTAAAATTGTGCTAATGCGATGTTAGTAATGAACAGGTCTTATGGGCCACCAAATAGTGGGAAGGAGATAGAGGAGCAGATTTGCAAAGAAATTGGCGAGAGGTGCAAGAACTATAGAGTAGTGATAATGGGGCAGTAATTGCATTAAGGGCGAAAAGGGGTGGAATTTCTGAAGTGTGTTCAGGAGCATTTTCTTGATCAGTATGTTCCCTGCCCAACGAGAAAGGAGGCATTGCTGGGTCTAGTCCCGGGGAATGAAGTGGGTCAAGTGGAGAATGTCACAGTTGAAGAGCATCTCAGGAATAGTGATCATAGTTTCATAAGGTTTAGATTAGTTATGGAGAAGGACAAGGAGCAATCTGGAGTAAAAATAATTAACTGGAGGAGGGCTAATTTCAGCAAACTGAGGAGGGACCTGGCCCGGGTAAATTGGAGTCAAAGACTGGCAGGCAAAAATGTAATGGAGCAATGGGCGGTCTTTAAAGAGCAGAATGTTCAGATACAGTCTAGGTACATTCCCACAAGGGGGACAGGGAGGGCAACCAAACCCAGAGCTCCCTGGATGTCGAAGGAGTTCAAAAGTAGGATGAAGCAGAAAATATATTCAAGAAGGAGTTAGATATATTTCTTAAGGCTAAAGGGATCAAGGGATATGGGGAGAAGGCAGGAACAGGGTACTGAATTTGGATGATCAGCCATGATCTCATTGAATGGGGCCTCGAGGGGGCGAATGGCCTACTTCTGCTCCTATCTTCTATGTTTCTATGAAAAGGGGGCGTATGACAGATGTCAGCTTGATAACACAAGGGAGAATCAGGCTGAATATAAAAAGTACAGAGGAGAAGTGAAAAAGGAAATAAGGGGGCAAGGAGAAACTAAGAGAATAGATTGACATCTAACACAAAAGGGAATCCAAAGGTCTTCTATAGGCAGTATATCAATAGTAAAAGGGTTGACAGAGGAGCGGTATGACCAATCAGGGAACAAAATGGAGAACTATTGGTGGAGGCAGAAGGCATGGCTCAGGTACTAAATGAGTACTTTGCAGTGGTGTTTACCAAGCAAGAGGACTTTGCCAAAACTATGGTAAACGAGGAGGTTGCTGGGATACTGGAGGAGATAAAAATAGATAAAGAGGACGTACTAGAAAGGCTGGTGGTAATTAAAATGGATAAGTCACCCGGTCCAGATGGGATGCATCCTAGGTTGCTGAGGGAAGTAAGGGTAGAAATTGCGGAGGTGGGGGCCACAATCTTCCAATCATCCTTAGATACAGGGGTGGTGCGAATGGACTGGAGGTTTACAAATGTTACACCCTCGTTTAAAAAAAGGGGAGAAGGATAAACCTGGCAATTACAGGGCAGTCAGTTTAACGTCGGTGGTGGGGAAGCTTTTAGAAACCATAATCCGGGAGAAAATTAACAGCCACTTGGACAAGCATGGACTAATAAAGGAGAGCCAGCACAGATTTGTTAAGGGCAAATCATGTTTGACTAACTTGATTGAGTTTTTTGATGAAGTAACAGAGGGTGGATGAGCGCAGTGCAGTTGATGTTCTGTATATGGACTTTCAAAAGGCGTTTGATAAAGTACTGCATATTAGGCTTGTTAGTAAAATTGAAGCCCATGGGATAAAAGGGGCAGTAGCAGCAATTTTTGGATACAAAATTGGCTAAGAGATAGAAAACAGCCTGTTTTTCGGACTGGAGGGAGGTATATATAGTGGCATTCCCCAAGGTTCAGTACTAGGACGACAGTTGTTTTTGATATACATTAACGACTTGGTCTTGAGGGTATGGGGCACAATTTCAAAATTTACAGATGACAACATTGGGAAGTTTAGTAAACAGTGACAAAGATAGTAATAGACTTCAAGAAGACATAGACAGACTGGTGGAATGGGTGGACACATGGCAGATGCAATCCAATGCAGATAGGAACGTAGGAATAGGAGTAGATCATTTAGCCCCTCGAGCCTGTTTCACCAAGATCTGCGACCAAACTCCACATACCCGCCTTTGGCCCATATCCCTTAATACCTTTGGTTAACAAAAATCTATCAATCTCTGATTTAAAATTAGCGATTGATCTAGTATCAACTGTTGTTTGCGGAGAGAGTTCCAAACTTCAACCACCCTTTGTGTGTAGAAGTGTTTCCTAATTTCACTCCTGAAAGGTCTGGCTCTAATTTTTAGACAATAGTCCTAGAATCTCCAACCAGCAGAAATAGTTTCTCTCTATCTACCCTATCTGTTCCCCTTAATATCTTGAAAACTTCGATTAAATCACCCCTTAACCTTCTAAATTCCAGGGAATACAACCCTAATTTGTGTAATCTCTCCTTGTAATTTAACCCTTGAAGTCCTGGTACACCTACAATGCACTCCCTCCAAGGCCAATAATAACGCAGCGAAGTGTGAGGCGATACATTTTGGTAGGAAGAATGAGGAGAGGCCATACATACTAAAGTGGTACAATTTTAAAGGGTGTGCAAGAACAGAGACACCTGGGGGTGTTTGTGCACAAATCTTTGAAGGTGGCAGGACAGGTTAACAAAGCAGTTAATAAAGCATATGGGATCCTGGGCTTTATAAATAGAGGCATAGAGTAGAAAAGCCAGGAGGTTACGCTAAACCTATAGAAAGCACTAGTTCGGCCCCAGCTGGAGTATTGTATCCAATTCTGGGCGCCACTCTTTAAGAAGGACGTGAAGGCTTTGGAGAGGGTACGGAGAGATTTACTCGACTGGTTCCAGGGATGAGGGATTACAGTTACGTGGATAGACTAGAGAAGCTGGGATTGTTCTCCTTGGAGCAGAGAAGGTTAAGAGGAGATTTGAGAGAGAAGTTTAAAATCATGAAGGGTTTAGATAAGAGTAAATAAAGAGAAACTGTTTCCAATGGCTGAAGAGTCAATAATGAGGGGGCACAGATTTAAGGTGATTGGCAAAAGAACCAGAGGCGACATGAGGTAAAACATTTTTATGCAACGAGTGGTTAGGATTTGGAATACACCGCCTGATAGGGTAGTGGTGTAAAGTTCCGCAAGAATTTCGAAAAATTTCTACAGCCCCAAAGACTATTTTTGATTAAAGAAAACCTGGGTGGAAAATACCTTAAAAACCCAGGGTATCAAAATGGCTGTCAGACCTCGTGGCAGAAGACAAAAGACAGCCTGCTTGTATATTTACAAAGGATTTGGAAAAAAACGCCAGCCTGTGTGAATGCATTAAGTACTTGAAACTGTCAATCAACTGCAGTTTAGGAATTTTCACCGCAGGACAAAGGGGTTGTTTGTTTACAGAACTCTCTACAATGTTGACACAAAGGCTTATGTACTTAAAGCTGTCAATCAATTGCGGTTGGACTGACCACAGGACAATAGGTTTGTTTATAAACCATTTGAGTGCTGTTGACTGAAATTCAGTAAGACATTTAAACTGAGCGAATAGCAGTCAAATGAATGGGGTAATACATTCAAACCCATCAGTCAATGGGGACAGATCGATTCCTTTTTGTATAGCCCAGATACATCCAGATTTGGGCGCGAAGATTACGGCTCCCAATTGGGGTATATAGATAGCCTCTCAGGAAGCCATTTCTCTCTCTCTCTGGCACCTCGCCTCCGTGCTCTGCCTGCAAGAAGAACAACTCAACAGCCCGCCCAAAGGAGTGGAATACCAGCAGTTACTTTTGAATTACTGGGGTATCTCCACTTCGGGGCGGTGAAGAATCGGAGACCGCAAGGGCACGGAGCAGGCGTTCACTGGTGAGCATAAAACTTTCTGGCCCATTACAAGGCAACCTAGATAGGTATTAGGGGTGGGAATTAAGGGGAATTTTTGTTAAATTGTAATTTTAGTCAATTTTCCCTTGATGTGTCCGCTTTCTCCTCCCCTATTAAGTAAAGCCATGCTGTATTAAGCAAAAGAGTGCTGTACTAAGCAAAGGTGTGCTGTAGTAAGCAAAGGTGCGCTGTAGTAAGGAAAGGTACGCTGCAGTAAGGAAAGGTGTGCTGTATTGATTATTTTCAATTTATTTCAATAAATACTGGTCTTCTTTGCACCCAACCATGAGTCTCGTTTTGTCTATATCACTACTGAAATAAGTCTGGCGGTCAGAACCAGAAAAGGGGAGCGATTTGAAACTACACGGGGCTCTGGAGCAGCTCAGATACTTCTGACTGGCCAGAGATAATAACCCCACAACCCCCCCCCCCCATTTCTACAGTGGATACAGATTCAATGGTGGCCTTGCAAAGGGAATTGAAGGAGAAAAAATTGCAGGGATATGGGGAAAGAGCCGGCACAGACGCGATGAGTCAAATGGCCTCCTTCTGTGCTGTACTACTCTATGATTCTATGATACATAATTAGTCAGTATTTTACAGCACACTTTTATTTATGACCTGCAGTTCACCATTCTAGGTTTCCAGTTAAATGAAGGAGTATCCTTTCCGAGACAGCATTTTTTAAACCTCTAATCTAAAGCTATGATCATCCTTCAATGCCAGAACTCTGTACTTTATATTCTTTTAGGAATCAAAATGAGACAAGATTGATTAAGTGCCTTCCTCGATGCCACAAAGCACAGGTTAATCACTTGTGGGTGAAAGAAATGACAATATAAGCTTCTTGAAAAGGAAAGGGCTCTTAAAGATTAATAATCAATAGAATACAATTGTATACATTTAGAAGAGGCAATCTTTACAAATATTGAAAAGCAAAGGACATAATGGTCCAGAAATTCGGGTCTCCACGGGTGAGTACGCACGAGGTACTCACCCGTAAGCCCAATGGAAGCGCTAGTTTCCTGCATGCACTGCGCATGCGCGGGAAACCGGCACTTCCGTTCCCCTGAACGAAGAGGTTCAGAGGTCGAATGTGTGCGCAGTAGAGGCTGCGCGTGCGCATCGAACTTCAGTTTTTTTGCAGGTTTTCCCGGGAGGGTAAGTCTCCAGACGTTAGACATGTAAAAAGCAGGCATAAGGCCTGCTTTTACAAGGTAAGTGGTGAATTAATTAAAATTAAAACATTTTTTCCACCAGTTTATTATTTTTAAATACTTTAAAGCAAGGTAAGTTTATTTTTAGCCCCATTAGAAAATAAAATGAATTTTTTCAAAATTTTAAATTATTGTTTAAAATAGTTATTTCATGTAATTTATAGTTTATTTAAAAATGTGATTTAAAAAAAAAATTATTTGAAGATTTAGTGCTGTTTTGAGGCCGTAGTATTTATAACTTTTGACAGGTCTTCCTGTCAATCTTAAGAATGGAGCATTCCCTGCTCCGATTGGCTCCCCATGGCCCACGTGATCCCAGGGGACGCATCAAACTAACTGCGCCCCTGGGATATGAAAGCACTGTGCGCCGGCAGCTGGACCAGGCCCCGGATCGGAATTCCACAGGGGCTCACAGCTCAACGGCCGGCGCACAAGGCAAGTGCAGGTCGGGGGCTTACACCCGCGGGAAGCCCCCGACCCGAATTTCTGGGCCAATAAATGCCAGTTACAACAGGCATGCATGGGTAGCCTCTCCTTTCAGTTCAGTGCTGGAAAGAGTAAAATTCTCATATTGGTTTGAATGCAACAGAGAGAGTCAGTCTCATTAACTTAAGCGGCAGAGCAATTAATATTAGAAAAGCATTAAAAATTACATAATTAGCAACAGTGGTAGGGATGCAATTACAAAATAGATAGCATTTTTAAAACCATAGTAGTTGTTGGTTTTAACACGTGAAACTTGGGTTTGTATGGTTCAGTTGCATAATAAAATGTTTGAAAGTGAAATGATTATCCTAGACCTTTAGTAAATATTACGATAATTTTAAATATCCAAATATGACAGAATTCCTGTTAGAATTAAGATTGGGGGGGGGGGAACTCAGTGCCCTTGAACTCCACCACATCAGGTCATACTACTTACTTCTCTACTTCAGCTGGAGTATTTAGGTGAGCAACAATGATGGTCAAATGCATCCTTCCCGCAGGAATCACAGCACGAAGCAATTTGGGTTCTTTGGTTACCACTAGCTCCTGGACATCCTCAATTTTGTCCAAGATCTGTGTTAAAAAGGGAAAATAGTATTTAACTTGGAGAAATTAGAAATCCATCTCACACCAGATTGCATACAAAAAATAGATACAACTTTTACATTGGTCCTTTGAATTAAACAATTAATCTCTGTTTAAATAAATTTGTATGTTTGAATGTCTATACTGGCTATGTGGTGATTGAATGGCATCCTCACATTTCCTAATTGATCTAAGCAAGGAAAACACTTGTAATACAGTATAAAGTTCATAGAACAGCCAAGGTCGTTCCATCTCATCCACTGCTGCAATTACAATGTCTCGAACTCAGGTGATGTCAACAGTTTTCAGTTTAAACAGGTCCTAAGTCACCTTTGTTTAAAAGGCATAGTTGAGTGAACAACAGAACTACACATCCAATTGTTAATTTTCCACGCACACTTCTACGACTATTGAAATGCAGACACAGTTACATAGAATTCGAGTTGGCTCTTCCCCAAAGTATATTAGGAGGGGGCCAAGGATAGATCCTTGAGGGACTCCAGAGCTAACAGTGCAGGAGCAGGAAGAGAAACCATTGCTGGAGATTATTTGGCTACAACTGGATAGATAGGAATGGAATCGGGCAAGGGCTGTCTCACCCAGCTGGACAACGGAGGAGAGGCATTGGAGGAGGATGGTGTGGTCAACCATATCATATGCTACAGACAAGTTGAGAAGGATGTGAAGGGATAGTTTACCATGGTCACAGTCACATAGGATGTAATTTGTGACTTTGATCAGGGCCGTTTCAATACTGCGGCAGGGCGGAAACCTAACTAGAAGCGTTCAAACATGGAGTCACATTTCATCACCATTCTGCACGTCACGTATAAACTATACAGCAACTCAAGCATTTAACATTTAGACAAGACAGTCATGAAAGGGAAAATCATAGGTTACAACCAGATATGCTACCATGCTGACCCAAATTGTAAGGATGTCTCCCAGCAACTGGTTTAAGAGCAGAGGTGACCTGGGTATGGGGTACTTATCCACAGATGGGGCAATGGATGCAATACTCATATACGAGCAACATAAGAGGCACAAGTATGAATGCAAGTCAACAGAAACTTTTCACTGATATATCTGTTTAACTGTGCAACCGCAACCATCTTCCTCTGTTCCAAGTATGACTGTGAGCATTGGAAGGTTTTTCACAAACCCATTTTGCTGGGGATCTTCGGTGCTACACAAGAATGTATAGAGCACTGCTTACTGGTTTCCCCACTACCTGTACACTTCTCTAGCTATCTGGAGATATGACTTGGTTGTTGATAATGGAAAAACATTACTCAGCTGCTGTATCAGCGGTAACAGGACAAAGTACTCAGATTACAGCAAAGAGGCCTTCACGACTTGCCCACGCAATGGACACACCTTGCGGTTTTTAAATGTTTGTCTTTGGCATGAAACAGTGCCTCAGGTATAAAGCTGAATCTCATACCTAGGATCTGTCCAATGATTACAGCTCTCTTTATACTTGGTCTTACTGGAGAAAAAGAAGTTTAAGATTAACTACATTCCATTGTCAAATAGATGCCATCAGTTAAGTGAACTTCAGTCCACTACATTCGCACAAAAGAGGTAGATATTTCACAATTTTAGATAGTCACCGAGTCAACTAGTACGTGTGGAAGTTACTCAAATAATTCACATTTACTTCTAAAATAAAGCATTGTTATTTTCGTGTGGTTGAGTTTACAGGCTGGGCATTCCTTTCCCACCCTCCAACACCACCACCACCTACCATCCTATCCCAATGTTTCAATCGATCTGGAGTGGTCAGAGGCAGAAAGCAAGTTGGAAGCTCTTCGCTGTGTCCCTATCTCCCTGGGGCTTTATGTTGGCTGGCCCCAACAGGGAAGTGCACCCACCCATGTGGACAGATGTGTGGTAAATATTTGCAAAGCAGGGAAGTACCAGTTCCACGGTGTTTCACGTATGCCCATTAGACCCCTTTCTCCAGTGTTCAGACATCAGCAAAGGAGGCCTCAGGACAAGAACTGAAGGGGGGCTTGTGCAAATGATCTCAGATTGTGGCCATGCACAGGCACCGTTAATTAAACCTTTTTTTTTTTTAATCTAAAAAGGCCAGAATTATTATTATTTTTTTTTTTTTTTAAATCAGACAACTTCTTTGTCATTGGATTCTTATGCTGGAGTCTGCTGCAACAACTCTCCACCCCATACTGGTCCAACTCCCCAGCAGAGGTCAGGAAGGCTGCCTCCCTTATGTAAAAGGCCCTGAGGCCAGATACAACCATATTCAGGGGCATCTGTGGCACAGACAAAAGTCCCACTCCATCGGAGATGTGCTCCAATAACTGGTGAAAAATGCAGCCGACATCTTCAATCACTAAATTAAGTGAACTTAGCAGTAACAGAATGGCGAGACCCTAATAACAGAACTTCCCCACCCTACACCATTGAGTTCCTAATCTCAGCTATATTTTTTTTTATTCGTTTATGGGATCTGGGCGTCGCAGGCAAGGCCAGCATTTATTTCCCATCCCTAGTTGCCCTTGAAAAGGTGGTGGCGAGCCGCCTTCTTGAACTGCTGCAGTCCGTGTAGTGAAGGTACTCCCAACAGTGCGGTTAGGGAGGGAGTTCCAGGATTTTGACCCAGCGACAATGAAGGATTGGCGATTTTTTTCCAAGTCAGGATGGTGTGTGACTTGGAGGGGAACTTGGATGTGGTGGTGTTCCCATGCGCCTGCTGCCCTTGTCCTTCTAGCTGGAAACGGTCGTGGGTTTGGGAGGTACTGCCGAAGAAGCCTTAGCAAGTTGCTTCAGTGCATCTTGTAGATGGTGCACACTGCAGCACGGTACACTGGTGGTGGAGGCTGATTGTATTGCTGATACGAGAGAAAAAAAGAGGTTGCACTGCATGGGGGAAAGCAAAGGGCAATAATTAGCCAACAACCTATCAGTAGACTTTCACTGCCAGTTAATATGTGACCCTGAGGGGGAGTGAAGGAATTTACTGTACTATCCAAAAAAGAGTAAAAGTAATTAAGGCTACCTGCAGAAACCATAAAGCAATTCAAGTTTGCTGCTGACTGTGACAGAAGTGTTGCATAATCTAAGCAACAGACGTGTGGTCTCAAACACCGAACAAATTCCAAACTCCATTAAACAGATTAGACACAAGCGTAAATCTTTAACTGTTCAGTTATACCTGCTGATTGGTCACAGGTATTGATACAAAATAGTTTGGTGGCTCCCTTCTTCTTTCCCCAGCCGCAAGACTTTTTTCTCCCATTTTGTGGCTCAGGTTATATTTTCGCTTTGGACGTCGTGTTTTGTGACTTCTCTGTGAACTCGCTTGGTCGTGATCTAAATGAAAACAAATTACAAAGACATTTTTATCTGATCAATCTTCTACACTAAGACAATAATTTGAAAATGTCAAATTTCCAAGCAACATTTATAAATTGTTCGACATTTTGTTTTCCCTTAATTCACCAAATACAATTAAATCATTTATTAATGGGCCGGAATTTGCAGTTGTAATGACAGTGAAACTGTCAATGCTCGCCATCATTACTCTGTAAAACTGACAGCAACTTCTGGAGTGTGCACATGCGCAGTTAAACACAGAAATCCTGAAGTTGCTGAAAGTGATATCCTGCTTCTCCACAGGGTGTGCTGTTGCAGTCCTCGCAGATGGAAATCAATTAAAATCACTGATTTGATGTGAACTTCACTTTTTACACTCTATTCTCACTGTAAAATCCCTTGAAAAAGTTAAGCCTTGTTGAATGAGGTGTAACTGGGTTTTTAACGGTGTACTAAGTCATAATTATTGCTGAACAACCTCTCTGGTCCTATAAAACTAATTTGTGGAATGTCAAATTTCTGGATTCCATAGGTCTTTTAAAATAAAAAATAATTTTTAGTTTTTTTTTTTAAGTTTATGATATTTCAGCTTTTAGCTTAATCTCATGTGTATGTCCCATTCTTCAGTTTGCTTTCTGTAAAATTATAAAAAGTGACGATAAAACCGGCTTGTTACATCCTGGTTTGCGGTCTGAGAATTCTTCCATGTGATTGGCTGCTTAGCTGCTGGATGCCAGAGACCCCCTATAGATGGCGTCAGAATTAACTCAATGCCGGGAAAGGTGAAATCCATGCCATAGAACCCACTAAAAGTTTGAGAGCAACTTTCTTAGAGGTCAGCGGCGAGTACCATCACTTCGCCGCTGACCGCAAAATCTGGGTCGTTATTTATTTAATTTTTTTATTCATTGATGGGATGTGGGCGTCGCTGGCTTGCTAGGCCTGCATTTAGTGCCCATCCCTAATTGCCCTTGAGAAGATGGTGGTGAGCCGCCTTCTTGAACCGCTGCAGTCCATATGGTGTATATTACGTCCGTGAATGATTGAGACACGGACAGCAGGAGCTGAACAAAACAAGTCTTTACTGCTGGAAGTCAATAGTGAAACTGAAACAGAGGCTCACTAGCGCCTTTTATACAGGGGTGGTCACTGCCGGTACTGCAGTCTGAGACCAGTTATTCTCTTAAAGGTACATACACAACAATTCCTCCCCTTTTAGATAAACAGTACATAACATTCATTTAACAACTAAATGATAACTAATTACAATCACAATTACGGTTGCTAGATACATGGGTTAAGTTTAAGCAATTATAAGTTCAGTCTTTGAGAAGGCTCCCTGATTCTGTCTGGATAACGCCTCTTTGGGGTATCAGGTTCTTCTGGCAATGTTGAGTCGGGATCAATGTCATTGTTTGGTTCATCTGCTTCCAATATTACCGGTTCTGCGGTAGCTGCAATTGGTACGTCGATTTCATTACCAGGTGTACCAGATCGTGGTGTGGAGTTGACGTTTTCCAGTGACTCTAGAATCTGGTCAGCATGGCATCTTACAATGCTCTCTCCAATGTCCACGGTATACATGAGAGGTCCTTGCCGTGTACAAGTCATTCCTGGCTGCCATTTCTCAGTGCGGTAGTCCCAGGCCAAAACTGGTTGACCTATCTTAAAACTCCTGGTCAGCCTTTCATTCATATTCTGAAACTGCCTGTTCTCCACATCTCGTCGGACGTTTGGCTTAACCAAATCCAAGCATCATCGTAGTCTTCGATTGAAGAACATCATGGCTGGAGTTTGGTTGGTAACCGCATGTGCCGCATTCCGGTAGGCAAACAAGAAGTTGTCCACCTTGTGTTGTAGGGGTATATCTTCATTACACATTGCCTTGATAGCCTTCTTGAATGTTTGGACAAACCTCTCGGCCAATCCATTAGTGGCTGGATGATATGGGGCAGATGTGTAATGCTTAACGCCATTGTTCTTTAAGAACCTCCGGAACTCTTCAGACACAAACTGTGGTCCATTGTCAGAGCAAATCTGTTCAGGCAGCCCATTCCGGGCGAATATGGTTCGTAAAACTGTGATAGTTTTTTCCGTGGTGGTTCAGGACATTTTTATTACCTCTGGCCACTTTGAATGTGCATCCACCGCAATTAAAAACATCGAGTCCATGAAGGGACCAGCAAAATCAATGTGCACCCTTTGCCATGGAGATGAGGGCCACTCCCATGGATGCAGAGGAGCTTGTGGTGGGGCGTTTTGGACCTTCTGGCATCCTGCACAGCTCTTGGTCATCTCTTCGATTTCTCTATCGATTCCCGGCCACCACACAAACGCTCTGGCTAAGCTCTTCATTTTTACCCCACCCAGATGACCCTCATGAAGCTCATTGAGCACTCTATCCGTCAACTTAGGTGGAATTACTACTCTGGATCCACACATCAAGGTTCCTCTGCACACTGACAGCTGTTCTCTTCTCGGCGAGAATGCTAGCAGCAGTGGTTCGCCATGTGCTGGCCATCCCTTCACCGTTAAATCATAGACCCGTGATAGTGTCGGGTCATTCCGTGTTTCCTTTTCTATGTTTGCATTCGTCACAGGGAGACATTCGACTATGGTCGAGTGGAATAACTCCATTGGATCCACTGCAAGGTCTTCTGCTTCCACCGTCGGCAACGGTAGGCGTGACAATCCATCAGCATTTCCATGCTGTTTAGTTCCTTTGTACTCGATGTCATATTGGTGTGCCCCTAGGAAAAGGGACCGCCTCTGCAGCCGTTGTGCTGTCATTATCGGTACGCCCTTCTTAGGGTTGAAAATGGAGACAAGAGGTTGATGATCGGTTAGTAGAGTAAATTTTTGACCGTGCAGGTAGTGATTGGACTTCTTCACCCCCCACACTAGGCTGAGGGCCTCTCTGTCAATCTGAGCGTAGTTACGCTCGGCAGAAGTTAACGAGCGTGACGCAAAAGCTATCAGCCTCTCTAAACCAGCAAGGAATTTATGTGACAGTACCGCCCCAATGCCGTAGGGAGATGCATCACACGCCAGTCTGGTCGGCAGTGCTGGGTTGTAGTGAGCCAATACTTCCCTTGAAGTGATTAAGTCCTTACTCTTCTGGAAAGCCCGCTTACAATCATTGCTCCATTTCCATGCTACCCCTGTTCGTAGCAGGGCGTTCAGCGGGTGCAGAATTGTCGACAAATTCAGCAAAAACTTATGATAGTAATTCACCAATCCGAGGAATAACCTCAGTTGCGACACATTTTCAGGCGCTGGGGCCTTAACAACCACTTCAATTTTGTCAGGGGACTTATGTAACCCCTCTTCATCAATCACGTGGCCACAATACGATATCTGTTTCTTAAAAAACTCGCACTTGGGGTGGTTGGCTCGCAGCCCATGTTCCCGTAGTCTAGTGAGCACCTGTTCTAGGTTGTTAAGGTGTTCACTGTCATCTTCACCTGTTACAAGGATGTCGTCCAAGTAACACTGAGTCCCCGGAATCCCTTGCAGGACTTGTTCCATCGCTCTTTGCCATATCGCCGGAGCCGATGCTACTCCGAATACCAATCGATGATACTGGTAAAGACCTTTGTGAGTGTTTATCGTGAGATACTTCCTAGAGGATTCTTCAACCTCCGTCTGCAAATATGCTTGTGCTAGGTCAATGTTTGTAAAACGCTTCCCTCCAGACAGTGAGGTGAAGATGTCTTCTATCCTTGGAAGAGGATATTGTACTGTGTGAAGGACTGGGTTCACCGTCACCTTGAAATCCCCACAGATGCGAATCTTCCTTGGCTCCCCGGACTTATTGCTTAACGTTTTCTTCATGACAGGAACGATGGGTGTCGCCCACTCGCTCCAGTCGACCTTAGACAACATGCCTGCCTTCTCCAGCTCTGCCTCGACGGCTGGGCGAATTGCATATGGTACCGGTCTTGCTTTGAAAAACTTGGGAATTGCATTCTCTTCTATTTTTATCGAGGCGGTTACGCCTTTAAGCGTGCCCAGTTCTTGTTGAAATACCTCTTTGGCGTTAGCTAAGATTGTTGACAATCGTCCAGGAGTGACGTCTTCATCTTTTTTACCGTCCACCGTCATTGCATGAATGGAGTGCCAATCTAAGTTTATCTTCCTGATCCATTCCCGTCCCAATAACGGTGGTCCACCATTTGGCAGTATGTAGAGATACAATTTCCGTATTTTCTTGCCGTTGTATTCGACAGGCACCCTTATTTTTCCTCTGGGGTATACTTTTTGCCCCGTATACGTCGTCAAGATGATGGATGTCTCTCTCAAGGGTATGTGTGAAAATAGCCGCTCGTAGTCTCGTCGATTCATTACGGTTAGCGCTGATCCTGTATCCAATTCCATTTTAACTTGGGACCCTGCTATCGTGAGGGTGACCCAAATGGTTCAGTGATCCTCTTTTGCGATTACATTGTGAAGTTTGAGACAGCTTAGTCTCCTGTTCCCGGATTCACCATCGCTCATCTGGTCTTTGGAACTACTGCCCGTCATCTTTTGTACTTTCTTGTACGGTTCCTTAGTAGCCTTTTTGTTGTCGCTGGTCTTCTTCCCAGACCTGCAAACTCGTGCAATGTGTCCCATCTTCCCGCATTGCCTGCATATTTTGTCTTTGGACCAGCAGTCCTTCTGGTCATGGTTAGTTCTGCTGCAGCGATAACATTTTGCAAATCCCCGTGTCATTTCGTGGGTGCCGTATTCCTGTGGCTTTTGTTGAATTTCTGCAGCTCCCCTGGCTGCTGCTTCATACGATACTGCCACGCTAAAAGCCTTATCTAGCGTCAGCTCTTTCTCTGATAGTAACTTCTTCTGTGTTCCTTCACTCAGGAGTCCACAGACAAATTTGTCCCATAGGGTATCTGCCAGTCCTTCTCCGAACTGGCAGTGCTTTGATAGCTTGCATAGTTCCGTAAGGTACTCAGCATTGCTCTCATCTTTACGCCGAGTTCTCCTGTGGAATTTAAATCTTTCTGCTATCAACAGCGGTGCAGGGTTTAGGTGTTCCTGTAGGACAGCAACAATTTCGTTAAAACTCTTCGCCTTCGGTTTGGCTGGAGTAATCAGGTCCCGCAATAGGCTGTATGTTCTAGCGCCCATTAAATTTAGCAATATCGATGCCTTTTTCTCCTCAGCTATTTCGTTTGCCTCAAAATATACCTTGACTCTTTCCACATACGTGGTCCAGTCCTCTATTGTATCAAAAGCAGTGATACAGCCACTCTTCGGCATCTTGCAAATCTAAAATGGCGCCTCCCGCGCTTTGCCTTCTTCCCAGATTTAACAAAATGGCGCCTCCCGCGCTTTGCCTTCTTCCCCGCTGTTGCTAGCGCTGCTTTCCGCGGTTCCCGTTGCAACCTGCAGCTCCTCGCGGTTTCTTGCGTGTTTAATATTTCTTTTTTTATTATTTTCCCGTCGTGGAACAACCCTGTGGGACTCTTGCCTCCCTCTTCGCGGGTCTATACGCAGCCCGGCTTCGTAGCACCGGCCGCGCCCT